>NC_086178.1:101841225-102156225 GCF_023053635.1 Elgaria multicarinata webbii | reverse complement strand
TTTCTACTCCTATTTAGAAACCTACTCACTGGGCCGTGTAGTTGTTGGGCCCTTCATGTACACCAGGGGCAAGGAGCTAGAACACTGGAATGAAATGATCAGTAAGCCCAAGGAGCTGGTGAAGAGGTGGCACGTGCTTTCTCTTAGCAGCTGAAGGATGGAGAGCGCTCTTGCAAGAGTTCCTTTCTGCTTGTATCTATATACAGGAGTGAACAAATTTTAACTGTATCATGGCCCTTGATGTGTATCCTCTGGTTATGTCCATCACAGAAATTCTGTGGCTTGGTGATCAAAGACAGTTGGTAAGGTCTCTGAAAGCACTGGATCTGAAATCAAGGCAGGGGAACCTTGGGTCCACTTAGCTGCAGAGTGGAATATGATCCTTAAGATGAGGTTAGTGTCTAAATCAGTGAGAGGGGATGTGGGCCACGTTAGCACTTCTATCATAGATGGTTGAAATTTGATGTGTCCCCCCCCCCCCAACTCAGTAGGCCACATGAACTGGCAGACTAATGCACACTTAGTTATAATCAAATGCTGAATTCAGTGGGCTTAAGTGCACTTGTGGTTCGATTGTGACCGGTTTGTATGTTTAAAGCCACCCAATTTATCCTCTACTAAGCTAGAATCCTATGCCTTCAAAAGTATGTTCTCCCCTTTTAAGTAACTCTGCATTATTCCTGCTGAAAGTACAGACTACTGAACAAAACGGAATGAACACATGTGCATTAAATGTAGCAAACATGTTCAGTTCCGGATCACTAGTAGAATGCAATCCTCAAAATACTTTTGAGGAACGCTGCTGTTTAGGAAATCATCTCCAAAGTAATCCAGTCTTTTCGTTATGATGAGCTCAGATAAACTCTAGCTGTGACCCTTTACAAAGAATGTGCAAACTCTTTTTTAAAAAATCAGGAAAGGTAACTCAAGAGTTTAAAAAAAACCAAACCATGATCTTTTGTAATGGTTAAATTATACATTAGACAAACAGCCACTGAGTGAAGAAAGAAAATCAGGAAATTGTTTTAGTTGAAATAAGAAAGGCTTCCCTCTGAAACAGGATACAGTGTTAATTAACACACTGCTGCTTCCTTACAGAAGCAGACTTTTACTCTTGGATTTCTTCTTTAAAATACATTGCCAGTATCAAAAGGGTTTTGGAAAAAGCACCATGTATTTATTAGGTAGGTCAGTTTCACAGCTGGTAATGCTGACTCCTTATAATTCATGGTTCATAAATCAGGAGTCTCCCCTCTTCTCTCTGGTATTAAGCCCAGCTTTACATTACAGACAACCTATGGTTTGACAGGAGTTTGTAAACAATTATTACGAGGACATTTTGTTTGTATCAACGCACATGTACCACAAAACCATGGCTAATGGCAGGACAGGGAAAGTCAAGTGGAGGTGGATGGAGAGGGAATGCACATTTCTGTAAGATGCATAGCAACCTTCCCTAAGCTGGTACCCTTTACATGTTTTTTGACTACAACTCCCAGCATTCCTGTCTATAGTCTATGCTTGCTGGGGAATTAAAGTCTTCGATTGAGGATGGCTGATGGACAAGATCGCCACACAGTGTGACTCATACAGCTGATACAAAACTATCAATACTTAATATGGTTGTTACAAATTACAATAAATCTTCTTTTTCTTGCGGACGTATCCCACGAACAGAAATTGGGTGCAGAGGGAGCTTCCCATTAACTTCCATGGCTCAAGCTATTTTTATAAGCTTTTGCTGCATGGATATATTGTATAAAGTTACTGGCCTGCCCACTCATAGCTATTCAGGGCTTGAGCAGTGAGTAAGGCAGGCTCTATGCTACAAAAAACATTAGAATAGGTCCTGGAAAAGTGACTGGGGTCCTGCCTTGATGGTTCTGGGTTGTTGCTGTGTTTAAATGCCCCAACCTCCTGCGCATTTTCTGCTGCAGCCTGGTGGCTAATCCCGATGCACAGGGAGGGCGTGGGCTTTCCGGCAGCCATTCAGCTCACTGGGACTGCCCTCTGCCTGGGCAGATGGTGACCAATTAGGGGTCGCCATCTGCTGGGAATGCTTCTTATGCCGGAGTGAGGTAAGACGGCGGAAACGCCATATTTGCCTCACTCCAGTGAAAAAGTCAAGGAAGATCCCCAACTTTAACTCGCAGCTTCTCCGGAAAGCCCCATGAAGGCTGCGAGGTGGCTGCTGCATTGTATAAACGATGCCACCACACACCTTGGGGCTTTTGGAGCATCTAGGTAGCAGTCTCATGTTGCATAATCCATTTGAGGTAAAAAAAACCAGGTTGGCTGCAGTTCCATATACACTTTCCTTGAACTCATTGGGGCTTATGCCTGAGTAGACATGCATCGGATTGCATTACCAGTCTGTCTATGTGCTGTTCCCATTGACAAAGTAAAAGATCACGTACTTAGTTGTCACTTGAAAAGGAGCACCTGCCGTGTCTTTTGAGTCAGTTATGTTTTGTCTATAGTTTGTAATGTATTGTGTGTTATAATACATAATGTGAAGTCTGAAAAACAATTCATTTCCCTCATCCCTTTCTAGTTGACAGTATGTTTCTCTTACTTTGCACAAAAGTACATTTTGTGTCATTAAGCAAAATTAAACCACTTGCATTATTCTCTGACAATTGTGGTATGTTGTACATTAGACGGTGGTCAGTGAATTGGTACCAGTTCTTGGCCTGCTTTTGGCAAGCTCTTCCTCAAAATATTGAGTTTGGTTGAAAGTGTTGGCATGTTTCAAATGCAGCACAATAATAACTTTGAGAACCTCACCCAGCCCTTATAGGGTTTCAAAACGCTCAGTCGAGATGGGTATGAGGAACCAAATCACAAAAAAACCCTCCTTGCATACGCAGGAAGCCAGTCAGGTGGCAAAAATTGCAGGTGAAATACTTAAAGCAGCCAAGCCG
The DNA here is from genome assembly GCF_023053635.1 of Elgaria multicarinata webbii. Lineage (NCBI taxonomy): Eukaryota > Metazoa > Chordata > Lepidosauria > Squamata > Anguidae > Elgaria > Elgaria multicarinata. The sequence goes on along the minus strand of NC_086178.1, from coordinate 102,153,301 downwards.
TTACTTCTCTTCTGATTGCGGTGATAAGGCCTCTCAGACTCTTGCTTCACTTTTTTTTCTGTAGTTGCAACATACCACCCAGGGAAGTTCAGATACAGACCATTTCAAAAAGGCCCATTGTAAGCTATTACTTACGTCTAGCCACTTCAATCATCGGCACTATTACTGAATAAAAATTTGCATGGACCACTACAAGCCATCCCGATGTGGGACAGTTGTGGCATAGCACAGATGAATTCAGCAGGTAGCTGGCTAATTTTAGGCTCTGGACTTAACTGCCTTACTGAGGGAGGAGGCACTTTAGATGATAAGGTCTAAGAAACTTTACATGTGAGGCACACAATTAACATTCCACCACCACAATTAAGCAACTCTATTAACATACTTAGAAAATAAAATGTAAAATGAGCATCGTTAACCATGCATCTAGTTTCCTCATGGATTAGGCCTGGGGTTGGGAACACACAGACCATGGGGTGCATGCAACCCCTGCCTGCCCCCACATTTTTTTCTAAGCTGAAGGGGGAAATGGTGTACGGATTATGAAAAAGTTCAAATCTAGCTTATTTGCAAGCCAAATTTGACCCTTTTAGGGCTCAGCACCTGCTAAAGAGCCCTAGAAAGGTCAAATCTAGCTTGCAAACAAGCTAGATTTGATCTTTGGGAACACTGGGTGCCTTTTTTCCCTCCCCCTAAAGAAAATTCTTTAAAACATTCATTTTTGGATCACCTAAAAGACTGTGGCCCTAACTAGCAGCACCTCTGGAAGATACACATGGCAGCCTCTGCATGCACAAAATAATCTCTGGAACCTAGCATGGGCTAAATTTTCCTGGAGCTACTACACAATGGATTACTCACAAGGACCAAAAATGCAGAGCATCCCTTCTTAGCTATTCATGGAGGGCTGATCTACTTGACAGCTATTAGCCATTATAATTTAATAGAATTTCCTTGTGCAGAAGTAGTATGTATATGTTACTTGATACAAAACAGAGGACGTGTCCAGAGCATCTGGCTGACCACTGGTGGGAACAGCTTGATCCAGTAAGGCAATATTATTTAAAAGTATTTTATATACTACTTTTCATATTCCAGGGAGCACGTGATGCGAGAGACATCTGCTTAAGACCCTGGAGAGCTGCTGCCAATCAGGGTAGACCATACTGAGCTAGCTGGGCAACCGGTCTGAACTGGTATAAAGCACCTTCCTATGGCCCTTAAATCAAAAGATTACTTATTCCAAGTCTTGTTCTCTCTCAAGTATTATTTAGTTTTATACCACCTTGCAGCAGACATCCCCAAGGCGGTGTACAACAAATCAAAACAAGATAATACTATACAAACATAATAAATAAAACTATATTAAAATGTTAGTGATGCACCCTCAATAAGCATAAGCTCCTGAATTTGGAAGCTTATGAGCATCTAATGCAGGGTGAGAGAAGTGGCAGAGGCAATCTTCACCTCCCATCCTTCTGACCTCCATTTTGTGCTAGACAGGCTTTTTTGCCCATCTAACGGGCGCTTCAGAGGGGGAGGGAAAGAAGCTGGAGAGACCTCTGGATAACTCATATCCTGGCCACTCCAGTCTCCCCCTTTCCCCACCCACCAACATGCCCCCTTTTTCCCTTTCTCCGAAGTTGAGTTCCCAACCTCTAGGAGCAGCTAATGGGGTTCTTTCTGCACTGGCTGCGAGAAGTTAGATCTCAGAGTGCTGTCTCCGACCTCAGATTGAGGAATCCAAAATATCCCATGGCCCCTGAGATGCTGTTATGTATGCATAAGTACATACATAAGTTAGTCCCATTGGCTTGCATGTGATTAATTGTAAGCAACTTGTTCCAAACTTGCACTGTGCAGCTTTAGTAAGCTGCATCAGATGTTATTGACTATTCATTCAGGTTTTATCTACAAATGTACCTGTTTAAATATCATGGCTCCCCCCCACCGCAAATACCCGAGCAATGGTGCTGAAAATTCTGCTAGAGGTCTACAGAATTCCAGTTCCACAGGTTTTCTCAGGAGAGGAAAAGTTAAACTAATTTAAGGCTGTAGTTTAGATATACCCAAACAATTTCAACCCCCACATCCCAGAGACTATGGTCCTCTTGAAGTGTGTGCTTGTCCAAGTCCAGAATAAGCTCTAGCTGAATGCACTTTGGGGCTGACAAGGGAAGTGATGGGGCAAGGGGTGTGTGAGAGAAAGCTGGGGGTGGGGTGGGGTAATAATAAAACCTTCCTCTGTAGCCTCCTCACTTCTCCAAGTAACTCAGCAATGGGGCATCCTGGAGTAAGTATCCTGGCTTATGGGCTCCATTCTAAAAACATTTTTAATTCCGTGCCCTGTGTAAATTATGCACAAGTTCTTACTCTAAAGGACAAGGCTAATAAACAGATTTGCTGCTTTTTTGCATCGATCAGATTTCTGATTCTATTAAAGAAACCATTTAAACTGTTCTCTTCCTTTGTTTGAATGTTACTATAGTAACAAATGTTTGCTTTGGAACATGCCTGCAGTTCTGTAGTGACACTTAACTCTCATCCAGGAAATAAAAGGAGATTTCTAGTATGAATGCAAAAGCATTAGTCAATAGTCTTATTTGATTTGTTAATAACAAGGCCGAAGCCGGAGTCTGCAAGCTCAAGATGAAAAGCTTTTCGGGGAAAAGTGATCGGAATTGGAGTACTTGCATTTCACACGGCATTGAGGGCTTTGAAAAGTGGATTTTATTATAAATATCACATTATATCAAGACAAAAATTGGGGTCAACATAGAAGGGTGGGGCAAAGAAAAGTATTTCCTTAGACAAGACATTAAAAATGTTGGCAGTGTGTTTTCAGAATTCTTCAGCACTGATCCACTCTCAGGAAATTCCTGATCTTTAGAGGATGAAAGATAGACAAGAAAAACATTAGTTAGAAACTCAGTTTATTTATAGTTACTGGGAAGAACTATATAAATAATTAGCATTCATAATTCATAAATAATACAATGGGCATTTATAAAAATAAAACAAAATCTGAAAATTTTTATACATCTAATTAATTTAAAAAAAATAAATCACATTTTTTTCCAGTCACAGGGAGCACCAGGGGTGTGGAGGGTAGAACTGGCTAAGTAGAAGCTCCTGCTTCAGAGATCAAGATGAAAACCCAGCAGACGGAAATCCTTCTCCAAAGGATAGCTGTTTTCATCCAATACAAAATGGCTCCTAATTGTCAAAAGGTAGGATGCTTTTGTGTCTGTGAGCAGTGAATGGCACAGATCCGCTACAATCATGCCATATGTTGTGTCTAAGGACGGCTCTGTAAGAGACAAGAAACAGCACAGTTATAATAATAATACCTTTCCACCATGAACCCAGGCACACAAAAGCTGACTAAGCCCCCTAAACAACTCAGGATTGATGAATTACTTGTACCAAAGAAACTGAAAGTTAATTTAAACATCACTCCTAATATTCCCACCAAAAACAGATTTTCAGCACTGGACTCAGAGAAATCCCTTATATCAGAGATTTTATCTCCTTCTTTGGCCAAATTGGACTCTGGTCAAAGTGATTTATCCCTGGGAGAGAATGCGATCTTGCTGAAGAATTCTCCAATTCTGACAAGGAAAGAGCCCCTCCAAAATGGCAAGATTGCTCCCCAGACTTTGTTGCAAACCAGTGATAATTTTTGAATCATGAAACAAATACACCTGTTTAAACTTTCCTTTGAGGTATTTACTAGGAAATAATTCAGTGAAGACGAAGGTGACGGTTCAGATAAATCAACCTACTACTGTACACTCAAAATAAAGCAATTCTACCTGGACATAGGTTTTGACAGAGGTGCAGAGGTGCTTGAAGTTCCCAGAAGGTAAGGCTTCCTTGAAGAAACTCCTGTATAAGCCTCTCTCATTTTAAATTTGACAAGTTTAAACAAACGATTGAAGTATAGAAGAACACCCACTTCATTGAAATGGAAGCTGAGGTGCTCTGATCATTATGTTTTGTTGGCCTTATTGATTCAGTTACCCACATAATTCATAGTACATTACCTATGGCCTTATTTAGCCACGCTGCCGGAATATTGAGGAACATCTTCTCCATCAGTTCTGACACCACTTGAACAGAGATTTCATATCCTCCATCCTCTACAGTCATCAGTGCAGGTCTAGATGAGGAAACAGAAAGAATAATCTCAGCACTAGAGTTTAATGGCTTAATTTGTTTAGATTATTGCTAGACGTGTGTGTTTACATATTGCCTTGATTTAATGACTATGTGAGGTGCTTTGATCTGAACAAGCGGTCGAAATTTCTTCTGAACGATGGAATAAAGCGTATTATTTCCAATAGTTTTGCTTCAGTTTAAATGGGGAAAAGGGAATACCATACCTTACAAAAGATTTTTTTAAATCGAATAATCAATGCCACACTGACTACAATACTTGATTTTCATTGAAATGTATTGCTGCTTTTTTACAACCTACTTAATAGAGAGGATCTGTAATATTTACCCACGCCACTTTAACATTGCCTCTTCCCAGACTGCCAGGGATGCTCTATTGAGAGGGGAGTCCCTTCCCTTGTTTTTTCTTCATCAGTTCATCTCTCTGGTTATTATGAGTTCTAAAAGCTAACCACAACAAAATCCACTCCTTGTATTCTATTTAAATCCTGGATATATTCAAGACCAGGCCTTTGAAAGTGGTAGTTAATCTTATCATCCATTCTACAAATGAAACCTGAAATGACAATCCTGGAGACCACCCAGTATCAAGGAGGGGCATACCCAAAGGCAGTATTTTGTACTTTCCCACAGAAGTAAATAGCAGCCACTCATTTATTTATGTATACAGATATTTAGTTGAATACAGCAGGAAGTAAAGATATATACTGAAGAACTCGGTGTTCCATTTGTTGTTCACATGCTAGAGTGTCACACAGGTGGAACTGAGAAACGAGTGTTATATATTTAATTGTTGGCAACATGAGTAGGTAATTTATGTTCCAGTGCTAAGGCTTAGCACTGAAAATATTGTTTAACGTTTTAAAATGCATGTGTGTGCAGCTGGACCTTCAAGCCTATCATTTGATTCACAATAAATTCAAGGAAGAACAAAAAAATATCAATGTATACTCAAACATATCTAACCTTTGGCACTTCTCAAATCAAGGACATTCTCAGCTTTGAAGTTCAGAACTCTGGAATAATCGTGGAGCGTAATCAGATCACTCTCTGTATGCAAGCAATTAATGTGAGCAGAATCTGTTGGTAACCTAGCAGCCATTACAGTCCCCCCACTAATGATTTTAATCAACTACAGATAAATGGCAATTTCAAAGCGAAGTAGACTGATATGCTTAATTTCAGAACATACTAAATAATTAACACCCAACATTAGCTTCTAATTATACCCTTGTCAGTGACTGATAAGGTCACCAGGAAAGATTTCATCAAACGTCATGCTACTGTAAACTACCATATGGTAAACTACCATATGGTAAACTACCACACATGCAATGTACCCATTATTTGTTTTTTTACAATGGTTAAGTATTGTAACCCATGATTTAACATTCCACAATTCAATGACAACCCATATTAACCAATACTCAACTTGTATCCTGAGTTTCTGTTGTTATTATTATTATTATTATTTATTTATATATCACCATCCATGTACATGGTGCTGTACAGAGTAAAACAGTAAATAGCAAGACCCTGCCACATAGGCTTACATTCTAATAAAACCATAATAAAACAATAAGGAGGGAAAGAGAATGCAAACAGGCACAGGGTAGGGTAAACAGGCACTGGGTAGGGGCGAACCAGATCTCTGGGTTGTTCATGATTAACAAACCACAGGTTAATAGTGTGGCTGGTTTGACGCAACACAAGAACCCAGAATTCAACAACCCATATCATGGGTTGGTGTTATATACACACTCAGCCTAACCTCTAGGAGACATGCTGCAATGCTTAGGATCAAACAATGCAGTATGTGCAATTGTGATTCTACCTTCATACGTTTTTTTTAGAGCCCAAGGCAACTTGGTTGGACTGAAAGTCTGTGTGGAGGAAGTACACAGAGAGGCTGCTTAACCCTTCAAATCATTTTCTAGCTCAAAATCAACCCTCACAACCAGCTTTTTCCACCTGTTGGGATAAAGATATGGACTCCCAGTATCTACCTTGTGCCTTTCCTCTTTCACCAGAAGGAAATGACCTTTTTTTTTTTAAAAAAAAAAATGCAGATAAAGGTTTATGCAGCCTTTGTCCACATGCCCTTCGTCCACTCAGACTTGCAGCCTGCCCTGGTTTCTTGGGTTTAAAAAAAGGTGGTGGAAAGAGTAATGGAACTACCAAAGCCTAAGTTGTCTTTGATAACAGCTCCTTGATTACCTCCTAAAACTCTATAGCTAAGAAGTGACAAATACTTCACTTTAGATCTTATAAGGCAACAGGCTTTCTTGCACAGCTTGTTCTTTGAGCTATATAACAACATTCAAAGAATGTTCTCTGAGACCTTTCAAGTTATGTGGGTTAACAGATTTCAGTTCTTTCTTTCTTCAGATACCCTGAAGAAAGGAACACCTACAAGATATTTCAAAAGAGGGCTTTCAGAAGATAAAGAAGGCACGCAGAAAATGCAGGATTGGAAGCTATTTTACCATGTTGTTTTAGCTTTGAGATGTTAAAGGACTTCAGTATTAATTGTTCAAGTAGAAGGTCTTCAGGTCTATACATTGCCTTTACTCATGGTGGGATGCCTTTGCATGGGTACAGCTCCCTCCCTAGCAGTGGCTGGAATGTCTACTCTGGCGTGCCTTGTGGATCCTTCTGCCTCATATAAAGAGTTTTTATCCATCCCAGGTTCAGGTAGGATGGAACCTCCTCACACCATCTGAGAAACTATGTGACAAACTGCAGTAGGAGTTGGAGCTAGGGAAAACACCACTATTCATTAAAAATATGTATTAATTGTACTTCAGCCCTCAAGGTGTTGTACAATTTTAAAAATAATACATATCAAAACAATTAATAAAAACTGACACAGAACAACTTAAAAAAATCTAACCAGAAAGAGCAGCATTTAAAAACCAGAAGGAATATAATCTTTTTTTTTTACAGTCCTCTAGAACTAACCCACCTAGGGAGGTAGTTCCCCAATGGGAGTTCTGCTACAGAAAAATCACTGTCCCACCAAGTTAGGGCATGTCTACACCATAGGTTGTACGGGGGGGGGGGGGGAAGGATAGCGGACTTACCAGCTTCCGCAATCCTCCCCAAGGGACTTGACAGCTGAACAATGTCCAAGGACTACCCCGGGATATAGGCTGGTTTAGACATGCCCTTAGTCACTCTTGGTGTGAGACATATAGCATTGCCTCTGATAAAGATTGTAAATTTCATGTAGGTTCATATGGGAGGAGATCCTTCATATATCTTGGCAAAACCAAAGAGGTTCCTTACAGTTCAGGAGCTTGTAGCTCCGTTTGTTACCCAAAAAAAGTAAATTTCAATTTGTAATAATTGTTTGAATGTTCCTAAAGTAACAAAGTGACTTTCAATCTGTAAAAAGTGCTAATATTGCATTTTTTCAATCCCCACCCACCCCTCCAAAAAAAAAAAAAATTCAGAGAAAAAAACGGAAACCCCACCTCAGGTTTTTTCATGGCTTCATAATTTCCGGAAATTTTACACCTCTATCCTGGCCCTAAATTGTTCTAACATCTAATACAAGCAATGTATGGCCTGACACCATTGTGCTGTGCATCCCCCTGCACCACACTGTTGGCCGGAAGTAGTGATGGTGGTGATGTCATAATACACATTTGTTCGTAGGACATATAACAATAAAAAGAGAGGAAAAACATGAAAGACTGTAGCAGCTCCGTGCCTCTTGCACAAATCTAGTTTGGATCCCATTTTCTGCTTTCTGAGAACTGGTATCTATTTACACGAAAATATTCTCTGAAAAAATGCCCATTCTTCTTAATTTCTACTTAACTGACAATATACTTCTGGTCTGCAAAGCCATGAAAGAATGAATTCTTCTCATATAACATCCCTGAATCTTTATGTTAAAAAAAGCCATGGAAGATTTTCTTTAAAACCTTTTGATTGCCAAGAAGCAGAGAAATTATCTTTCAAATATTTATGGCGTATGCTAACACAGAAATGGAAATTCGACTTTAAACACACACACACACAATTTCACTTTCTGAATCAGCAATCCAGCTATTATTTTCAGTTGTTACAGACATTTGAAATAAGCTGCAGAAAGTCAAGTGACAATTAAATGAACGCAGAAAAGGAAATGTAATTTTAACTTAATTGTTGCATGCTGTTTCCTAAATGAGACAATAACCATTTTAAATGAAGGTCAAATCCAGTATTTTCCTTTCCACAAATCCAGGTAAGAGGCTTGTTGCCTCTTTATGTGATACATGCATTTAAATAAACTAACTTTTTAAAAATAGGATGTTACATGAGTATATTGAAGAGATTCAGGTTTCTATCTTTATCTTATAGATTACAAAACTATGTTGTACAGAAATTTGACATATTAGTCCAGTAATTAGTTTGACAGCCTGTGATTTGCCTATAGGAGTATCAAATCACAGGACATCCAGAGGAAACAGTAATTTTACCCAGGTGAATGCGAACTGCAGAACTGTTACAGAGCCTTTGACATCTTGCAGAGATGACCTACCACCAAAACCTTCTGAAATATAGCCAGTGTACAGATGGTATAAACCATACAGTCTGCCTCACAAGAAGGGAACTCTCCCGCTCTGGAAATTTACCAAAGGCCAAGAGCATTTTTCAGAAGCGCTGCTAGGCAATTTGGTTTGAAATGGTCAAGGCTAAACTGGAAGGTGAGATGTTTACCAGTTTTATATTATTTTTCTTTGAATTACTGAAACTTGCCCTGAGCCCTACGGCAGATCCTGCTCATTATGTACTTACTTCAGGTTTCTGCCCAGTTCTTGCCAAAGGTTATGATCCAGAAAGCAATACTTACGGAGTTCAGACTCTGTAACAGCTGCTGCTCTGAGATGCCAGAGCACTAATTCTCTCTGAGGAGGAGCTCCCCCACTTTTTTCTTTTCTTTTTTAAAAATCTAGTTTCTATCTATATACGCTGTAATCTATTTGCTCAGAAGACAGCATATTTTGCTTAATGTAAATTTTGGTGTGGGATCCAAAGAGCTGTTATGTGGTCTTTCATGAGCACACTGGGGTTTTTGAGGGTTCCGTTTACTCAGAGTCCCTCCTATGTCCTGAAAAGCCACTCCAGAGGACCCTGACGCGGGGCTGCAGCCAAGTGGGAAATTGGCATAGCCCCAAGTGTATAGGGGAGTTCTTTAGGAGCATGTACAGGGGCCTCTTTATAGCCCAGTTTTGTAAATAAGGCAAAGGCCAAAAGATAAGCAAAGCCTCAAATTGGCAAGTCCTTTCAAATATCAATTATTGCCATATATAATGTCAGATGCATTTGAGGAAAATGTGTTGTTGTTTTTTAAATAATGTGGATATGTGCACAACCCATCCCCTACTGCCACCTAGTGTTTGCTAACAGTCTTCTTTTCTAGCAGAAGTTGCTGAAATAATTTAGTGGGATATTGGTTTCTTAAAACGGGGTGCAATATGTAGCTTTTAACTAATTTCCAACTATTTTCTGGGGGTATCTATATTAGGTTAGTATCCAGAACTCTCTTGGAATTTAGTCTCTTTCTACTGACATGCACTCATATTGACACAGTTTCATTATACAGCAAATCACCAAAACACATTTGTAAAAATAGATTATGCCTTGTTTTTAAAATGTCTAGAACTCATCTTCATCCCCCCCCCAAAAAAAGGATACCAAGAAGGAATACATAAAACTCCCAAATCTCAATACAATAGTAAAATAATCATAATCATAATAAATAAACGTAATAAAATGGACAGTAAATAAAATCTATTCAGCCAATACAAGCATTTGCACTTCCAATTCTATAACACACTGTCCATCTAAAGTTCAATCAAACACATTTTCTATAAGACTGGGGCGCTCTTATCCAGGTATTACTAAAAAAAATTGGTTATGGGTTTTATAAAATAATAAATTGGGGAGAAATCTTCCAATACGACAAAAATATGGAGGGACATAACAATAAAACAAATAGATTGACATGACAATGGGGCAAACAAAGCTTATATGAATAGCTTATATTTAAAATAACAGCAATATAAATAAACATACGTTGAGGCTGCAGTCAGTTGTTTAGTCGGTTGTTTAAACTATTTAGACCTGGATCTAAAGACCTTCCTTGGGCATGTGATACCTAAACTACTTTTGAAAGCCCCCGGTTTCAAAATCAGGTGGGTGGGCAGGAGGGAGAGATGCTGTTAGAGAAACATGAGCCCCAAACTTCCTTGGGGCAAACAGAAATGTGTTGTTCTGTGAAATGACTAAGAACAAGATCCAAATGATAAATCATAACATGGCACAAGAACATAAAACTGGATATGGCTGCCCATCAATACATGAAAAAATCTATTAACAGAGAAAGCCCAGGCTAAGAGTGCCAATCAGTCTGAAAATATCAAGTCTGTGCATTGATAGGGATAATTGTGCACAGCAGTGGATTGCATGGAGTAAATCTTCGTGCACCTTCCTGCGATCAGGCGGAACAGCAGTAATGAATCAGTTACTTTGACAGTGCCGACTGCCTGTTCTAGGGCAGGGAAGGAAAAATCCTATAGCTCTTCCTCGGGATTAGAGATGGGCAAGCCCTAGAAGGCTGTCACTGAATTGGCTCAGGAATTTTTCAGAAAAAAAATTGGGTAAACATAGGAAAAACTCGAGGGCTCAAAAAGGAAACAGAGGTCTAAGGGACCTGTAGTTCTTTCATAGGCTCCTAAATCTGAGCCAGAAACAAATGGGGAGGGGTGTGTGTGAGCGGTTGAAAAGTTCACTTTCCTTTTTTTTTTAATGTGGGCTTTAATGACCCTGTCATTAATGACCCTGTCATTTAATGACCCTGACATCACTGGCATTCCTAGCGGCGTTTCTCAATCTGCATCCAGGCAATTTCTCAAAGTTCAGGAACCTACACAAGCACTTCATAGCGCCTCCGATGCACATTGAGCAATTACCAGAAAGGCCTGAGAGACAGTCCTTCCATAGGATCCCATTTGCTATGTGCAGCAATAGGGTCAGAGTGCTAAGGCACATTTATTTATTTATTTATTAAGACATTTGTATCTTGCCCTATATCACAAAGATCTCAGGGTGGCATGCAGATAAAATAATTTGTCCTTCCAGCTCACACATAGTCAGCTGGAACATGCCCAAAGACCTTCTCACCTATAAAAAGAACCCACTTATCCCTTAAGTCTCTGTGAAAAACTCACAACAGCCCAAAGTGTTCTTAATTTTCTATTGACCATTTATACAAGAGCAGAAAGAACAGGGTGACAGAAAACCCCCATCCTGACTGTAAATTACTTTAGTAAATTACTAAACATAATTTACGTAATCTGATTCTCAAAGTAGGAGTATTTCACTAGACAAGATTCCCTTTAAAAAATAACACCTGATTTAAATTAATTTAATCCACAAGAAGAATTTAGAAGCATGAATAAAAAGCATTCCTTTCCACAATAATGGATGCATTATTTTAAAGGGACTGCTATTAACTGATTTCTTTCTTTCTCTCTCTCTCTCTCACACGCACGCTCACACGCACACATTTTTTACCTGTAGAATAACTTCAATTTGTTAAAGGGTAAGCAGCTAATGCACTGTTTATAGATCTTGTTATTATCTGTCTGTAGTTCAACTCCACATTTTTCACAGCCTCCATACGTGATCAGACTGAGAGAAGCAAATATCTGTTGCAGTGTAGTACTAGCATCAAAAATAAGTCCATATGGAGAGGAAGGAACAGTAAATTTCAACTCCAAGATGCAGGCCTTCACTTGGATTATTCCTATGAAAACAGAAAGGAGTTGATCAAAATATTTTTCTAGTCTGCACCAAGTTAGAACAATAATGCCAGCCACACACTGTTGTTGTAGTGTTCCCTTCCCTTAATGTTCTGTATACTTTCTGAAAGAACTTTTAACATGTTTCCCTTTGGGCTGGCATTCAACCACCAGAATTATTTAAGTGTGGGGTGACTTTAATTTAATTAGATATTTGGTTTGCATTCTGTGTGCCTTGTTTTTTTTAACTGCTGTGATCTGCCCAAGTTCTTTGGAAGGGAAAACCATAGCAACTGAAATAAATAGGGACCCTTCCCCCAAATATAATGAGTAAGAATCTCACCAGAACACTTCTCCTCCAGGTGTGCAGCAAGAACGGTCACACTCAACAATGATTTGACACCCTTTTCAAACTTTTCCTTAAACTCAACAGCTCTTCTGTCATCATCAAAGAGACACTCCAGGTCTGACCATGGTGTTGTGTGCAATTCAAGTTCACCAGAAACAGGACTGTGTTTTGAAAATAGATATTTAAATTCCCATATATGATCTAATAAAAAAGAAGAAATAATACCACTTAGGATTTAACATTCCAATTCACAGTTAATATTTGCAGAAATTTTTTTCAGAGATGAAGAATCTTATAATAAAAAGGGGATGGGGAAGGATGCCTGGTGAGATTTGGGCTTTAAAAAAATCTTATATGTCTTAAAATGTGTAAAAATGAATACCTATGTAACATTTTGTATGTTCACGAACATTTTACATACACTGGCCTGGTTTGGACAAAGATCTTACTTGGGAAATACCATGAGAGGTGGAAGAAGTAAGATTATTGACACTTATCTTACCCACAAAACGTATCTGTCCCACCAGATTCCATGGTTTGCACAGGGTCTATGCACATTGAAGCCAATGCACATAGGCGCAAATCATATGGTCAATACTTACATAGGACATATATTACATGACGGGTCCTTTTGCTATTGGATTTTATATTAATAGTTGAGGCTGAGAAAGGAAGCCACTAAAGGCCACTTAGTAAATTTGCTGAGATTTGAATTCTCTAGATTATAGTTCGCAACCATAGCCACTACTGAAGGAATTTGCATAACACCCCCTAAAAGAAGGTGGTATATTAAGGATAGTGGTTTCTCTGTTTTTTATTTCTCCTGCACTAAAATATTCTAAATTTCAGTAAATAAGAAATAATTCTAGAAGTAAATTACTTTATATTCAGAAGGAATGCTACTATATCTTCTGAGGACACCCCCCCCACACACACACACTATGACACACTCACGTGTTAAAGAATGTCTTGTAAACACTTTGATTTCCAGCACAAATGACCATCACATGCTGAGCTATTTTTCTATGCTCAGTAACACGAATGGCCATCACATGCTGCTCCAGTGTGAGTCAGTCATAATGCTCAGTTGTCACGACCTACAGCCCTGGCTGGCACAAAGTGAACTCCTGATCCTGGTTGTCCTGATAGTATCAAATATTTAGACTTGCCTAACAGAGAGGGATATTTGGACAGTTGAGAACAAGTCTTATCTTAAATACTGGATATAGTCTTTTAATGATTAAACATGAATTGTTAAAAATTTCAAATTACTCACAAAGCACTAACCACAGAATACGTTGCAAATTTCTTGAGGGGAAGAAAGGGACAACAAATGTAAACTAGATTTTTGTTGTTCTTGTTTAAAACCCAACAACAAAGATTGAAATAAATGCTATAAAAGAGCCTTTTGATTGGATTACCTTTAGTTGTTTCAACAATAAGTAGAAATTTCAGTACTTTTCCACCTGCCTTTCTTAATAAATACTTGGTACTATATCCTCCACTGTTTCATAAAAGTTTATACCTCCTTCTTTAATATCTAAATGTACTTCATGGTTTGCCATTAATAATTCCTTTTTATTTACTCATCTAGAACTACTTAATATTGTATAACCTTGGGAAAGGGTTAGGATCATGAATTCAGAAAATAAAAAGACAAGAAGAGCCATGCTAGATCAGATCAAGGGTCCATCTACTCCAGCATTCTGTTCACACAGTGGCCAATCTGTTGTCAACCAGGACACAAGTACAACAGCACCCTCCACCATGTTATCCAGCAACTGGTTTACATTGGCATATTGCCTCTGATACTGGAGGAAGCACATAGCTATCACAACTAATGGCCATTGATACTCCTCCTCCAGCAATTTGTCTCACCCCTTAATTATACACTAATCAAAATGTGGTCGCACCATAGATTTGTATATAAAGGCAGTTTTATTCTCACTTCCCTTCCTAATTATGTTTTTTTTTTTTTACAGCAGCCTCACCTAGGTTGACATTTTCATTGAGCTGTCTACAACCCCAAGATCTCTTTCTTGGTCAGTCACCGCTAGCTCAGATCCCATCATGCTATATTTGAAGTTGGGGTGGTTTTTTTTGCCCCACTGTGCATCACTTTACACAATAGCTATTCAAGTGAAGTGGGAGGAGGGTAAAGAGTCAAATTATAGGCGTCCCATATTGTTTGCTCCCTTTTCTGCTGCAGAACTAATAATAATAGTTTAACAAATATTAAGTTAGCTGATTAGTTTTTACCTCTTTTCCTTTGAAGTTGAGGACAGTGGGACGTTATAGCTCCCCATAACACCAAGGCAAAATGCCGATCTTTGACTTGTTCCACTGTTAAAATAATTTTTCTTTGCGTTTCTCCTTTGAAACTATACGTAGATTCTAAAGTTGAAAAATTACAAACATAAGTATAATTTATATTAGAGTGCATTGAGGTTAACCTAAAGTAGCATTCTGAAATGTAACTGATATAGAAGAGTGAAAAACTAACATTTCTGCCTAATAAGTATCCAATGTAGCCAAGATTATTTGTGTTAACTGCTCCATGTTAAATGACAATTTTTCAAAAACTATTAAGAACCAGTTGGGACAGATAGAGAGCAAAAATGGATACTGAGAGCCCTTACAGAGACTTATACATCAAGTTTGGAAGGACAAACATCACTACTTATCATTCACTAGACTGATATCTTACTACTCTTGCTGAATTTGAACTTTTCTCCTATAGCCACCAATTTCATATAGATGCTTATTCAGATATATGGTCTGCTGTTAATGGAACTGTTAAGTTCTCCACAATTTTTTCTCCTCCACCACTTTTTACTTTTTGTTGCTGTTATTTTTATGTTTTTAAACAAAAAGTGGTTTTTTAAAACAAAACAAAACACAAAAACGTATCATAATCAGGAAACAGTACAAGCTAATGGATGAGTAGCATCTCCTAAAAATTTCTTCCCAAACAAGCTTGTTCAGACAACGCAACAGTACATCATGGGTTAATTAATGGACAAAAAGCTGTGGCACATGCCAGCCACCATTATGAATATGCAACCCACAACTGGGGGTTGTGTTGTGCACACCTGGCTGGTAGAGGTTATTTGAGGGCTAAACAAACCATGAGTTAAGCAAGGGCTGTTTAGCCATCAAATAGCCTCCACTGACAACGTCTCTTTATGCATGGTGCTAGATTAAATGCTTTCAGAATGTCCACATTTTAAAATTGGTATTAAAGAATATTTCTCATGAAGCCTTAATCTGTTTAAAATATAACCAATAACATTTCTTCCAGAATAGCAAAAATAACAACATATCCTGAGGATCACACCTTTGGACTGAGTTAAAAAGTTTAAAAAAGAAACTGCTACATGAGTAGAAAGAGATGTACAGGCAAAGGGAACGTGCTAGTTCTTTTGCTCTTTGAAAAAGCAGCCAGTAACTCTGGTCAGTAATTTCAGGAAATCAAAACCTCTCCCCATTTTTATCTATGAAGTTAATGATTAATGCTGAAGATTGCTTTTGAGCACATGCTCCATCATTAACCATGTGAGCCACTTCATCTATATCACTGAAAATACCTTGTAAAGTATTTTGTTGAATCAGATGGGCACTCAACACACAGGAGAATCAAAACATTTTTGTTGTTGCAAGGGAGAAACATCAGATGGCCTCATAAATCAACTCATGGCCTTTTTTCTTATCTACTAGAAGATTTCAGGTACCATGCCCTGAATCAACTACTCCCTTTTCCTCAACATAGATCTGGAGAGGATGTTCATGTGTTTAGTGGGCAGATAGCTTAGCTAGTGTTTCTGTCAGATAGGTGAAGCAGAAGGAAATACCTTAGGTGTTAAAAATCCATAGCTAGACATGCTTTGTTCATTCCTTTCAATCTAAACATATATTTGGGAACACAGTGAAGTACAGAATTAGAAAGTCAATTGACCTGTTAGCACAGTGATGTTGACAATTTTCACTATTGAATGCACCAACATATCCGGTTTGAGTTTATCTAGTAGAACATGTTGTATGTTGTTCAGAGTCTGTGTCTTCCTTTGAGGGATTGCTTGAAGATACGGATGCTTTGAAGATACATACACAAGCAAATCTTGGAGAATATTGACATCCACTATATGGGAACCTTGAAAACAATAGATAAATATCAAAATAATTGATTTAAACATTTAAATTCTACATTTTGATTATTTTTTCTTTCTTTTATCATTCGTGTCCCAGGAATCTTGTTAGATACAGAGCGGTAAGTTAAATCTTGTAAATAAATTAATAAAACTATCTTTTATTTTAAGCCAAAAGGGATGCATGTTTGTTCTATGGCAATTCTAGACCAAAATATCACTTGTAAGTATAACTTCAGAAGTCACACATTCAAGCAAAAATTCTAGGAAGGGAAGATCATCTTTGCTTCAACTGGATGTCAATGCTTCCTTATAGCTCACTATTCTTTTCTAGACTTGAAGAATGGGTCTTCCTCCTCTGCCTCTTCCCTCCATCCCCCTCCCCTTTTGTGTCTTGCCTTTTTCTACGCCTGATGGAGTGTCCTATGACCACATTTTTATCCATGTGAGCTGCTTTAGGAAACAATTGTCTGAAGAGAATAAAAATACAGTAAATAGGTCAAGACAGTGCTCCATAATTTAAAAGAAATAATTTATCTTAGGAGTATAGGATGTATCTAGTGAAGAAAATATTGTTTTATCACATTGGCTCCATTCAAGACCTTTTCTATCAGGTATGAGTGTGTCCTTGGCTCTTCCTACCAGTAGAAAGCTATTTACAGCTAATTACAGTACTCACTTTATCTGTACATTTGATTTCCTTGAGCCTAATTTCCATAACCTGGATTGAAAGAGTAGTATAGATACCAACTTCAGGAAGTTTTGGGGATATACCCGGGGGGAATCTGCACGTCGTTCCGAGATCGCTTCTAAGCGACCCCAGAGCGGCGTAAAAGTGATCGTGTACCTGGCCTTTGGAAGAGCCGACGAAGAGACGTCCTTCCCGCTGCCACCCGCAGACCTCCTCGCCGGCTGGGACGGAGAGCTCGGGGGAAGAAGGCGGGGTGGAGAGCTTCTTCCGCTCTCCACCCCGCCTTCTTCAGCCGAGCTCTCCTCACCGGTCGGGTGAGGAGGTCTGCGGGTGGTGGTGGCGGCGGGAAGAACGTCTCTTCATCGGCTCTTCCAAAGGCCAGGTACACGATCGCTTTCACGCCGCACTGGGGTCGCTTAGAAGCGATCTCGGAACGACGTGCGGATTCCCCCCTGGATAGAGTATTGTACTGGGACTTACATACTGTTTAGAGCAGGATAGGAAGATGGAGGTAAGTGAGACATATCATACAGAAATATGTTACTGAGTCATAGACATGTCTCACAGCTTACAAGAATTAGGTTAACAAGCTCATAACTTGTTCTACATTCAGGCAGTATTTCCACGTTAAAAGATTTTCATTCATTTGTTTGGAAGAATACGAACATTAGTGAGAGATGTGATATACAACTATTTTGATAAAGTTTGGAAAACGCTGAATTCAAATTTATTTAAATATTTATATACAGTCCTGATATTGTTTGTTTAAAAGTGGTTAATAAATATTCTAATAAATAAAATACTAAAGTGAACGTTAATTGGGACAAGTGTTCTCTCAATGCAACTGATTCTCACATTCATTCAGATTAATAGTTGAGCAGCTTCCAAGATTCATTAACTGACTAGTAAACGTTGATTGCAGCATCATTTCTCCAATCCAATGGTTTTCATATATAGTGACATCTGCAACAAAAAGAAACTTCATTCAAAGGAAAAATAGACATATTCTACTTCAGGTCTTCAAACTGGATTGATCTCAGTTCAAAAACTGAAAACCACCAACATGTTGGCCGAACTGTAGACAATTTGAGTTTTTAGGTTAGAAGTGAGCAAGTATGGGTGGTACGGGGGCCACAGGCTGCACTCCTGACACCCACCCTCACCACTGGGGTGGGGAGACAGCAAACAAAGAGGAGCAAGTCCCAGTCTGGCATCAAAATTCTGTGGAAAACTGTCTGTTTTAAGCCTCTGTAGTGGGACAGTTGGGGGAGGGGTTCCCACCAAAAATCTTCATCTCAGCATGTAATGTTCCTGAAACCAAAGCTCTGCGCAGCTGCAGACCTCCCATATGTGTGATACACAGACACCATGAAGAAGAAAGAGAACCAGCAGCTCCTGCTGCTGCTGTGGGGACCTATGTGTGCTGTATGGGGAAAAAGTAATTTCTCAAACAGGAATCTTAAAAGCAGAGATAGGCTCATGGGCAGCTTCACTTTCAGCATGTAGTTAATGTTAACTGTAGTTTGCCATCACATTTGTATTGGCAAATTTTGATTAGCACTTGCACTTAAAACTTAGTTCAAAGCATGGCTTCCAATTCTGGTCGGAGGGCAGACCCTAATCAGTGTTCACCAATTTGGAAGTCAAGACAAAATATAGTTAGCATTAAGCTGCAAACTTAAAGTGAAGCTAAGGGGAGGATGGGATGCGAGACCCCACAGGTTGTTTCCAATCCTCTAATTTATGGATTGCAGGACTCTCTGAACTGAGCAGATGGTTATTAAGAAACAGAAAGATCCCTGGATTAGTTGTGCTTCATGTCACTGCCCTGAATTAAGGCAGCATTAAAAACAAACTGAGAAAGGGTGTGAAGGGAAACAGAGTATGCAGTATGCTATAGCTCAGGGCTGCAGAACCTCAGGCCTGGAAGCCGAATCTGGCTCTCCAGGGATCTGAATTTGGTCCTCCAGTGTTCCCAGAAGGACACATGCACTTCTGCTGACCCCATCCCTTTCTCCCTCATCACCAATCATTCAATGGTTTCCCAGCTTTTGTGCAATTTTTCCTTATTCTATAGGTTGAAATGTCTGCCTTAAGAGCTTTAAGCTAAAACAAGCTGGTATTTGGAGTATTTTGGATCTCTCCACTTTCCTTTGGACCTGCCCACTGCTGCAATGTTGCCTCTGAGAACTTCTCCTGAATTGAATCTGGCCCTCAGGTTGAAAGAGGTTCTGCATTCCACTATAGTTTCTACAAAGAAAAAAATTAGAAACTATATCCTGATACTAAAGAACTTTGTATATATAGTTTGATAGATGGTTTCTCAATATTCTACATGGCTATAAAACTTTAAAATACACAGTGGGACAGGAGAATTGACTCTCCACCCCAATTAGATACAGTCCTCAGCATATTGTTATACTTGTGCTTACAAGAGAGGATACATCAAAAATCTGTTACACTAGATGGCACCTAACACTGTACCTGAGTGTCAACAGAAAGGTTTATACTACGGACCAGGACATATGGTCTAAATTCTCCATGCAGAGTAGTCCCATGGAAGATGCCATACATGAACTGGTTGATAGGCACAATTATGTCCACATGGATATCTCTGGCTCATATTCACACTTACATTCAGTTTTCTTGAAGATTGTGACCTGGTTTTATTAAATCAACATAACTGTGAAAACGAACCATATATGCAGTTCTTGTAGAGAAAATTTAACTGTTTTACTAATATATTTTGAAAGTAATATTTCACTCCTCACCTGTGAATAGTAAGATATCTCCAGGAAACACTGTAAGTGACCAGAATGCTGCTTCTCTCCATAACACAATCTTCCGTTGTATTTCCGATTGATCAAAAACTACAGTTGTGGCTAAGGGGACTTTTGAGGACAATTTAGTCCCTGACTTAGTTTGTATTTCTTTGATATGACATGGATGCCGTACTGTGACTAAGATAGTGTACTTCTGGCCTTTGAAGAGACAGTCTTTAAGCAACGATGGATGGTTCTGAACTTTCTTAAATCCTGAAATTCTCAATTCCTCAATTTGTGGAACTGGACAAACTGGAGAACAAACCAACTTGACTCTTTTTGATTGCTGCTGGTCTTCAACTATAATGTTAGCTACAGGTATGGTATTTTTAGATGTTTGGAATCTTTTGGCAGAGTGGTCTCCTTGAGAACACAGTATTCCTTTCTCCCATGGTTCAGTAAAACATAGCTCATTATTAGGTTTAGCATCAGGTGCATGAAAAATGCCTGTAGATACATTAGTATTTTCCTGAAAGCTTGCTCCTCTCAAAGATGAGTTATCTTTTACAGTACTATCAGAATCAAAAAGATCAAGAGAGCTGTCATAGTATTGTCTACAATTTATCTCCACACACATGCCACCATTTTCATTTAATTGAGTAAGCGGATTTGCAGCTGCTTCATTTTCCCTACAAGGCTCATTCAATTCCATGCTCTTCAACTTTGTAGGTTTCCCTTGTATTTCATTCTGTCCTACAGCATGCATTCCTGAAAGCAGAGCAACTTGGCTTGACATCAGAATACTAAGGAATTCAGTATCTGTTGATACTACAAGGCTTGAACACACATCTAGTGGTTTTTCGGCTTTTGAGTCTTCAATTTTTACTGGACAACGTATCTCCAGATATTGATTCAGTAGCTGGTAATGATCACATTGAATGTCTGATGGCTTATCATTCGGTTGGATAGACATCATTCCTCTGCTGATCTTTTTGGTATTAGAAACCAAGGGAGAAATATCGAGCTGATTATGGACCATGAAACTAGCACCTCCTTCAGCACCTTCAGATTGTTTGCTTTGTTGTTTATGCATTTTTGCATCATTGGGAAACTGCTGATATATAAAATGATTCATGTAGTTCTCTGTGCTGCCATCTCCATAGACATAAAAACCGTTGCCAGTCGAGTCACCTGAAGTTTTATTGTTGAAGGATTTTACACTTTCTGCATCAGCTGCACAATCTGTCAAAATAGCATCAGTCAACCCACATTTTTCTCCAAAGTTTGCTATGAAGTGATCTTTGGATTGGGTAGCCAATACTATGTTGTTAGGTGTCTGATGTTCTTCATGGTCAGGGCGCTTGCATTTTCTAGTACAAAGGTTAGAAGTGTCTTTGGAAAATGAAAGGGAGAGTTTTCTCCATGTTTCAGCAGTAGCTATTGCAAATGGCTCATCTTTAGATTCCTTTAATGAAGTTGGAAGGATGGGTGCACCAAAGAAAATATGGATCTGAGGTGCTTTAGACATGTTTTTCTTGCAGGTGTTTGATTATGGAAAAATATAGATTCATATAATAAATACAATAGTTCATTTTACACATGCCTAAAGTGCTATTTTTAATAATCCATTACTTTTTGAATAAGTAATTCAAGGCAAAGAGTCTTTCATAAAGTAGTGAAAGAAACAAATTCAGTCCCAGTGATCTTTGGGAAAAACACAGTATTAAAAAATCATAATAAAAACTCTTGATAGGTATTATAGTTCATAAGAAACCTCATCACAAATTGTGAGTTATACTTCTTGTGAATGAATATTTGAAATTTCATTTACTCAATAGCTAAGAGTTAATTTTATACTGTAATTTATGTTTTAAAGAACTTATCATACTATGGAGTTCCGGCAGCCATTTCTTTTATGTGAATGCAATAATGGAAACATGACTATTACAGGAAATTCTTCATTACATTTTTTGTATTCCATAAATAGTCAGCATCAGACTTCATCACATTAGCCTTTTAAAAGTATACAGTACACTTGTCTCCAAAATGTAGCTGTGTCTGTTCATAAAATATCAATTTTCATTAAATAGTATCAACACAATGAAAACAGTCATTGATGAATTTTTCAAATGGTATTTCTGTGTTGACAATAATTTATTTTTCACATCTTGATGCTTAATATCCAAAAGTGCCAAGTACCATCTGCTCCCATCAGGAGGTGTTTTTTTTGGTGTGTTTTTTATGTGGTGGCATAACATCTATTGGTGGAACTGTAAAGTCATTAATTTCAAATCAGAAGTCCAAGGTTTCCAATAAGAATTTCAGATGTTTGGTCTTCTGCAAAAGAAGTTTCAAAACAGGAACTCAAAGTAGGCTACAACAGGAAACACAGTTTTCTCCCATTTTATTAGACAATACTGCAGATTCTCAGCTGCCCATTAGAGGTCACCATATCCTCAAAAACGACCTGAAGAGTAACAATATGGGGCATATGTTTTAGAATTAATCCAGTTATGGGAACCACCAAATTAGGGCATGATCCATCCAATTAAGAATTTGGTCTATTGATCTCCGTGTGTGTGTGTGTGTGTGTGTGTGTGTGTGTGTGTGTTAACAGTCTATCTGAGAACCCTATTCTATATTGAGTTCTATATTGGAACATAAATGAAACAAACAAAGCTTAGCTTTCACACTTGTATCAACAGGATGACATGTACTTAACTTTCGCTGAATCATGCCCTCAGGTTCCCCCTTAAAGCAGTATTTCCCACTTCTGATAGCTGAAACACAGTTTTCTTTCTTTCTAACTGCTTTTATATAGCACACAAAGTGTAAAAAACATAGTAAAAACAAGGAATATAGAAATAAGTACTATATATTATGTATGTCAATAAGCAAGCAGTTAAACATGTGTTACCTAGAAAGCACTATAATATTTGGGACCAGGCTATCAAAGGCCAACATCAAAGGCACATTTTTTTTGGGGGGGGCATGTGTGAGAGGGCCTTCTCTATGGCTGTTCCAAGGCTCTGGAAATCCCTGCTGAGGGAGTCTAGGTCAGTCCCCATTCCAAAACAAAATCAACAGAGAGAAAGAGAATAAATGATTCAAAAAAAGAAATAAATCAATAAAAAGAAATACACTTAATTTAAATTGAATTATTGACAGGGTAGCACTCTTAAGTGCTATTCAGACTTCTTCACTATTACTTTACAGTCCAAGACATATATGGAATCCATGGGCTGCTTAGAAAAAAAAAATATTTTGTATGTCAAGTTTATGTTTAATCTCTTTTCCATAATCTGAGAAAAGTTTTTGATAAATACTGCAGTGTATATCCATTATCTGTGCCCCACCCTCTCTATTGTACTTCTGTTGGCAGGCAAAGACTTTTTATTCAGATAGGCCTTTGACATGTAAAATAATCTGTTGCTGGAGGAGTTTTTAATTGGTTGGGTATGGTTTGCTTCCTTTATTGTTGTGCTGTTAAACTTTTGTTTTTAAATGGATACTGTTGTTTTTATGTTTTTGATGGTTTTAAATTTTGTATACTTTTTTAATGTTTACTGTTTTTAACTTTTGTAAACCACCCAGAGAGCTTTGGCTACGGGGAGGTATATAAATGCAATAAATAAATAAATAAATAAATAAATTGTTTTTATGTTATATTTTAATCTGTATTTTATTGTTAACAATCATGAGCACCATAATTTGGGCATGAAATAAATAAATAAATAAATAAAATGTGTTTATATTCATTGTTATGGTAAGAAATAAAAGGATCCCAAGGATAATTTTTCATTTGGAAAATAATTACTATTTCTGAATTAGCATTAGCTGGACACTTCACTCTTGCATCCCTAGAGGTTAACATTTGAGGGTGTATAAGAATTACCCATTCTCAGAGACCATTCCCTGAAGTTCTGAATGAGTTTCTCAGTATATTTGCATTCTAAATAATCATCTTGAATCAGGGAAATGTGCATGCGTCCAGATTAGGTGAAAAGTACACAGCAGCGAATAATGCAGAGATGCGTTGGCCAATCTCCTCTGAAGGACAGTAATTCTGTGCCTATGCCTCGGATGTGACTGAATGATTCAAATCCGAAGACACTGCAGAATTACCTGCCCCTAGAGAGTGTGACTGGAATGCGAGAGCACTGACTCAAACAGAGTTACAATGGACAGTATCAACCGTCTCCTTAACCAGTGATACATTGATGACATCTTTATCATCTGGACTCATGAACAAGAGACACTTGAGAAGTTCCACCAGGACTTCAATAACTCTTATCTTGCCATCAACCTGAGCCTAGATCAGCCCATTCAATAGATTAACTTTCTGGATACTGCGATGGACGTATAAACAAGACCTTTTTCAGAAACCCTCTTACACATACTTACATCTTTCCAGTTTTTTTTTTAGAACACACCACTACATCTTGCCTACAGCCAAGCTCTATGATACAACCATATCTGTTCAGACACCTTGAACAGAGATTCACAATTTACAAATTGATATCAGGCATCACTCAAACTACAACATTCACCCAATGATGGGGAAAAAACAGATCAACAAAGACTGAAATAATGTACTACAGGAAAAACCTAGAAGAGAAAACAGAACACCACTTATTGTCACGTACAGGTCTCAACTAAAACCACTCAAACATATCGTCATCAATTATTCTGTCCATAAGCAATTATGGGTGGTAGGCCTGTAATTGCTTATGGACAGCATCCCTAGCCTAAAACGACTACTTGCTGATAACAGGACACGTAACAAAACTACACAGGAACCAGACCCTGCAGCAAACCAACTCTGTACCTATATTTACTCTGGCAATAGTATTACAGGACCTAATAATGTCATCCACATGGACTGTATTCCACGCAAGCTATGTCATAAGAAATGTTTTAGTCTTAAAGATGCCACAAGACTCTGTTTTGGCTACAACAGACTAACATGGCTACCCCTCAGGAAAATTTGTAGCACAGTAGTGGGCTTCATGGATGGTATGGATGAGTAACTGTCTACATTTCAGTTTAAGACAGTCTCAGTTCTATAGCATAAAGCATATGACCATGACCAGTTGAAACAAAAGAACAAACCAGTACTTAAAGTAATTTATAGCTACCATATACTGAGTTAGACCTTTGGTCCATTTAGGCCAGTATAATCAATACTGACTGGCAGCAGCTTTCCCAGGTTTCAGGCAAGAATCTTTCCTAGGCTTTCCTGGAGATGCCAGGGATTAAACCTGTAATCTTTTACATGCAAACCACATGTTCTACCAGCTCTATAGAGAATAAAACCAGCAGTAAAATTAATATATGGGGTGATAGGGACCAAGAAAAGGAAAAATTGCCCAACTATTCCGAAGTTAAGGCATTGAAATAAAATATGAGTGCATCTGTTGAAAGAGAAAGATCAGTCAAGGGCACATTGAATCACACACTTTGGGAAAGATGAAATACTATTTGAAACAACAGTTCCAGAACAGAGATTAAAGGTTATGCAGTATTTGACAAAAGACATGATGAAATTTTAGGCACTGACCTACTATCAAGGGGATGGAATTTGCTGCCTCTGAGTTGCAGAGTTCAGGAGTGACAGAGGACTGACAAGAGTAAATAATTTGCTTATGTTCAGCACACAGAATGTAAGAATTTCCCCTATCCCTATTTGTTCATGCGTGTACTTCATTTAATACTGACAAAGGGACTCATTTATTTATTAACAGTATAAGTGCATTAATTGAGAGATTCAACGAATAGAAAACAGGCTTCAGTTCAGTTCTTAAGGAACTCATAAAGGGTGAAACTAAAAAGTGGCCAAAAAACAACTGTGTCATCAGGCTGTGGTCCTGTAGTACTAAAAAGCTCTGTTTTAGCAGAGTAAGTTCTCTACTCTCTAGGAGCTCTCCGTGGTCCTGCAGACCCTGCCTCTAACTAACCCTGCCTAATGGATCAGCTAAAATTAATTGTTCAGATGCTAGTAACAACTTAAACTGGTTTCATTATTCTGCCTATATTTGTTTTTTTAAAATTGTAGACATACATAAGCATCTGGGATAACAAGTTGAAAATTAAGAAAAATAATGTTATAATTAAGACTTTAGGCCTTTAGTAGATTCCCATCGATCTGGTGAATTTTAAATTAAATTTTGACCCTATATATATATTTTTTTTTAAAAAAAAAAAGAATTAACATTACTAAAGATAAAACCTGCAACTGAGATATTCTGGCTGGAACTCAAAAGGTACATTTCCATTACCTTTGTTAATTATTACACCATTTCTCAATATGTTCTAATGTGAGTGGCCAATAGAAAATTAGCTTTTTATCTCCAAAGCGGTCAGAGTCTTACAGATGAGTCAATGATCTATTAAAATGCAACTATGTGCATCAGCAGGTTTTGAGCTTTGCTACAGGCTGCAACTGATTGTTGTAATGGCTCTTACCACACCATTAGAACACATGAAAGAAAGAAAAAAGGCTTGCACAAGCAAGACAAGAAGATAAGTATTTTTACACACAGCAATTGAGCATCTACTACACTAATTCTTTTTCATTCTAAGTCATCTAAGCTACAATCATCATTTGAGCCTTATTGCTGATATTTCATACAACCCAACTGTTAATACATACATTGTTTCTACAGCTTTTACCCTTGGCTGTTGCCATATGGCCCAATGTTATATAGAGGAAGAATTCAGTTATGTTTGGAGTATTTTCACCTATGTCTAGCAAGTTACCTCTAGCTATTGCTTAAGGACAAACTTGCAGCTCCCTAGAAATTAATATATTAATTACTTCTCAGCAGAGCAACTAGCAGCACTGTTAGCCAGAAGACATAAGGAATTATTTTTAAACAAGCAATGTGCGGAAGTGGAAGAAGACAATAGAATAGGAAGGACAAGAGACCTCTTCCAGAAAATTAGAAACATCGGAGGTAAATTCCAGGCAAAAATGGGTATGATCAAAAACAGAGATGGCAAGGACCTAACAGAAACAGAAGAGATCAAGAAAAGGTGGCAAGAATATACAGAAGATCTGTATAGAAAGGATAATAAAATCGGGGATAGCTCAGACAGTGTGGTCAGTGAGTTAGAGCCAGACATCCTGAAGAGTCAGGTTGAATGGGCCTTAAGAAGCATTGCTAATAACAAGGCAGCAGGAGACGACGGTATCCCAGCTGAACTGTTTAAAATATTGCAAGATGATGCTGTCAAGGTGATGCATGCAATATGCCAGCAAATTTGGAAAACACAAGAATGGCCATCAGACTGGAAAAAATCAACTTATATCCCCATACCAAAAAAGGGAAATACTAAAAAATGTTCAAACTATCGGACAGTGGCACTTATTTCACATGCCAGCAAGGTAATGCTCAAGATCCTGCAAGGTAGACTCCAGCAATTCATGGAGCGAGAATTGCCAGATGTACAAGCTGGGTTTAGAAAAGGCAGAGGAACTAGAGACCAAATTGCCAATATCCACTGGATAATGGAGAAAGCCAGGGAGTTCCAGAAAAACATCTATTTCTGTTTTATTGACTATTCTAAAGCCTTTGACTGTGTGGATCATAACAAACTGTGGCAAGTTCTTGGTGGTATGGGGATACCAAGTCATCTTGTCTGCCTCCTGAGGAATCTGTATAACGAACAAGTAGCAACGGTAAGAACAGACCACGGAACAACGGACTGGTTTAAGATTGGGAAAGGAGTACGGCAGGGTTGTATACTCTCACCTTATCTATTCAACTTGTATGCAGAACACATCATGCGACGTGCTGGGCTTGACGAATCCAAGGCTGGAGTTAAAATCTTAGGAAGAAACATTAACAATCTCAGATATGCAGATGACATCACTTTGATGGCTGAAAGCGAGGAGGAGCTGAGGAGCCTTATGACAAAGGTGAAAGAAGAAAGTGCAAAAGCTGGGCTGCAGTTAAACCTCAAAAAAACCAAGATTATGGCAACCAGCTTGATTGATAACTGGCAAATAGAGGGAGAAAACGTGGAGGCAGTGACAGACTTTGTATTTCTGGGCGCAAAGATTACTGCAGACGCTGACTGCAGCCAGGAAATCAGAAGACGTTGACTTCTTGGGAGGAGAGCAATGACAAAT
Organism: Elgaria multicarinata webbii; assembly: GCF_023053635.1. Classification (NCBI taxonomy): domain Eukaryota; kingdom Metazoa; phylum Chordata; class Lepidosauria; order Squamata; family Anguidae; genus Elgaria; species Elgaria multicarinata. The sequence goes on along the minus strand of NC_086178.1, from coordinate 102,125,245 downwards.
CTTGATAAAATAGTTAAGAGCAGAGACACCACACTGACAACAAAGGTCCGCATAGTTAAAGCAATGGTATTCCCCGTAGTAACCTATGGCTGCGAGAGCTGGACCATAAGGAAAGCTGAGCGAAGGAAGATAGATGCTTTTGAACTGTGGTGTTGGAGGAAAATTCTGAGAGTGCCTTGGACTGCAAGATCAAACCAGTCCATACTCCAGGAAATAAAGCCAGACTGCTCACTTGAGGGAATGGTATTAAAGGCAAAACTGAAGTACTTTGGCCACATAATGAGAAGACAGGATACCCTGGAGAAGAGGCTGATGCTCGGGAAAGTAGAAGGTAAAAGGAAGAGGGGCCGACCAAGGGCAAGATGGATGGATGATATTCTGGAGGTGACAGACTTGACCTTGGGGGAGCTGGGGGTGGCGTCAGCCGACAGAAAGCTCTGGCGTGGGCTGGTCCATGAAGTCACAAAGAGTCGGAAACGACTGAACGAATAAACAACAACAAATACCTAAGCCAGGTTCAATAGAGTTAAGCATCCTTAACTGCACATAATGGGGCTGTTGGGGAGCAAACAATAATGTTTATTTTTATATAGCTCCTGCAATTATGCACAGTATACTAATGATGAGCTGTAATGAAAATGTAGTATGTGCTCAAGACACAAGTTTTTAATCACATTTTGAGGACAATCTCAATACTTAGGAATTCAAGCTAAAATCTACTCATGCTGCAATTTAAATTTGTATTTCACAAAAAGAGCTGGTGGAGTGGAAAGGGTGCACTTGATCCAGCCACCAAAATGAACCAGTTTCTCCCAACCTCCTATTTGTATTCCCAACCCCCAGTAACACACATCTGAGACAAAAAGAAATTTCCCTCTTCTTTGTCCAGGATGCTTGGAGAGGGAAAGAATTGCAGATCACTAAAAAGCATAATCGTGGTATGCCTTCCCTTGTTCAGATTATATGGGGTTTGCTTTCTGTCTAAAATTCCTCCTCTTCCAAAGGAGCCTTCTCCTTACTAGCTATGTGAATAGGGAACACAATAGTATTAGGAGACCCAATGCATCAGTTATCAGACTGTTGTTCTGAAGTACAATGCTTGAATGCCCTATAAGCAACAGGCCACCCTGAATGACAAATATGCAGACGGGACTGGAATGCCCAAGCGAACTTCAGTCTGTACCTGCACATTTGACATTCAAGGGAAATGGTGGCAAGGTGCCCTATTCTTAAGTGATATTTTAACAGATAAGACAGGCAATTTTGTATTATTTTGTACACTTTTTCTTTTACAAACATTGGGCAGCACACCTTGACCTAGATGACATGTAATGACAACCTATTGCTTTAGCACTCAACCTATGATCAGGCTGTGTAGCGGGACATGCAATCCAAAACTGCTAGGATGTTTAGGGGCTAAACAACCCAACGATTATGTGCTATTATTTAACCAATGGGTTGTCCTTACATTTGAATAGCCCCATTGCCTAAAATTAACAGGCAAAAACATGGAGTGATTATTATAACTTGAATGTTTCTTCAACTTAACTTTCAGCTTGAAGTTGCACTCAAACTAATCAAAGCACTGTAAAATTAATCTAATACAACTATGGCTGCAATCCCATATCCACTTATCTGTGAGTAAGCCCCATTGAAGCAAATGGGACTTAATTCTGACTGGGATTGCGCTGCAATTAAATTTTGGCTATTATCATCCACTGACAGGGGAGGAGATCCGTCCGTCGGGGAAGGACACAGCAACGCGTAGCAATCTCATCTCCTGTCAGGGGATGAGATTACTCTGCACCACACCCTCCTTCACCAGTGGGCCATAGAAACAAGGAAGAGGGCAGCTCTTCCTTGTTTCTATGGCCCCACTGGCAAAGGAGGCAGTGGCACAGAGCGATCTTAACTCCTGACAGGTGATGATATTGCTCCACCCCACTGCCTCCTTCCCCATTTGTTGCGTGGCTCAGGGCAGAGAGAGAGGCTGACAGCTCTCTCCCTCCTGGCCTCGCAACAGGAGGCGTTGCAGGGGGATACCATCCTGGACAGGCGATGGTATCCCTCTGCAATGTCTGCTTCCCTATTTGTTGCTCTGCTGAAGGCGGAGAAAAACTATGTCAGGAGAGTCTCTCCTGATATTGTGCCTTGCTGCCCTTGACAGAGTAACAAATTGCCTTTGCGGCAAAGTGGTGGTGGCTGGTGATGGGGGCAGCAGCGGCAGGAGTTCCTAGCACCCCCCATCCCCAGCACTTTCCCTCTGTGGCAGGGGTGGGGGGAAAGGGACATGCACATCCCTAGGACCACATGGGGTGTTGTGATTGGTTGCGCCCCACCCAGGGACGGCATGTGCCTGTCCTGGGAAGTGCATGGAGAGCTGCGCTCCCCAAACACTTCCTGGGACAGGATTATTTCCCCAATCTGTAGAGCCCCACCGGGCAAGAGCAGCAGGGGGTTCTGGCGCTCTTGCCTCACAACTCTGCAGGCAGGGGAAATAATCAACGGAGCCCAATACATAACACAATAATCAACAGTTGTGCAGATAATCAACTCTGCACAGGGTTATTTGTGTTGGTTATTTCTGTGAAATAACCAACCATGGAGTGTCCCCCCCCCCCCCACAGATGACACAATAGTCAACTGTGGACTATTTAGTCACTTTCTCCACACAGTGGATAATTTTATACATTTCTATCAGTTCTCCCCTTATTCACCATTTTTCTAAGCTATCCCTTTGTTTCTTTACTATTTCTTTTGACAACCTCGTCATATAACACAGGTCTGCTGCCTGTTTAACTAGTTTCCTGATTCTAATATATTAAATATTTATTGTTAGTTTTTATTTTGTTAGGAATTCTTGTTATTTATCTATGCTAGCACAATTTTGGACTTTTTGGTGCCTTTTTAAATCTGTAGGATATATTTTGTTTGAGCCTCCAGGTTTTGTGAAAGACTTGATCCTTCTAAGTATTTTTCAGTTCCCCTTTATTTAATCCTTTCATTTTTAAGAAACTTCCACTGCTGAAATTATAAATCACTATAGTGGGTTTTCTAGACACTTTCCCATTTCCATTAAGAATTTGATTGTGGTAGGACCACGGACTCCATATGGTCTAACAAATCTTACATATTATACCAAAGCATTAGTACTATTTAGGATTAAATGAGAAGTTGCCTCTCCTCTTGCTAAGACCTAACAATGTACCATATCTAAAATTGCATTCGTTGTCAGATGATTACCAGATGAAGACACTCAACATTACTACATTTTCTTTTTTTCACTTTCTATAAAGCTGTATTAGTGACTCACAGACAACTGGTCAGGAAGAAGCAATTTTGTGTTTCCTATACAAGCACAGTGTGGAACACTTGGTCCAAAATGTAAATAGACATCTTTGGTACAATGATGAAGGTGTACAGTAATAGTGTTGAGTGTTCCCCATTAAAGTGTAACTAATCTTAAAATTGAATGCACAGGTAGCAAAAAAACACCCCACGCATTAAGCAATGAATCAGTTCTACATTCACAACAGTTTTAGGACTGAATTGGGCCCAAATATAATATTATTTTAGAAGCAATCCCATGAATGGGGCTTACAGTATTTTTCAATGTCAAATTGATCACTCTATATTTGGGCTCATGAAAGATTTTTTTTTCTTAAGATCCCCTGTTTTACCATTAGACAGAGTGATCTGGCTTATCTCAGGTAGGTGGTTTTGGAATACTAGTAAAAGGAGAGGAGACTGCAATTTGCTTGGCCTTATTTTACCACCCAAGGTGGTGGCCACCACTTGGTTTTCCAACACATAAAAGTGTCTTGTACTATTTCTGTATTTTATGTTAGATGTGCTAATGGTCATCTAGGTTGTAAGATGTGTATCTGCCTTTAGACACTATCTACTTGGGCCCTTAGAAGCTATCTGCAGGAATTTCCTGTTTGCTCTTTTGTGCATGGTACATTTTAGACCGGGTTAACATGAGTGGATGGCAAAGGCTTGGTTGGTCCTGCTTTGGGGCACCAAGGTTGTCTTCACTATCTTTTGGTTTATTTCAGCTCAAAATATATCATCAATCAAGCGTTAGGCATCACATAAAGCGTTAGGCATCACATAAAGTAACAGTGCTGGTCTCCACAAACAAGATTGGATTTTTAATGTAATGTAACACTAAAAGCATTCAAGAGGCAGCTGGACAACCATCTGTCAGGAATGCTTTAATGTGGATTTCTAGGGGGTTGGACTCGATGGCCTTGTTGGACTCTACTATTCTATGTATATATTTCGTTGGTTGAAAAAGCTGCAATATTTTATATACTCATTAATTCTATTGAAAATATGTGATTTAAAACTCAATAAAAATATTTAAAAAAAAAACTACCATCACAACTAATCACAGATCCTAGTAGCTTCAGGTATAGTTGGATTGCATCTGACACTTGGATTATAGACTGTCTTCAAAACCTTAAATTATTTATTTAATTATCTATGGCAGTATATACCACTAAATATAATAAAATCTCCCAGTGGTTCACAATGTTACATGAGTCAATGGATCAATTCACACATAATTCTTTTAATGAGAGAACATGTGGAATCAAACCTCCCTCTGCCTTTACTGGCCTGCCAGTGGAAGGGAACCTGCTCCTTTCTTTTAGAAGCCAGTACAAGTGGGTTTGGGCTTGCTTTCATTTGTTACTTCATTGACAATGTGTGAATCAGCCACACTTCACCCCCCACCTTACTTTATTTGAGTGATACATATGAGATGTTGCCTTCCTCTGCAATGTGCAACTTTGTTAGATTGCAAGATTCATTTTCAAGATTTGCAAGCGTATATCTGGACTGGATTGCAAGGCAGGATCTCTCTATAAAGTCTGAATAAACAGGGGTTCCATTTAGAGATTTGCAATTAGAGAGGGTTTGATAGGAGCAGACTGTAATACAAAGACAGATAATAAAGAATTCTGAATAATTTCTGTTCAAACAGAAGTTCCACAATATATCTGCATTGTTCCACATGTTCCTTGCCACTTTTAAAATGAGATTCTATCTGAAGTTCTCTGGATACCTACTGGTTGAATAATAATAATAATAATAATAATAATAATAATAATAATAATAATAATTTTATTTCTTACCCGCCTCTCCCTTTGGATTGAGGCGGGGAACAACATTAGTACAGGAATCAACACACCTTAAAAATTCTTGATTTTACATTGATCTGGGTAGGCCTGCTGGAAAAGGCTAGTTTTCAAAGCTGCCTTAAAATCACAGAGAGAGTTAATGTTACGAATCTCCTCCGGCAGTCCGTTCCACAATCCGGGGGCGACAGAAGAAAAGGTTCTCCAGGAAACTGATGTCAGCCTAGTCTTGGCTGACTGAAGTAAGTTCTCCCCAGAGGACCTGAGTGTGCGGGGTGGACTGTACGGGAGAAGGCAATCCCGTAGGTAACCTGGACCCAAACCATTTAGGGCTTTAAAGATAATGACCAACCCTTTGTACTTTGTCCGGAAACTAATTGGCAGCCAGTGGAATGATTTTAATATTGGGGTAATATGCTCACCCCTAGATGTACTGGTGACCAACCTGGCTGCCATATTTTGAACTAGTTGAAGTTTCCAAACTAAGTACAATGGTAGCCCTATGTACAGCGCATAGATATGGACGACTGGCGGCCCATGACCAGATCCAGCACCTGAGGTGATTTTCTCTAGCTCTTGGCCACCCTACTCATTTTTAAATCAAGAAATGGCAAAAACATTTGCCCACAGTTTCACTCACAAGGAAAAGAAAAATGTTTAAGTTCTAATAAAGATGTTATATCTTTCTAAATTTCCCATGCAGTATGTATACAATGGCTAATATCAGTACATACTGCTATGCCTGTGTGCATGTGCTCCTGAAACAGACAAGCATTTACTGTTTACTAGCACCAGCTTTATTACAGAGACTGATACATATGAGGATATCATTTTTGTGCCACAAAATATACCGGAACCAAGACCACTATCTGGAGAACAGCGTGGGCCCCGAGAATACATAACTGGGCTAAACGTTCTCTGAGGCAAGAACTTCCCTAACAGATTTTGCAACATTGTAACCTACCTTTATTTGTTTAGACTCTCCAGCTGAATTCCAACTATGGGTAGAAGGCCTCACTATCTTTGACCTCTGCTATATTTCATTACCTCATTTTTTCAGGGATCATGTATGCCATGTATATAAATTTTGTTCACATGATCAAACAAGGGATAATGAATGAAGGGGAATGAAGGTTCATAGTTTCAGGCCATGGCCCAACCTCTACACCAAGGGTGGGCAACCTGGTGACTTCTAGATATTTTAGACTACAATCCCAATAATCTGACCATTGGCCAAGCTGGCTGGGGTTTATGGGAGTTGTAGTCCAAAATATCTGGAGCATACCAGATTGCCTACCCTTGCTCTATGGTCACTGGTTCTTGTGTGCAGAGCATACAATTGGACTGCAGGAGCATCTACTCAGCATTATACTATGCCTGGTCACACTATGATTATCTCTACAATAGGGATGGGCAGAAATAGATCTCCAGGTGTTTTGGGCTTCAACTCCCAGCATACCTGACCATCAGCCATGTGGACCGGTCTTCTGGGAATTGAAGTCCAAAACATCCGGAGATCTACCTTTTACCCATTCCTGCTCTTCAAAAAAGGCTTAAAGCAGGAGAGTAATCCAAAAACCCAATTTAAAGGCTTCTTGAAAATAGTCAGATTAAAATAGTCAAAAAGATTTAAAAGGCTTGTTGAAACAGTCAAAGTTCAAAGAGAAGCTAATTGGAGAGAATTCAAAAGGACTGTTGACCAAAGTACCTAATGTGTTAGCCAAGAGCTTTTCTGAAAATGCATGTTCATGTTATTTCAATCTATTTGCTACAATTGATTAATGACAGAAGAAAATCCATGAAAAAAATCCATGCAGAATATAACTGCGTTTTCCCTATAATGTTAGTTTAAAATACTCAGCCACACTTAAATTCGAAGCAAATACATGGAACAAAAGTAATTAAGTTAATGTCATCTCCATTAATAATTACAAACAATCCCAAAACACTGCTCGCTTGATAAGAAGGCTAACCTTCCACAACTACAGCTGCAATCTTACGAAAACTTAACTGGCAATGAGCCCCACCGAACACGGTGAAACTTCTTCCCAAGTACTGAATGTATTTATAATTGGATAGTATAATTTACTCTATTTATAGCCTGACTTTCACTGCAAGGTGGAACTAAGATAGGTTACAACTTCACATTAAAAAATAAATAAAAAGCATCCTAAACTGATTTTTTTTTTTTAAAACACACACACATCCTTTTATACTGTTGCAAAGGCTTTTTTGAGCATTTGGGAACCAACCTGATCTTTCAGGAAGAGTAATACAGTTATGTCAATGCAGCTGAAGTCAATCTACAAAACCAGACTGTTAAAATGTTTACAAAAATATATTTTAACTATAAACAAAAAATAAAGAACATGACTACCTGCTTGATTAACATCAGAACGTTATTGTTAGCAGTTTAAACAAAACATTCTCAGTTTATATAAACAGTTCTACTGATTGTTCATTTAAACAAGAAGGAAACCAGTCTGCTGCTTTTGGTGAGAAAAAGTGTGCTTGTTTTTTGTTTTTTTAAGAAACAGAATAAGTTTTGTGACATAACCCCACCACCCCAGTGTCTGTCTCATTAAAAACTACACATTTTTCTCCTGATTATGTTTTATCAGACTGGGCTGTAGCTGCAGTTATATGTGGTAGGTTTTGTTGTTATGCTTGTGTTTGTTGTGAGACTTGAGATCTATTGGAGAAGCAGCCATCTTCTGCATCCAACCAACATGAGACATACACGATGGTGGGACATGGGAGAGGGCTTTCTCTGTCATGGCACCCCCTTGGAGGCCCGACTGCTGCCAGTGCTGGCCTCATTTCAGCGCCAAGTTAAAATATGGCTTTTCCACAAAGCCTTTGATGGTTAAGTCAGCAAGGTTGCATATAATTTTAATTGTTTTTAAATTTTACACTGGTTTTAGCTTTATCAATGGTTTAATTTGTTTTTAGCTATGTATACTTATTGTTTTATACTGTTATAGGTATATAGGGTGGGATATAAATGTTTTAATAAATAAATTAATAAAATAAATATTTGCACTTAAGTTGCCCATGCTATTTTCTCACACTGCAGAAAAAACAGCATTCAAAGCAGCTGACACTTTATGGGGAGGAAGTAGCAGATTTGTGCTGTTTGAAGGCCATAGCAATCAGTAGCACATTTTCCAAATCCCAATATGGATAATTTAAACAAACTGAAAAATAAAAGTTCATTTTTTTCGTTCAGGGACACCATATTTCTAGAATATAGTTTTAATATTTTAACAGGACAATTCTATACAAGTCTGCTCAGAAATAAGACCCATTCAGTTCCCTGGTGGTAAGTGCATATAGTAGGGGTGGGGAACTTGTGGGCCCTCCAGTTATTGTTGGGCTCCATCTCATGTCACCCCCAGCCAGCATGGCCAATGGTCAGGAATGAAGTCCAATAACATACGGAGGGCCAGAAGTTCCCCATCCCTGATGTATAGGATTGCAGCCTAAATCTTACATATTCAGGTTCAGAAAACAAATAATGTTTTAAACCCAAATACAACTTCCTTCAGTTTCTGTTGAGAATGGTATTTTGTGCAAATACAAAACATAGCAACACTGCAAAACCCTATGATATGAAGCATGGTACTGAACCAAAGAATATGCCTAAACACTACAAAACGGCGCTGAACAAAACATCACAAGATTAAATTTGTCAGCTAATCCAGCAATAAATGATGATGCATTTCTCTCCCATACAGAAGTTTAATTGGCAACATATATTATATCCCATATATTATGTGTCCCATCACTAAATATCTAAAAGAACCTGCAAATAGAGTCAGACAGAAAATTGGGGAGGGGGGAGCGCAGGGGAAAACCTCAAAAGCCATCAGCATACTTAGTGATGAAAACACTAAGCGGTCTGATCTAAAATATAGACAGCATTACAGATGATAGGAAATGAATTCTAGAGGCTTATGGAGCTTAGCAGCTACTCATACAACCAGCTGTACCAATAAGCAAGTAAACAACTTGCTTTTTTAAATCTTGGTTTATAGATAACTCCACCTTGGCAGCAGTTCAAAAGTTGAAGAACTGATGCTAGCAAGTGGTGCCCCAATATTCTGATATTCCATTAAATTGCAAATATTTATCTAGAATTCCTAAGTCTGCATTTGTTTCTGCACAGAATACCCTATTTCTTCGATTGTAAGATGCACTTTTCCCCCCATATAAACATCTCTAAAAATGGGGTGTGTTTTAGAATCACGGGTGTGTCTTAGGGTTTTTTTTTCTGTTGGTGGTACTGAAAATAAGGTGTGTCTTACAATCGATGGTGTCTTACAATCGAAGAAATACGGTAGCTGCTGGTTTAACTGGAATTCATTCAACATGCATCTCAAATAACAGTGCTTAATAGTGATACAAGCTTGAAGATACTACATGCACTTTGAACAAGTACAGTTTACGGTGAATTTGCAAAGTATTGTCATGGCAACTGAAGGCTAAACCATGGTTAAAACAAGCCATAGAAGAAAGTGGATAATTCATACTTGCAAACCATGGTTGGGACAAGTTGTTCCAATACACTTGCACTCATCCCTAGATTTGGGAGAAGAGACAATTTAGCCAGGCAAACATTGCTACAGCAGCTAATTCCTTTAATCTCAATTTCCAGTGGAAATCCGTGTTTTAGAAAAGTATTCCTTGCTCAGGTTTTGTGAGATAATCAATGTCCTGAGGCATACAAGTCCTAGAGAGTTGATGACTCAAATGCTTCAGTCAAACTGGCCAATGGTACATTATGAATTTGGTACCAGTGCTACCCAGCCCAGCTCAAGCCTGCCTGAAAAGCATTACGTTGGAAGGTCTACTCTCCCCATACCCCACATAGTCTGTGAGGAAAAAGAAATAAGTGCTAAACTTTTCAAACAGTTCAAGTCTGTGGCTCCTCATGATAAACCTTGCAGGGGACTACAAGTCTCTGCTAAAGATACAAGGGTCACACAAAGTAAACTTACTCTTGAGTATCGGACACTTGGTTTTAAAGAACAGTAGAGGCTTACAGTAGAGAAAAAAAGAAGGCTTCCTTCTTCCTTCTATCATATACAAAGGCTTGATGTGAACCAGCTTCCTCAGAAGAAGTATCCCTATGTCTTTTAGACTTCACCTCTGATCATGGAAAACTCAGGACCGTAAAAATGTACAATACACATGAAGACAATATACATAATAATAATAATAATAAATTTATTTCTTACCCGCCTCTCCCTTTAGATCGAGGCGGGGAACAACATTAGAACAGGAATCAATACATCTTAAAAAATCATGATTCAACATTGATCTGGATAGGCCTGCCGGAAAAGGCTAGTCTTTAAAGCTGCCTTAAAATCACACATAGTGTTAATTTTACGAATCTCCTCCGGTAGGCCATTCCACAATCTGGGGGCGACAGAAGAAAAGGTCCTTTGGGAAACTGATGTCAGCCTAGTTTTAGCTGACTGAAGTAAGTTCACCCCAGAGGACCTGAGTGTGCGGGGCGGACTATATGGGAGAAGGCGATCCCGCAGGTAACCTGGACCCAAACCATTTAGGGCTTTAAAGGTGATGACCAACACTTTGTACTTTGCCCGGAAACTAATTGGCAGCCAGTGGAGTGATTTTAATGTTGGTGTAATGTGGTCACCCCTAGGTGTACCGGTGTACATCTAAAAACTTTGAACAGTCAGCTGTTTTGTGTAATGCTGACCTTATTCTGATGTTTCTGTAATTTATATCTTGCATAGAAATACAAAATAACCCACACTGAAAGCCACAGTCTGAAGTAGGGATTATTTAACCTACTGTCATGTTGTCCGTTGGGCACCATAGGTTAATTTGCTTACCTATAGTTGTGCTGCCAGAAGGGGTCATATACCTGCTGCCACTCTATAAACCCTTGAAGGTTTGCATATCGGGACCACACTTCATAGGCACCCTCCCCTGGTCAGGAAGCATCTGATCCACCTTCAAAATCCTGTGTAATTTCACCTAGGGGAAGGAAAATCCCAGACTTACCAAAATTTGTGTGTGTGTGTTAGAAATAAACCTGGGAAATAAACAAAAATAGCCAAAAAATGGCTTATTGCCCACATAGCCTAAAGTGCACAATTGCACAGGTGTGAATCCATGCAAATGCTCTGTGTGAAGTGTTGCCACCTCCCTCTTTTGGGTGCACTCAGGATTTTTGCTCCTCTGGGGAAATTGCACAGGGTTTTCTTGTCCGACCATGTGCCTCCTGATTAGGAGAGGCTGTGTGTGCCCTGACCCTGCAAAGCCCCAAGATTTTATAGTGATCACCCCCTTTTTGGGCACTTGGGAATTTTGCTCTTTAGTGAGTAGTTGTGCAGGGGGTTGTTGCTGGATTGGGTGCCTCCTGATTCCAAAAGGTTAATGTGTGAAGTTTTGTCCTGATCCTGCAAAGCCGCAAGGTTCTATAGCCATCACACCCTTTTTTGGAGCTCTCAGGATTTTCTCTCCTCGGTGAGTAGTCACATGGGTTTTGATGTTGGGTCAGGTACTTCCCAACTGCAAACTTACAACCCTTTAGAGGTGAAATATTGCCACTGATCGGGCAGGACTGCAAAAGGAACAGGGGTTGAGCCAAATTACACATGGTAGCTTAATAAGTTGCCCACAGTAGTATAGCTAATTAGCCCATTTGTGTGGCCAATCATCATGGACTATTTAAAAAATTGCTTATTAACCTATCATGGGCTATCGTGAGGTCCGAACATAGCCAATATAAGAGAAGGTTAATAACACATACCACAACACTAATATCCTGGACCAAGGTGTTAAATTACCCAGGAATAATAATAATAATATTTATTTCTTACCCGCCTCTCCCTTTGGATATACCAAATATGTATTAGTAGTTCTTAGTTCTGTCACAACCTTAGACATATTTGCATGGAAACACACTTCCAAGCAAATGTGGTTGGAGTCATGGTGCTCAAAGAGAACTTAATAAACTTAAGTGAAATTAAATATGGGATATTCCTAAACTAAAGAATTTCTACTTAACTGTTGTAGTGCTGTGGCTCAGTGGGAATTGCGAGTGTGGACATCCCCAGTTCAAATCCTACCTCACCTACTCAAACCCTACTCCCCCAGCACACACCCACAATAGAGAAAGCCTCACCTAAGCTGAGGAAGAGGAATACAGGTGTGGTGTAATGGCTAAGATGTCGGAGTGAGAGTCGGGAAATCCGGGTTCTAGTCTCCACTCGGCCATGGAAACCCACTGGGTGACTTTGGGCCAGTCACAGACTCTCAGCCCAACCTACCTCACAGGGTTGTTGTGAGGATAAAATGGAGAGGAGGATTATTATGTACGCCGCCTTGGGTTCCTTGGAGGAAAAAAGGCGGGATATAAATGCAATAACATAAACCAATAATACAGGAGCCCCTGCACTGTGTACCAGAGATTTTCAGTAGGGAAACGTGGGCGGAGGCGCAGAAGGCCTTATAGTTTAGGCTCAGGCCCTCAACGGGCTCCCCAAGAAGCAGCCAACCTCCCGTTCCCTGCAACTTACCCACAACTGGCACGGCGGGGGGCGGGCGGGCAACGGTCACTGCGCGCGTTCTGGCACAGACAGAAAGGCGGGCCTTACTCACGGGAACTACCCAATTAGAAAGCGCGCTGTCTCCTCTTTCTTTCCCCACCCCCCCGCTCGCCTTCCCTTTTTGGTGCGCATGCGTACTTCCAAAGGTGTCCCCGCGAAGAAAACACGGCCGTGAGATTCATCGCGCTCCTCACATAAGCAGGGTGGGCGGGGACGGCGCCTGCGCAAGGAGAGGGGGCGTTACGGCCAGCTCCTGGCTTGGCCTCGCCCGATGCTTCCTTCCCTGCCTCCCTCCCCGAGGGGCCCATTTAAAGGCAGCGGCGGGGGGCAGGCTGCCCCCGTTACTGTGCCATTGGGCCGCCCGGGCATCGGCCTCCCTCCTCTTCTCCCTCCTTCTCCTCCTCCTCCCGCCTCGGCTTTTTTCTTCCCCGCCCTGCCGCGTCGACGCCCTTCAGCTTTCCCTCAGAGCGGCGCGCGCCCAGCCCAGCTTCGCTCTGTCCCGTTACAGCTGAGGTAACCGCCGCCGCCGCCGCCGCCATGTACCGTTGCTTGGGGGAGCTCCTGTCGCCCGCCCGCGCCGCTGGCGCCGCCGCCGCCGCCGCCTCGTCGGTGCTGTCCGGCGCGGAGCCTTGCGCGGCGGCCCTGCTGGCGGGGAGCGGCCCGGGCCGGAGGAGCGGCAGCGCCAGCAGCCGGCGCCGCTACAGCCAAGCCGTGGAGCAGGAGGATGACCCCAACTTCTTCAAGATGGTGGAAGGCTTCTTCGACCGCGGCGCTGGCATCGTGGAGGACAAGCTGGTGGAAGGGCTGCGCACCCGCGAGAGCCCCGAGCAGAAGCGGCACCGCGTCCGCGGCATCCTGCGCATCATCAAGCCCTGCAACCACGTGCTCAGCGTCTCCTTCCCCATCAAGCGCGACAACGGCGAGTGGGAAGTGATCGAGGGCTACCGGGCGCAGCACAGCCAGCACCGCACCCCTTGCAAGGGAGGTGAGAAGCGGCAGGCAGGCAGGCGCGGCGGCGGCCAGGGATTGCCCCACCCCACCCGCCTCTCCCCCCCCCCCAAAAAAAACCCCTCTCGCCACAACCTCTCCCTTGCGCTGCGTGAGATTGCTTGGCTAAGCGGCTTTCCTTCCTCCCCCTTCTCCAAAGTCAAGTCAGGGTGTGCTGCTTTGCCCCGCTCACCTCTCAAGCAGCTCCTGCGAAATTAGCGATGTGTCACGAGGCACCTAAACAGCTAAGGCACATGGGGGTTGTATGCAGTGTTAGCCTTAAGTTAGACTAGCATTGCTATTCACACAAACTTAGGACCCTGCGAATGAGCCACAGTGCAATCCTATCTCTGTTTATTCCATTTACACTACTGTCTCTAGGAAAGTGTGCCTACAGTTAGTCTTGAACATATCCCAGGATTATTTTTCTTGGTTCTGTTGCAATGGCCTGCCACAGCTATCTGGAATGTTCCCACCAGTAACTTCAGCAGTAAATGTCTGTGCTGTCTACTGCTTGCACCACCGAACACAGGGAAGTAAATCACTTCTGTTTGCTTTGGTGAAAGACAAAGTATGTGCTTCGTTACTGCTGAAGTAAACTACTCAGTGTGTGGGGTGACTCCCTTGGGAAATATTGTGGCTAAAGGGATGTAATATTGTTCGTTATATTTGTCCTACCTCTCATTGTGTGTTTGCATGTTAGTTGAGGGTTCCCCGTATTTTTAGCCTTGCAACAATAAGGTGAGGTTGGTTCCGCTGTGAGAGAATGACTGGCCTGAGATCACTCTGGAGTTTCATGTTTCCTGGTTTGGTCCGACACTCTGTTACCTACTTCAGTAAAGTTCTGTCATTCTTGATATGCAATGTTTCGCATCTCAGGACAAATAATGACTTGCATTAACTGTTGAAACATGCATGTGTGAACTATCCATTAACTGCTGGAGCTATCAGAAAGATAAGATATGAAAGGCTTCACCTACTAAATTTCTACCTGCCAGGCAGCTCTTAAAAACACAAGCAAACAGCTCTGTTCCCGAATTGTGCACCAAGCCATTATCCTGCCATGTGAAATGGGTACATTTTCCACCCTGCACTCTACAAGACACTCTGGGGTGAAACTCAGTTGCTATTTCTCTAAGGCAAGTTTACCTCTCCTTTTCACAGTGTCTGCAGTGGGCATGTGCTGTAGCCATTTGACTCATCTTACACAGGATATGCACAAACAACTTTTATACTGTGAAGTTAATGTGTGTTGTTTCACTGATCATTTGCTCCCTACATAAAGGATAGAATTTAATGATGTTCTTTTCTGATGTCCTTTTCCATAATTCTTTTCAAGCCATTTACATAATGGAAATAACTGCTAGACATAATTGTGGTCACCTTTTTTCTACACAAGGTTTCTCTGGAGGTTATCTAGTAGTATGCCCCCTTAAAATATGCATACCCACCACCCTCCTCTCTCAGTCTATGAGATGAGAATAGAAGTTAATGTGCCTTCAGAATGTATGAAATGGAAGTAATTGTTTGTCATAGGAGGCAAGGCTTCCATTCCTTTGTGAAAGGAGAAGGAAATATAAGGATTACGGGATTAGCTGCCTTATTGTTCTATAGCTCACAATGGCCACATGCACTCATCAGTAGATACAGAGGTAGGGCTTTGATATTTATCATTAAATTAAACTGTGTCTCTGACTTGCTATGTGAACAAAGCTGAATTGCAGTATAATCATGTATATTTACTCAGAAGTAAGTCTTGCTGACTTTAATAGGACCAATTCCCAACTAACCTCAGACTGTAGCCAGAGGTTAATAGTTGTACTACACTTCCAGTCATTTTCCCACATGAGTTATGAGAACTATACCTATACACATCTCATAGAAGGAAGAAAAATCATTCAAAAGAGATCTGGAAGACTGCATATCCTTTTCTTGCATTTCTAGAGATACTTTTTAAAAAAATAGATGCAAAGGAGTGTAGTGTGTATTTTTATGGTGTCATGGACTGTGATTTATGCAATGCATCTGGCAGTCAACAGTTGCTTAAGGGCAAAACTTGCAAGAACAGTAGGAACTGTAAAAACATCCCTTCCAAGGTATTGCCTGTCTTAGTGATAAGATTACACAGCTACAAAGAATGGTAAGGTGCATCTCTGCAATCACGTAGTACAAACATTCGTACTATATGATCGCTCCCACCTTTCTCTCATCTTCGTGCCAGCTTTGACAAACAAGCTTTTCTGCATGCTTTTGCAGCAACTCATTGCAACCTCCACAGAGTTTTGACCTGTCTTGGTTGTACTATAAAAAAATGGTCCCTTGAGTTTGGAGAAACTTGGTGTACAAAATGTTTCAAAACTTTTGAAGGAAACAAGAATGACGAAAGCCAGTTAATTGCTGGGAAGTAAAATAACTATTTAGTATTCCAAGGCTTTGTTCTATGTATGCTTATCTGTGGATGTGCTATCTGCAGGATATTGTTCTTTGGACAGTGGCATTAACCAAAGAAATAGAGCCTAGAGAAGTGGTAGCTTAAACTCAATAACACGGAAAGAAAATTCTGCAGAATGTGTGTAGCTTGCTGGATGCTTAGGATGTAATAGGTCTGCCACAGAAATTTGAGTACCTAGTTTGTTGGCAGATACAGAGATTAAGAAGGGCAGTTGCTGTCTATTCATCCTGTCTCCACACCATCATTGGTTTAACTGCTTTTAAAGATCAGTTAAAGGCCAGTGATTATCTATAGAATATTGAGAAAAATAACAATGCTCTTATGGAATGGGGGCTGACTTGTTCTTTAGCAACCAACATATTATGAACTTCCTTGGAGATGAACAAGACAAATGCTTTCTGCTTGTAGTTTCTGCTGTGTAGGTTGACTTCTTCCTGCGTCTTTCTAACACAGTAACCTTTTTCCAGTGTTTTAATATGTAGCATCTATTCAGTTATCAATAGAACACTTTGTTCTAATGCCAGTTGGCTGAAGAAAACCCATGGCTTATTCCCAACCTAGAAGTGGAGAATTTTAATACATTTAATATGAATCCATGAGCAATCATAGAAAGAGAAAGTGGTCTTGCTTAATGAGCTCAGTTAAGTTGGATTAACTTCTGTGTGTCCTCCGATTCTAGGAAATGTCACCAGGTGCTGAGATCCCCATTCACTTACTATACTTTTAGTTTAGTGACCTGCTGCATCCCCAGATAACAATAATAATAAATATTTATTTCTTACCTGCCTCTCCCTCTGGATCGAGGCGGGGAACAACACAGAATACAAAAATATTATAAAATACTGAAAACTGATTAAAACACATAAAACCAATACATCGTTAAAATAACAGCCAAACTTCTTAAAATTAGACTGGATTTTGTTTCCTTCCCCAGAGTTACCAGAGCATCTTCAGACCACAGCAATCTTTTGGCTTTGAGTTACTTGTTGGTAAACAGTGATTGTGGTAAAGGATTAGCTATAAAAAGAGTGTACCTTGTATAGATTTTTCTTTGCAGTGATTGCTAGAGATGTTAATCATATTTGTATTATGCCTCAAAGAACTTGAAATAGCACAGATAGAAGTCTTATTCTCATCCTTGTTTGACTGAGAATTATGGTCAACTGGAGATTTGAATCCAGGGTTTCCTCTTCCAAGTCCAATATTATCCATTACACCACACTAACTTATATGTAATATTGGATTTGCTATGCACCAAGTAGATAAAGGATATTTAGAAGAGCTAACAAATCCAGTTAAAAATGGGTTCCTTTGCTCCCCCTGGATTGATAACACTTCCCCCTTATTCTCTCATCTTTCTTCTAGCTCTTTGCCTCTCCTTTTTGCCATTTATCTATATTATTTGTAATTGTTCAAAATCTAAGTTTAAATTTTTTAAAAAACTGTAGATGGAAGGAGTAGGATATCCTTGCATAGTCTTCCCTTCCCCTCCCTATATACATAATTTCCTGTGCTCTTGCTTTAACATGACCTTGTGAACTTAACTTTATTGCCACCTTTTATTTCATGGGTGAGTGCCTGAAAAAGCAGAGCCAGTAAGGATTTATGGCATTTCTGCAGTGCAGTAGGAGGATCCATAGGTTCAACAATTGCATAGTGAGAGAGCTAAGCACCTATCCGCCTCTTGATCTGTGTGGAGCATACCCAACTCAGTAGACTACAGGCCAAACTCAAGGCATTGTGTACCTCTAATGTACAATAGAGTGGGAATAACTCATACTTTGGACTTTTGGCATGATTGCCAAAAGGGTTGATTGCTGTTGGGAATTACCTGCATCCCAGAACTTATTTTTTATAGTAAAGGTTAAAGCTGGGATCCAGGGAGGTTTGTGACATAAGGGACATCCCATTGGATTTTGGACAAACAGTTGGGCACTATGCCATAGAGCTGGCTAATTTTGAAGTACAAAGTGTGGTGGTCTGTTGGTAGAGAAAAGGTGTCCAAAGCCTCCCTGGCTGTGCTGACCTATAAATGCTGCTCAGATTCTGGCTGATGTACTCACTTTAGGAGGGCTGTCTTCTCAATTACACCCAGAAACAGGAATCTCTTATTCTTGGCAGTTCGGATAACACGTTAGTCAACGCAATGTGGAAAGTCCACTCAGTGGTTGAGTTTTTAGTGGGTACTTGCCACACATCATGTTCTAACTCCGCCATTGTGTGAATGCATGCTACCGTGAAGTTGAGTAAAATTCAACACGGCGCTTGATTGACAGTTCCTCTGCCCTCTCTCCTCCCCTGGTCCTCCTGATGGTATCCCATCAGCCCGTGCTGCAAAAAACAATCCCGGCGGCTCTCCTAGTGTGGCACTCACTCTTTTCACCACTCTTGCCAGGGAACTCTATACCCAGTGGGAAAAGTCAACTCGATTGGAAAACTCCGCGGAGCTCACCACGCAACACAACAGTTGTGCAGGAACTATCCTCTGCACAATGTGGATATTCTGTGTGGTATGTTTTCCAAAAAAACTCCACCGTTGCATGGAGTTTTCCCGCCAGACAACACGTTCCTTAATGGTGGTGTAAAATCTCCATGGTGGAGTTCTAAAAGCACCATTGAGAAACGTGTTGTTTGAACTGAGCCTCTGGCTTTCCCAAGCACTAGCATAATTCATTTTTTTATGGCTTCACTGTTGTGTCCAGATAGATGAAGATGTGCAAATTCTGAATTGTTACTAACTAGTACTGATACTTGATAAATTATTGGGAATGTAAGGAAAATTTATAACACCCATATTGGAGCTTACTTATGCAATTGGTTTTTAAAACATGCCACCAGCCTTTGGGTAAGATAAGGTAAACATATGAGCTGCAAGTCAATGCATAGATAGTAAAAAAAAAAAGTTTTTCCTTGTTTGCATTCAGCATAGATGGAAGAAATGATTAATCTAGGACGGAACAACTACTAAGCTGAAAGATAAGACCTGCTGTTTACCCGGATCAGTGTTAAATTCTCTGAAGATTAAAGTCAAAAGGTCGAAGTAGTGGATTTTTTTAAAGGCTCACATGGATTAAAATGTTCATCAGTTCAAAGTTTTTTAATTCTTATTTCTTTCATCAACATGTATGACCTGTCAGAATTTCTGCATAATATTGGGTGCTTTGTACCCAATATTTTTCCAAGAAGGCAGAGAGGTCTTTCTCAGCCCTGCTGCCTAAGGACCTTTAATTAGATGCTGTGGGACTGAATCTGAGACCTTTTTCATGAAAAGTTTGTGATCTATCATAAATCAGTGCCCTTCCCCCCAGTATTGAGCATCTATGTAGAATTTTTGGGGTGCTCAAAACACTTTAAACACTATCTTAAACCTTGCAATCCTGTAAAGTAGATAGTATGCCCATATTGTAGATGACGAGGCTGAGAGATAGTTAATTGTAAGGCAGCCTTTCCCAACCTGGTGTCATCCAGTTGTGTTCAACTGCAACTCCTATCATTGCCTTTCTGGCTGGGAACAATGGAGTTACAGACCAGCATGCAGAAACCACAAGGTTGATAAAGGCTGGTCTAAAGTCTTGCTTCAATTGTGGACTTCCTGTCTTGCAGTTCACACACAATGTTCCAGGTATATGCATTGGGAAGCTAGTAGACAATCCTTGAGTTAAGCAAAAGTCTGCTTTTTTTAAAAAAAATCTGTTATAAGGGATGTGTATTTTCTGATATGGAGATTAATCTCTGTTGGAAGAAACAATTTGTGAGGCCATCCTTGCACTGTTCCAAAGTGTGAGAAGCGTAGTTAACCAATAACTGCATTGGCTGAGAATGGTATGTTTAAAAGTAGAAATCTATTTTCTCAGGCGTAATCCCTGAGGTCTTGCATGAATACCCTTACATTAGTAGATCACTTTTACAAACTGCTAAATGTGCAAGTTAGATCCATAACATAGCTTGGTTTTAATTTAGACTTTATTAGAAATCAGTTTGTGTTACTATAAAACTCAAAGCTACATTAAACTATATAAGAAATGTTTTCAGCACTATAACTGAAGCATTTAATTAGATGGATATAGCAACACTAGATTAGAAAGTGGAGCTATTTTTCATTAACCAAACGAAAGCAGTCAAAAGAAGGAATTGCATTACTGTAAAGGAAAAAAAACAAGTTGCATCACAGAGTAGTAGCTTAGGAGGGACAAGTTGTGCATCTACTAGGGAGCGCAAAAAGATGGATCAAAGGCATTCAGCAGCAGATCTCTAGTCATGGTGGAAGGGTTCTGCCTCCTTTGCTGAATTTTCAGTGTTCTTTTTTATTATTATTTTAAAGCAAGCCTCTAGCTTTTGGGGAGAGGGAAAGCTTGTGGGAAGTAGTTGACACAATTACTCAATAAAAAGTAAGATTGCTCCCATCTTCCAATGTTCTGGGTATCACCGGCAGGCAGTATGCACTAATTTAATTTTAAAGAGTTAAAGTATTTGTTCTGGCTTCTCTGCATAGATTTCGTTTTGACTGCTGGTGTACTCTCAAGGCCTACACATCACAATTTTTGGCTACCGTCCTGCCCAGTATTGGTAGCAGCAAGAGAGAATGCTCCTTATGCCAAGAGAGATGTTGTAATCTTGATTAGGTTTCAAAGTTGTCTGATAATTTCCAGTGTTGATGAATAGAGCTAAATGACAGAAATGGAGTAGAGGTGCAAATCTGGGTCCTGAGTATACCTCTCACACATCTCTGTTCCTGAAAAGCATCCCTTTTTGGCAAGATACCACCTACTCTCCTAGAGCTGAAGGACTTTATTAATGTGGAAAAGCAAGGCAGTTTTTAAAAACGAAAGCAAATGTCAAATGCCTTGTGCTCTTGTCAGCTATTGGAAAAAGGGTAGTATTGGATTACAAACCCAAAATAATCTAAAGAGGCAATAAAGGGAATTTGGAATAGCAAAACCTTGTGTCTCTTTTAAATATGGCCTCTGTCTCTTAACGATGCACCATTTGTTTGTTAATGACAAACAAGTGATATGGCTATCATAAATTAACCTTTCAGAAGTTTTTGTATGTGAAGACCTGCAAAACCTACAGACGTTAATCAGGAAATTAGAATTCCTTGTGACTGCAAGTTCAGTATTAAATTTGTTTGATAGCATGCTGCTTTTCTTGGTGAGTTTCATCAAGCAGAAGAACAGTGTGTCTGCTTCTTAATGCCTACTTCTGGAAATAACTAGGTTTGGGGAAGAAAAGTACTCAGTTTCTGATTTTCTTTAAAGACAATAGTTCTTGGACACAAAGTACCCATTACCCTAAAAATAATGTGGTAGCTGTTTTAGTCTGTTAACTTAAATTGATCAGCAGGATTTAAGGTGTCTGGTGCAATGCGTTTTGCTAAATCGAGAACCACAGTTTTGCTAATCACATAGCCTGAAGTGTAAGCCTAAACCTATATGTCCTGTTTAGTTCAATGAGATTTACTCCCCAATAAGTGTTTTTTCTGATCCCAGTCTAAATCACTGGCTTTGCAGTTTATAGGAATTAGCCTCTTTTTAAAATACACGACTATGAAGTAGGATGAAGGAATTGCAAATTGTCTATAGGGCAACAAATAAAATAAAGAATCCAATTTGATGTTATTCTTGGCTCTTAAGTCTTCATTTGCATATGAAAAGCCATCGTTTATATAATTATTGGAAATGATTTTCTAAGATCCCACTTTGCCTGTTTGATTGCGTGCTTAGAGATGGCACTTAACAGGAAACCACAGCTGCTCTTGTTCATCATATGGACAGCTGCCTAGAGAACTAAATGTATCCAAATAGGGTACAGGAAATAGGGGTTAGCACTGTGCAACAAACTTTGATGGAAGTTGTCTGTATTTCTCTTAGCAAAAATCTGATAGAAGTACAGGACCTAACAGTAAACAGTAGATCCTATAATAATGAACAAATCTGAGCTGATTACTTTGTCATTGAGAGTAGATGATTGTTTTGAAAACTTTGTTCAAACAGGGAATCTTAAAGCTATTTACAATCTGTGTTTTTTGCCATCTTAATCGTGCATATTGCAAGCATGTTTAACATATTTTAAGATCACAGCTGTTTTAAAAGATTTAGCTTTTATCTTTTAAAATTTTTGAATTACATATCATAAAATACAAAAATAGCTTGATAAATTTTGTAAATCCAGTAACTATTAAGAATGGTGAATATTTCAGTATAAACAATTGATAAATTGACTAGTATTTCTACATAATGCTTTAAAAACCCAACCTATTCATGCTCTATAATTACTGTCAATACATAATGTTAATCATACTGTAACAATGCATCTAATTTTAAAGTATCTCCATTACTTAATTTGTCTTGTATTTACCAATATCTGTTTTGAGAAGCCTTCCTCAACTGACTAGACACTGTTTTTCTGGTTCCTTTGTTTTTAAATTGAACAATTTTAATTTGCTTTTTTAATCTTTTACTGTTTATACCTGTGTTCACCACTCTGGAATTTGTGTTAGATAATTTAGCAATATATAAAGATTGTAAATAATTAATAATAATATCCAACTTAATATATGTTGCACCATGTCCTGCTTTGTTGGTCCCTGGTTGGCCACTGTGTGAACAGAGTGCTGGACTAGATGGACCCTTGGTCTGATCCAGCATGGCACTTCTTATTTATTTATTTATTTATTACATTTATAACCCACCTTTTTTCCTTTAAGGAACCCAAATCTGTGCACATAGTCCTCATCTCATTTTATCCTCACAATAACAATCCTGTGAGGTAGGTTGGGCTGAGAGTCTGTGACTGGCCCAAAGTCACCCAGTGAGTTTCCATGGCCAAGTGGGAACTAGAACCTGGATCCCCCAACTCCCAGTCCAACACTCTAGCAACTACACCACACTGGAGAAAGGATAGTTTCTGTCTCAAAACTGTTTTAGTTTTAATTATTGAAAAAAATACTTTCTCCTTCTCATATTTGTACACATGCTGTTAATTTTACCATTTTGATATTTCCCATACTTTCAATATCCAGCTTTTAACAGAGGGTACTTCATTATTTCTCAGTTTGGGTACCAAAATAGATTTTAAGTTAACGTCTGGTGTCTACTTAACACTGTCTCTTTCACATGTTGTAATACTAATAATTGGGTCTGTGACTCCAGGCAGCAGAGTTTGTTTGAGGGTTAGACAACCCTTAAATAACCCTAAAACAAGCCATGGGTTATTTGAGGATTGTTGAACACCCAAACAACCCCTGCCGCTGGGTATGTACAACATGGCAAGCTGGGTGCCATGCAAAAATGTCAACAAACATGACAGTCCCAGCTGGTAAATTAACCCAAGGTATGAACCAGGGCACTGTTTTCAGACAGCTGGGGTAGAACTACCAGTGTGGTTTCACAATTTTTTATTTTTTTTAAGAACGGCTTAAGTGTTTAGATATTGCAGCACTGAGGCTGCAGTTCAAAGGGGAAGACTGGAGCCTCTTTAACTCTTCCCCCACCATGGCTGACTTTCTGCTGCAAATTGCACTCTCAATCTGATTTAATTCACAAGGGAACAGAAGAATAGCTCAAGGGGTTAAGAAGCCCCTTTCCTCTTGTGCCAGTCTCCTTCAGATTACAGTCTAAGTGGCTGCATTTTGTAAAAAAGAAAAGAAAAAGACTTATCCCAAAAATAACAACTATACACAATTTACAGTTCTGCCCTTAGCAAGCCCATGGAGCCTTCAGGGGAAACCATTTTCCTTCTTCAAAAAGAAGAATTCTTATTCTAGGGGTTTGGATTTTAACAAGCAGGGAGCTGCATAGTACATGATTCCTAAGTTCAAGCAGATAATTTAAGAAAAAAACACACTGGTGACTTTTTTTAAAAAAAAATGGTTGTAAATCCTGGAGTATTCCTTCAATGTGTTTCACCCTCCTCCCCCTTTATTTGGGGCAATCTTTTGGCTCAATCTTAAATACTGGTAGTAAGTCCTTTAATAATTTTATGTTTTTAACTTGATCTCTAGTAGTGTCTAGAATTGTGTAAACCTTTTTATATGAATCATGAACTTGAACTGACAAATTATGGGGTTGGCTGACCCCTGGAGACTTCAATATTTTTTCTAAAAACGGTGAATAAAATAAAGCTGCAGTCAATCATCCAAGCTAAACTAATGCTAAATTCCAAAATTCAGTTGGGGGTGAGGTAGAGAGTGTTCTAACTGGTTAAGCAGCTGGAGAAAATGGCCAAAACCTTGCCTAAGTGCTTATATTTAGGGAAGAAGCTAATTACTTGGTATTCACATTCAAACTTACTGCTGTCTTCCTGGATTATTGGTTTGTTAGTATCAGTAGAAAGTATGTTTGCTTTGTGGTGTTGCTGTGGTAACAAGCAAACTTGTTTGTTTCATCCCATATATAAACTGAATTTTGAGAGTAGTTATATAAACTGAATTTTGAGAGTAGTTAATCTCTTATTGGCTTCATTCAGACAACACACTAAACCATGCTGCTTAACCACAAAATGGTTAATGGACTGCATTAAGGTTAACCATTTTGTGATTAAGCAGCATGGTTTAGCATGTTGTCTAAATGGGGCCACTGCGTTGATATGGAGACAAGCAGCTATAAGAAAAATGTGCCAATCTAGTTTTAACCTTAGTCTTCCTCTCAAAGGGAAGTTATAGGCTTCCTCCCATAAGTTTGCTGAAGATTATAAAATTTTCACTATTTATTTATTTATTGCATTTTATACCGCCCAATAGCCAAAGCTCTCTGGGCGGTTCACAAAAATTAAAGCCAATCAAAGTGTAAAACAACAGTATAAAAACATGATATAAAATACAATATAAAAGCACAAGCAGGATAAAATCAGCAGCAGTGCAGAAATACAAACTTAAAATACAAATTTAAAACAGCAAAGTTAAAATTAATTTATAGACTGATAAAATACTGAGAGAATAAAAAGGTCTTCACCTGGCATCTGAAAGACTATAGTGTAGGTGCCAGGTGAACCTCCTTAGGGAGCTCATTCCACAACCGGGGTGCCACAGCAGAGAAGGCCCTCCTCATGGTAGCCACCTGCCTCACTTCCTTTGGCAGGGGCTCACGGAGAAGGACCCCTTTGGCAGGTACTTATGGGAGGAGGCGTTCCTTCAGATAGCCCGGCCCCAAGCCATTTAGGGCTTTAAATGTTAATACCAGCACTTTGAATTGGGCCCAGACCTGGACTGGCAGCCAATGAAGCTGGAAGAGGACTGGCGTGATGTGGTCTCATTGGCCAGTCCTGTTAGTAAACGTGCTGTCCTGTTTTGTACCAGTTGAAATTTCCGGACCATTTTCAAAGGCAGCCCCACTCTCCCAGTGGTTTCATGTAGATGTTAAACAGCATAGGGGATAAAACAGAGCCTTGGCCTAAATGCCATGGCACAGAGCAATAATCCCCCAGCACCACCTTCTGGAATCGGCCATCCAAGTAGGAGCAGAACCACTGCAACACAGTGCCTCCAACTCCCAGCCCAGACAACATATTCAAAAGGATACCATGGTTGATGGTATCAAAAGCCGCTGAGAGGTCCAAGATTATCAACAGGGTCGCACTCCCCCTGTCCCTCTCCCAGCAAAGGTCATCCCACAGGGCAACCACGGCAGTTTCCGTTCCAAAACCAGGCCTGAAGCCCGATTGAAATGGATCTAGATAACCGTTTCATTCCAGAGTGCCTGGAGTTGTCCGGCAACCACCCGCTTAAACACCTTGCCCAGGAAGGGCCTGTAATTGTTAAGATATTCTCCGGGTCCAGGTTAGGCTTTTTCAGGAGTGGTCTCCTTACTGCCGGCACCACTCCCTCTCTCAGGGAGGCATTTACAACCTCCTGGACCCAGCTGGCAATCCCCTCCTTATTTGATGTAATGAGCCATGAGGGGCAAGGGGCAAGCACACAGGTGACTACTGTTCCATTGCAAAGGAGGTGAATCAATTGTTAATAAACCATGATGTCCTACTAAATTAACGTACTTCTTGGGTGTGCCGGTGAAGAAAAAATCCTCAACTTAACAAACAAGATTCTCTGCTGGTTCCAGTGGAAAGTATTTTGCATGGTTATGAGTCATGTTGTAATTTCACCCTTTTGTAATAGAAAAGCGTTTGTCTCCTAGTCTAAGGGTTTTAGAGAGAGAATCATAGCTGCTCTGTACACAACTGAAAAGGAAATGTTAACCTTACTGTGTAACTTTCATGTAACTTTTTCAGTGCTTTTTTAATGGAACTGTTTGTTTCAGCTTCATAAAATGGTGGGTAGTTTCCATAGTGTGTTTGATTGAAAACATAAAATAGCAGTGAACAGAACTAGGATCTTCCTGCCATATAGCACTTGGAAGTCTGCTCTGTTTGTAAATGGCATACGATTTGTCAAATGATCTGCCAAGTATATTAATTTTGCATATATGCCAAAGTGAGAGATTGGGCACTTCTGAAGGTGTGCCCCACATTGATAAACCTAGATGTATTGTTAAACATATAGTGTTGGATCTAGACTTAAGTCATACTCTGGGTGCATTCTCATGACACGCTAGCCCATGATGGGTGACTAGCTATGCATTTTGGGTTATTTTGCTAACACCCCACAGTGTGTAGCTTTTTTGCCCCCTTGTCCTCCCTCTCTCCCCCTCAGTTCTCCATCTGGCATCCCAGGGATCTTGGTGACAGATCTGTTGTGTCTGTTGCCAAACCCCCTTTCTGGCTCTGATTGCGATCTTCATTGTGAATGTTGCCCTTTCCCTACCCACTCCAGTCCTGTTTATTTACAAAAACAGGACCGGGGTGGGTGGGGATTTTTGCACTTCCCTCCCTGTGCTTTGGGAATGTGTGTATGTGTGTGCTTTAATTTAAAAATTGTGTACATTCTCCAGTCATGGGGAAATGCAAAAAAAAAAAAAAAAACTGGTAGAGAGGAGAGAAATAGTGAGGCTAGAGGATGGGAGGGAGGGGGAAATAGCAAGGTAAAGAAGTAGAAGGGAGAGAAAGGGCAAGGCTAGAGGCTAGAAAGGGAGAAAAAGAAGACCCCTGCAGTATCTGGTTAAAGAACAGGAAGCAGCATAGCAATGGAGGAACAGATGTAAAAAATGGGGTCACCCAGGGTTCTCCATTCGAACTAGTGCTTTTAAACTTCTTTGTAAATTCTCTAATGTAGGGGTAAGCATGAGGTGACCAATTTTGTGGATGACACCACATTATTCAGATAGTTAAAGCAAAAAGGTATAGCAAAGAGCTCCAAAAAGAGCTCTTCAAATTTGGCATTAAAATGGAAAATGCATTTCAGTGTAAATAAGTGTGAGGTCATTCACATTGTGGCAAAAATAAATCTAATTTCACATATATGTTGATGAGGGGGGGCGTCTGTGCTGGGAGTGACTGACTACCGGAGTTGTGATGGATAGTTAAAATGTTGACTCAGTGCGCACCAGCTGTGATAAGACACCCACTGACAGCTGACATAGTGTACCTGTGCATAAGTGCTTGAACTTGAGTAAGCAAACTGTTTGGCCTGAAGCATTAGAAAACAAATGCCAGAATTACAGACATGTTAACCAAGGTATTGTGGGTAACACAATCAGTTGGGGTTGATTGTGTTAGTAAGCTTCTTGCCATACTTATTAATTGCTACTAATCAAGGAGAGGAATTCAGTTCTTGTACTTGAGTAACTATTATGCATACAAATTTGGGGTCTCTTTTGTCTGTCTCCAGAGAACTGTACAAAATTGGTTGCATGGAGCTTTTCCCAGAGACTGTTTTGTGGTGCCTCCTGCACAAATAACAAACTTGTTCTAAGTCTTTGTGGCATATCTCTATTTGACATATGAAAAGCCTAAGTTATAGTGGCTTACTATGTAACAGTGGCTAATGTTGTTCATTGTTTTCTGAACAGGTATTCGTTACAGCACAGAAGTGAGTGTTGATGAAGTGAAAGCATTAGCTTCTCTAATGACATACAAATGTGCGGTGGTTGGTAAGTAATACTTACAAAGGAACATACTTCTTTTGTCATTGTTGATAATAAACTTAAGATCTCAGATGATAGCATTAAAATACAAGTGGTTTATGAGGGTCCAGAGATGCACTTATATACAACTTACTTAAATTCTCTCAGTTCTCTTGCTTCATTTGCTCTTTTCAGTGAAGCAGTGTTCTGCTTACGATAAAAATAATTTCAGGTTTAGCACTGAGTTAGTGGTCTAGCAAGATTTGTAAGAGACAGATTTAAATAGATCTTGGATTTGATGAATGAGCAAATATTTTCTAAACTGAGACTTAGGGTTTTTCAGTTTGTAAAAGAAATAGAACATAAATTCCTGAAACTCCTCTGTTAAGGCTTAGACGTAACAACGTTCGGCTTGAATACAAAGGGTTTTTTGGGAGGTGAGGGGGTGAGTCAGCTTATTCAAATGAAATTCCATCTCTCTCATTATCACTTGAGGAAATTTGGTGCTTCAGGGACTAACACATGTTTTTGGACCGTAACAAATCAATCTACAACTTTAGGATAACAAAGTTGGATCTAAGTCCAAAGTATTTTAATCCCATTCATTTTTTCAGGCCTACTTCAACAGTTAACGTGCGCTAACATGATAAAATATAAAAATCAAACCTCTAGATTGTGTTTAAACCTTCTTGACCTATATAAGTGTATTCTTCTTAGAGATTAGGAGTGGGCTTCATACTCCTTCAGTGTTTCTGCTGCTCTCTCCACCATTGGAGGGAAATGAATTATCAAACTGAAAAGTAGGTTTGAGCTATGTGGAGACTGGCTTTGGCTTAGCAGAATTCCATATTTCACTTTCATTTCCATATCTTTCTGATTAATGCCAATGAAAAAAACACCAAATATCAATTTTTATAGAGACTAGTTATGTGTATTTCTATTTGCCATCAGTTATTCTTATTCTGTATTCTTGTCAATAGTTTTTTAACATGAACTTCTGTCTTCAGATGTGCCGTTTGGTGGGGCAAAGGCTGGTGTTAAGATCAATCCTAGGAATTATACAGTAAGTCCAATCTCTAGAAATATGTTTTTAACAAGCATGTTTAGATTAGCAAATTTGAAAAGTTACTCTGCTGTAGGAGGACAGTAGTGATTGTTGGGCAGAATTCTTTACTCTACTTTCTTGAAATGAAGAGGGGAAAAAAGAGCACGGAATGCAAAACCTAAGGTTTGGCACAAGTTAGGTGGCTCAGTCTCCTTTTTGAAAGTTTCTGTTTCTCAATATTATTTATTTATTTCCAGTGATCCACAAATTTTGGGTGGCTTAAATTTCTCTGACCTTCCTCTGTTCCTCAAACTCATTGCAAGGTTAGGGGCAATCCCATCTTCCCCTCCCTGCTCCAAGCTTGAAGCTGGGGAGAGGGGTGGGAGATCATTCCTGCAATTGAACTGGATAGGCAAATGGGATAGAAACGCACAAGTATTGCGAAATCATAATACTTTTCTTGGTAAAATAATAATAAATAATATTTTGTTATAGTTGATGGCTAGTGACCTGGACCTTAACTGTTTTTTGCTTTTTGTTTTTGTTTTTATGTTATAGGATAATGAATTGGAAAAAATCACGAGGCGTTTTACCATGGAACTAGCAAAGAAGGGCTTTATTGGTATGTAATGTGGAACTGTACTACCAATTGCTGTGGGAAAGATGGTCCGACTAAATCTTCTGCTTTTTGACCTGCCAAACAGATTGTGGCAGTTAATTTGGCATTCCCTTTTTATTCTCTCAGTATTTTAACACTTAATTTTAAGTTAAATTTAAATTTTACTGTTCTAATTCTGTATTTTAATCTTATATCAATTTCTGCTACGTGGTTTTATCCTGGTTGTGCTTTTTATACTGTATTTTGTATTTGTGTTTTTAGATTGTTGGTTGTTTTATTATGGTTTAAATTTTTGTGAACCGCCCAGACAGCTTTGGCTATTGGGCAGTATAAAAATGTAATAAATAAATAATAAATAAATACATAAATTTAGGGGCATAGTCGAACCACTGCATTTATCATCTCTAGGTACGTGCAGTCATGCCAGAGTGCTTTATTTTCTTTATTCCAAGAAATTGTTAAAATTAGAAGTCTGTGTCTAGGTTGTGTAAATTTTAGTAGTATCGCTTTTCTAAAACTGGTCAGTTTGATATTCAGAGCAGTTTTACTACACTGTTAGCTTTTCATCCTAGTCAAAGTTGTGGCGATATCAAAGGAAATTGAGGAAGGAAATGGAAGCTCCACCTCATAGCAACCCAAAACCAAAGTTTTATAATAGTGCTCAAAAATAAACGTTGGATGCTAGGGACAACTATCTTATACTGTGTTTTCCAGCCTTGGTAATGCCCCTTAGAACATGCAGTAATGCTTGAATTACTTTGTTTCCCTTTCGTGATACATCTCCTAGAACATTTAGAGCAGTTTCTCATAAGCAGAAAGCACGCTGTGGAAAGAAATTCCCCTTATCTCCCTATATAGAGAACTGAACTGCTTCTGATGTCTAAAAAGGAAATACTTTGGCTGTTTAAAGAGTGTTTTTTCAAGAACAGTCTATATAGTGATTTTTAAACCATAAAACTTGAGTGCACTTTCATGCAGCAACCATGATTGAAGTTAGAGGAAAGTGCTTAAGGCCTTTTCCCAGAGCAAAACTTGGTCCTGAGTATTTGTGAAACATAGTATGCACAAACCTAGGAATGCTTCCACTTTCCCTTCACTTACTCCGCTATTGTTGCTTCATGATACAGTCCAGGAGGTGTTCTAATTCAGAAGCCTTTCAAATAACCTCCAAAATGTGGCTGCATTGTAAGAAATTTTGATGGTGCAAAAAGAACAAACCAGCATAGTAGTTTGCAGAACAGTTTAAGAGGCATCATGTTATTTGATCACTAAGTTCTCCTGATCTCACTTAAGCAGCTATAAATGGAAATAATCATTACTGGCATTCAGATTGTTTTATTGGTCTTAATCTTGCCAACAGGGCCTGGTGTTGATGTGCCAGCTCCCGACATGAGTACAGGTGAGAGGGAGATGTCCTGGATTGCAGACACCTATGCCAATACCATAGGACACTATGTAAGTTCTGAGTGAAGGTGCATGCTTGGCAATGGCGAAATTAGCCAACAGAATCTACAAGTTGTGCAAAATCTACTATTTCCATAAAGTGTTAGCACCATTGTAATAATTACTCTGACATGGGGCACAATACAAAGACTTGCCTTGCATTATGAAAAGTATACAGCCCAATCCTGGCTATGTCTGCTTGTAAGTAAGTTGCACTGTTCAGTAAATCTTATTCCCAAGTAAGTATGGATAGGATTGCAACTTTAATTTGGAATGGGCAAAACAGGCAAAATCTGCTATAGTGGCTGCTCTATATATTGCATCATAAAACAGTTATAATCCCCCCCCCCACTTCAGTAAATCGTTGGGCTGTTCCTTAATTCTAAGGTCGTGAGGTTTTTAAAAATAAGGGTTGCTTCACACATTTCATAAGTTAGCAGATATACTTTCTATAAACACAATGTTTCTAGAATATGCAAGCCATACTTCAGTTTGACTGCATGTACACACAAGGACTGGGGCCAGTTGCAGCTCCCAACAGCATGTACACGTGGTGGAACACACACACCCCAACATGACTGTTGCATTGCAAAATACACTGGGGGTACATGGAGCATACAATCGTATACCTGCTATTCCTTTAATGTAGGGGTAAGTTAACGTGATGCCCATGGGCACCAATGTGGAACTAGACACCTTTCTTGGTGCCTACCAAGGTCCCCTACCCTTCCCACTTTTTTAAAATTAAGATTTTCTTATGGGCAGCTGGGATTGCTGTGAAATACGTTTCTTTTGGTGCTGAAAACTGTGGATTCAGAGGAGTTTAGTATATTGGGGCTCAGACCCCACCTCTGACTTGTAGAAACAGTGTTTTGGGGGGCAATTTACTTGTCCTTTGCCTCACCTCACCTCCCATTGCAGCCATTTTATCTAATTGCAAAGTTTATCAAATTGCAAAGTGTGCCCATGGACCAAAAGGCTTGCCCACCTCTGCTGTAATGTATCTGCTAAAAGTAGCATGTTAAGGAGGAAGCTACGTGAAACTCTGTTACGTACATAGCACAATTGGTGTTAGACTTAATATCTTTGAATAGGAAAAAATATTTATGTTTATGAGATGCCATGCAGGACTGCTGTCCTTGCCAATTTCGTTTTAACGATTGCTCATCTCTAAATAACAAGACATGCGAGAAAGCAAGACTATGCATCTTGGCAAAGGACGTTCAAGCTCCCTTTCAGGATTTACCACAACTGTGAGCAGTGTTTTCTTCAAGATACATCATGCTAGCCTTTGAGAGCTCTCTATTATTCATGAATGGGGAAGCTGTTGAATAATTCCACAGCTCCTTTGGCTAGATTGCTCTGAGTTAGTGTTTTGCTTGTTCAGGGTCACTATGGAAACCATTTCCTAAATATCTTCTTCACTGAGGCTACACACTTCTCTCTTATATTAAATTCATTTTTGGGGGGTCAGAGTTATCTTGGGTGGCAAAGCGATGAAGATTCAGCTAAGTTCATATCTAAAGTACAAAGCAATTTAATGTGTCAAACTTTCAATCTTTCTTGGCCCACAAGCATGTTCCAATGAAGAGTAAATTCTAGTGCAGCGAACTATTTAGTATTCGTGTCAGTAAGCCAATGCTTCTGTACAGCTTTTCTTTCTCTCTTTGTTTGCAACTCAAAACACTGCCTTTTAAGAGTTGTGTTTTTCCAGGATGTGTTTGCAGTTATCAGATAAATCTCAATTTTGTTCAGAATTCAAGCTCTCAGATTTTAAACTGTCAGCTGAAAATTCTTTAGCTCGGTTGTTATTGTTTGGTGCTGTATATTATCCTGAAAGAATTAATCTGCGTGGTGTGCTGGTGCAGCCTTAATTGAATTGTAAATCCAGATAATTATTTGCTCAAGCGTTGCTTAAGTTTATGGAGCAACTGTGTGATAATGAACTTTGTGTAATTAAGGTGAGAAATCTTAGCTTTGTAGCTTTGCATGAACTTTATTGCACTTTGTTTGCATGGCTATGTCCTTGTGGAAGTTTTTTGTGGTGTGCAAACTTGCAACAAATAAGACTTGGTGCAACTGATGATTACATATTCAAGCAGAATTTTGTGACATTCTGGTAGGAAGTAAGTTATATCAAGATTTGTTTAACAGTTTGCTGTTTAATTTCCCTTTCCCCCCAAATATGAGATCTTAGTTGCAAGATACTGGATTTGTAATCCCAGATACAGTTTCTATGAGAGAGGGAGATGAAAGGAAAAACTCAAAAATGCTGATTTCTCATTCTACCAAAAAAGGAGTATGAGTCATCAGCAAAAGAAAATAGTTTAAAGCTGTGAATCAGATGTCCCAAGGATAAGGCATAGCAGGAGGAAGGATGCATTAAAATTTCTTAAGAGTTTTCTTTAAAAAGTAAATAAAGGTGAAGCAAAATGAAAAGAAAGTCAAGTTTATTGATGGGGAAGTTCTGAATTCTCCAGAGTCTTCGTAAGAATGGGAATAGACTACCCTTCTGGCATTATCATACCATGCTTCCCCATCAGAGACAGCCATTTATTGTAATGCTGTCTGGTCACAAAACAATTTGAACTAGAGGTGGACAGGGAACTTGACACCACACTGCCATTTTTTTACTATAGTTTCATTTTTCTGATAATGTGTAATTAATTCACCCTTTGTTTAAAGGATACAGATGTGTGCAAAACTAGAAACTAGCCAGCCCACTTCTCTGTTTTGCTTTTAATGAGGGAGCAGTGAAACATGGTTCAACTGTTTCAAAGGAATGAGGGAAGCAGAAGCTGGGTGGGTGGGAGAAATGAAACAAGAAGTGAAAAGTGTATAACTAATGTATAAAAAGTGTATAACTTGCTATTTATAGGCTTGGCGATCTACCCATCCTTTTAACAAGTTGAAGGACTCTACTGATTGTTTCCAAATAATTGTATTAGTTTCACATTTGTTTCCAGAGTATTTTAAAAGTGATTAAACAATTTTAGCTGTGAACTGCTTATAGGGGCTTCAAATCCTCTTATGTGCTAGTGCAAAGCATTCAAAGTCTATCCAGAGTGGATAATATTTTAAGCAGAGTTAATTGAGATTTCTTAAATTCTCATATAAAATGGTTTTAAACTAAACTGAGAGCAGTTAGTTAATCTAGGGTTGACACGGTATTTAAAATACTTGAATCAATAAGTGAACTGTTGCCAAGCTGTTTCATTGTGACTGTGAACTACACAAGGCACATTCTATGCAGTTCCCATAAATTTAAGGAGTGGGAAGCCGGGTGATATGCCACAGCTGCTTCCAGGATGGAGTGGTGCAGTATCCCATTTATATAGTCCTCTTTATTGGCCTCTGTATTTCAAATGCTACTGGAACGATATAGGATTATAAATATACAACATTCAGCCGAGGTAACTTAAGAACTTGCTCTAAAATATAAGAACATGAGAATTGCCTTACTGAATCAGATCAAGATCTATACACTCCAGTGTTTGTTTTCTGATGTCCATCAGCCAAAACAGGGTCCGAAGGATGTGACTATTCTCTGTGGAGTATCAGATGCTAGTATTCAGAGGTATGCTACCTCTGTACATGGGTTTTTTTCTTGAGCAAATAACCATAAATAAGCTTATCCTTTGTAACTGCTTTTCAAAGCCATCTAGACCAGAAGTTATCATCACCTCTTATATCCTAAGGCATGCTAATTAGTTCCATGAACAAAAATATTTCTGACTTGAGGCTGTGATGTAAATATGGCAGTTGATGGCATAATATGGCAATTTATGAACCATTCAACACTTTCGGTGTACCTAATCCTGGAAATCATTGGTGGAAGTCATTCCTTGTCAGGGAAATCATGTTGTGAACTTGTATACACTTTGGCATAAAATGTATTTAAAATCTGTTTTAAAATAAGTCAAGGTGAATTTAAGATTAAAGTCATTCCATAACTCTCCTGACTGGTAGTATTTCTATTAATCATACCACATGCCTTCTGGCTTGACAGCAGGTCCTTGTGACATTCTGTGTTATGCAAATGCCTAGAATTTAGTGGATGCACTTTGGCAAATTGAGCTACCGTATTTCTTCGATTGTAAGACGCCATCGATTGTAAGACGCACACTAATTTCAGTACCACCAACAGAAAAAAAACACTAAGACAAACCCGCAATTCTAGGACGCACCCCATTTTTAGAGATGTTTATATGGGGAAAAAAGTGTGTCTTAGAATCGAAGAAATAGGATAGTTTGGATGTTTTAACTCCAGTAGCTCGATGTCTTAATTCCAGTGAAGCTATAACTCATTCGAAGGAGTCATTAACTCATTATAATTCAGATGTTTTGTTAGGCACTTTCCATAGAAAAACCTAACTAAACTTTCTTAATTATCTTACAGGACATTAATGCTCATGCCTGTGTCACGGGAAAGCCAATCAGCCAAGGTGGTATTCATGGTCGTATATCTGCCACAGGCCGTGGTGTCTTCCATGGAATTGAGAACTTCATTAATGAAGCATCATATATGAGCCTCTTGGGAATGACTCCAGGATTTGGGGATAAGACGTTTGCTATCCAGGTACTTTGTTTAGAACAGTAATCAAGTTGGGGCAGAAGGTTGGAAATTTAGTTCTCTTCTAAACTTTTATCAGTTAAAGGTAACAAGGACTCTTCATTCTTTAATAACTCTTCCAGCAAGAAACGTCTCTTATACTTTAGTCAACTTAAGTCTGTGCTTTATGTTGTGATTTGGTCTTCCGTTTTTAGACATACGTGCCAACCGGGCAGTTTTAGGGACTTCCACAAAGCTTTACGCACATTTCCTAGTGCATTAATAGGATTTCACCAAAACAGGAATGGCTAGAGTTGGTTAAAGCTCTATAGTCTACAGAAATTCTAGGTGCTTTATAAAGAAAAAAATAATAGGCCAAATCCGCACAATCCCTACATCCCAATTTTAAGGCATCTTAACTCTGCAAGTTGGTACCATGTGGATTGGCCTCTCTATATAAATAGGCCTCGACATGGGGTTGTTACTTTAGGTTTGGTGAGCAAGCAGTAAGGCTGGCAGGCCCAATTTTCTCACTCCGTTGATACTACTGTTGTCTGCACAGGCTGAAAGTAGACAACCATAACAAATGTACTTCTGATTAGGGATGCCAGAGAAATTTGCATTGGGTTTCTTTGAACCCAACCTGCAGATTTCACAGCAGACTGACTTTTTTTTTTTAATCAGGCCGATTATATGGACTTTCAGATTGGATTTCATTTTGGGGTAGTATTTGTGCTAATTTGCATTAGCGCTGTGGCATATTAGCACAATTAGAATGAAATTCTGGTAAATAACTCCATCAATGAGTGGATGACAGAACAAAAAACGCCTGTTAACATGGTTGTTGGTCTGAAGAGGTTTTAATCTTCTCCATATACTTAGACTAGAGGTCTTAACCCAGAATTTGGATTGTTTGTTGGAATGCTATCTTTTGAACAGTATAGTGTCAAAATTTATAGTGTTATTAATATTGACAGTTGCTGCTGCTAAAATTGTACTAATGAGGGGCTGCCTGTTAATCCGGGAGCTGAGAGAGGAATGCTAATTTGAGTGAAAACAAAAGGGTGCTCACACTGCCATTCTCTGGACTGCTTGTGTTGGCAGTGCTGAAATAGGGTGGGCTTGTGCCCAACCAAACTTGACACAGCAAATTCAAACCTTGGCAAAAAACAAAACAAAAATAATAAAGGGAAAATAGAGATCTAAGGTACCTCTGTCCTCAAGAGGTTTTGTTGTTCTTTCAGTTTCCTCAGAAGTAACTGACTTGAAGATTTGTTGAAACAGCACCTAGTTCTTTAGAACAGGAAGTACTGACCGCTGTACTAATGCAATTTTACTTGAAGCACAAATAGATATTTTGATACAAACAGCTAGGGTAGTATCCAATGTTAGACCTACATAGAGTAGACCCAGCGAAAGGAATGAGACGTAAGTTAGTTGTGACTAACTTAAGTCTCATTCACTTCAGTGGGTCTACTCTGTGTAGGACTAACATTGGATACTACCCCTAGAATTGGGCTTCAAAACTATATAAACGTTCCACGGGGAGAATTCAGCCCCACTTTCCTCTTGCTTAAGGAATTGAGTGTCAATGTCCCAAACCATTGGGTAGATGGGTAGACATAAATTCTTTATATTTAATAACTTTTATGAAAACCAAATGTTAAAATATGAGAGTGTGATAGTGCAATCTTGCATCGTTCCCTTTAAGTAATGAACTTTGAGCCAATTGAGATTCTTATGCCACTACTACTGCAGGTCCTGCCATATGCGTCGTGTGCAGGTTGCCAGCTAACCAGCAAGGGTATTGATCTCTCCAGTTTGTGGACTGGTTTTGAGCTGAGCTAAATCTAATTTCCTTGTTCTTTTTAACAGGGATTTGGCAATGTAGGTTTACACTCTATGAGGTACCTTCATCGTTACGGTGCAAAATGTGTTGCCATTGGAGAAAAGGATGGTGCTATCTGGAACCCTGATGGGCTTGACCCAAAGGAGCTGGAAGATTACAAATTGGTATGAAAAATTTAATATGGAAGATAGTATATTGGACATTTGCCAGCTATTTTAATATTGTATTGGTTTTATATGCTCTTTTAACTAATTTTACGTATTATATTTTATTTAGTGTTGTTCCCCGCCTCGATCCAGAGGGAGAGGCGGGTAATAAATATTATTATTATTATTATTATTATTATTATTATTATTATTATTATTATTATTATTATTATTGTGACCAGTTGAAACAGCACTAGGCTAGGTTTCCTGATTTGTAGAGCCATTAAATGGTTCTATGCATAAGTTAGGAATACTTTGCACATACAGACATTCTGTTTTAAGAGGTTTGCTTGTATTTCACAACTGTTCAGGCAAGAAATAAGCATTAGCTTGCCTGTTAGAATTTTGTCTTCATAGTAGAGTACAGTCTTAGAGTTGGAAAATGACATTCAGTAGCAAAAGTTACCCATATATTGAATGGCAGTGTAAGAACACTTCCTGCTTAAAAAAATGTCCAGTTAACACTTCAGCCTGTGCAATGCTGCTAGAAAATGCTAGGAGGAAACATAAAGAAACTGAGGCTACTTGGGATTCATAGCATGCTTGTCAATTTATAATCCAGTGGGCTGCATTCAGATTTAGACATGTACAATTTGGGTGGCAGGGGTAGATTTCCTGTCCCCTCCTCCGACTTCAGCACCCTGAAAATAATACACAGGGGGGCCTGCTGAATGGGGTGAGCTGTGGTGCAGTGGGAAGGGGGATCCCTGAAAATTGGACAGTGGTACTTTCTGGGAGCCTTCTGCCCACTAAAGGCAGATCCTAGACCCAAACCCATGTTTTTCATCCTATATAGTGTTCCATTCTCTGAGTGTGGATCCCTGTCTAGCTAAATCAGGACCATCCACACATAAGAGGGTGATATCAGCAGACTTGATGGATTGCCAAGGTTTGCATAAGTACAAAAAACTTGAAGAAAAAAGTGAAGAATCCCAAAACAGAATAGTGAGATTGAGTGTACTCTGTGTGCTTGGAATGCTGAGTGTTGGGAGTGGAAAGTAGAGTGGAGTAGAATGGAGTATCCTGAAAGAGGGTATAGCTGGCTGACTAAGAATATTTTTGTTGCATATATACTAATAGGAAACACAAGATGCTAAACTGTGACTGCTGTGTAGCCAAAATAGGGCTACTGAGAAACTAGTAGGAGTTAGCATGGTTTTCCAAGGTTTTCAAAAGTTGAAAAATTCCTCAGAAAAAGCCTGGGTGGGGGGTGAACCAATCCAATGAAGGCCTGAATGTACCCAGTGACAACAGAATGTCTAAAATAGAAGACTGGAGTCAGGGGGCAAGAAGAAGGGGAACTGAATGGAGTATCCTGGGAGAGGGCATCGCTAGCTAGAACCGGAGCACTTAATTCTGAACATTTTGTTGTGGGTTCTGCTTCTAGGCTTGCATTTGGAAAACTACTGTAGTAATTATAGCTCTGTGGATAATATTCAAAGAATACAAAATCTTTTTATAGGATTTGTTCTTTAAATTGAAGCTTTTATACATTGTGACAAGGCATTAACTTCCCTATGTGTCTAACCAGCAACATGGATCAATTCTCACCTACCCGAAGGCACAGCCCCTGGACTGCCACATCCTTGAAGCTGACTGTGATATCCTCATTCCAGCTGCCAGTGAAAAACAGCTAACAAAGGCCAATGCCTCAAAAGTCAAAGCAAAAGTAAGAGGAACACATGAACTCAACGCTTGATCCAGAAGTCGTGTATTCTCTCCTGTCTAGCGGCTAATTGTGCCATTTTAATGTAAGCTTTTCTATGCTAACATGATATTTTGATTTTGATTTCCAGATTATTGCTGAAGGTGCAAACGGACCCACAACTCCTGAAGCCGATAAAATTTTCTTGGAACGGAATATCATGGTTATTCCTGTAAGGTTCTTTTACATTCACTACAAGAGCTTGCAAAAGCATTTGCTTCCTTCACGTGTTCGTATCATGCCAATATTTTCAGTAAACACATATGTTCAAAACAACACTTGTTTTTTAGGCCAAACATGCTTCTGGAAACATGAAAATCAACAGCAAAAACACTAGTAGCCATTCTGAGCGATTGAACTTGATGGCAAATCTGATTGATTTAATGGAGCTGGATTGTACCTACTGAATTTTCATTTTTATTCCGTGGCAGTAGTAGAAAGGAATGTTCATTTGTTTTAGGGATGCATGCACAACTGCCATAGCTGTAAATAGATTGCAAATCTTTCGGAATATATAATAATTCAGAACTTTATATTAAAAACGAATTAAATAATATTTATATCTCATAAAAATAACTTACATATGTACAGATCAGATTTACTCCTGATTTAACTTTCCTTTCCCTTCAGGAGCAAACTTGGTCAGCATACATGTGTACAGGTGTTAAACTCTAGACCAGTAGCAGCAAATGAGCTACGGAAGATGGTTGCGGATGGCTGAGAAGGGCAGGGAATGTAGGGGATGCGTCCCTTAGCACAATACCCCACTTCACTCACAGTTGCATGCCTTTGAGACTAAGGAAGCCCTTCACCTCGGTTTAGAGAACATGGCTGCCTTCCTGTCCTCCTCACTATGGCTTCTCTTGGGGAGCAGTGAGAGGGAGTCCTTGGCCACTGCCAGCTCACTCTAAATCACCACACATAAGCATAGTAGCTCTCTCGCTCCTCCCTCAACCTTGTGAGACATTCAAGTCCTGACAGCCTAGTTGCCTTGGTCAGAGGTGAGCAGAAGGGAGGTCTCCAGATGTTTTGGACCATAGTCAAGGGTCAGGAATGCTGGGAGGTGGTCTAACTTCTGCCCACCTTGGCCTAGGTAACACAGTCATGCCTCTATGTTAACTCCTCTTCAACTATTTATTTATTTATTGTGTTTCTATACCGCCCAATAGCCAGAGTTATCCCAGTTGTTAGTGCAACCCAATAGCTTGGCTTGCATCCTCATGGCTCCACCACTGTTTTTAGCAGCTGTCAGGGATCTTTTCAGCCTGTTTTGGAACACACATTGCACAGCTTGTGAGGGGATACCCAGACAATGGTATAGGGACATTGCTCTTGTTTTTTCAGCGGTGAGAGGGTGAGTGGAATGCCCACAAAGGAGCGACAAAGGTGGAAATTTGATTAGAAGTGAATTTAGAAGTAGTTCACACCTTATGTGGTTTAACACAGTTGCATTTACTACTTGATAATATGAATTGTTGAAATGACTATAAGAGGGCTGCAAAATTCCCCCAAAGCCACTGATAGCTAAAATTTAGCCTGGTGACTGGTTCCTGGGTTGCTGAATAGAACATGGAGGTGGTTTCTTCTCCTGCTATGTCTGCTACTGTTTGTAGGACCTGGCGGCTGCCTCCTTAACTCCCACTTCATTCCTTCTCTGCTCAGTCAGCTCCCTCAGCCTCATTCCCACTCCACTCTAAGTGCAGTTTGGCTTACAAGCTGTCAAATGAGGTGGAGATAGCCATGAAGATCCTTACCTGTCGTTACCCAGCAACTGGATCCAAACTGAAGTGTGATATACCTATCAAGTGTTGGTTGACATTTATTAGTTGTAATAGCTGTCACTGAAATTGCATTTTTCAACAGCTTAATCTTTCATTTTAGAAACACTATCCACTTCAAGAGTTAGTGATTTCTCTTTTGTCAGTTAAACATACTTTTCCAAATTACTGGTTTTGCAATTTTGAAGTGAGATTAATTTGTCTGTTATGTCCTTTTCAGTTCCTAACAAACTCTCAATTTTGTCCTGTGCAGGATCTTTATTTAAATGCTGGTGGTGTAACCGTGTCTTATTTTGAGTGGTTGAAGAACCTGAACCATGTCAGCTATGGTCGCTTGACTTTTAAATATGAAAGGGACTCGAACTACCACTTGCTAAGTAAGTTTAACAAGTCCTATACATTTTGCAAAGAGTTAGCTAGGAATCAAATTCAACTAAATTAGATTTTTTTACATTACACAGGCCAAGGTAAAGCAAAGAGATCTTGTGGGTATGCACATTCAGAACCTTGAAAAATGAAACTTTCTACTCTGTAATGGAAAGTTTATAGGTCTGATCCTGGCAATACTAAAAAAGCAAATTTCAGCCTAAAAGTAGAAGTAGATGATTTTGTGTTAGGGCTTGGCAGTGACTTGAACAAAACATAGCTGTCAACCCTTCAGTCACTTCAGAATTTAGTTATAGCTTGAGTATTATAGCAATAATGCCAGCTAAGGTGGTAATTCGAGCATAGTATAGAAACTTATTTATCATTAGATGTAGGAAAGTAGGTGCTTCTGAGAGAGAGAGAGTGCTGAAATCTGCTTTAAGGCTTCAGTCCTATGCATACTTACCAAAGAATAGTAATTCCCATTGAGCACAGTGGGATTTGCTTCTGAATAAACATGCATAAAAGGATTGGGCTATAAATGTCAAAACGGAAACTTTGTCTTCAAGGATCCAGACTTGGTCATACTCAATGTAGTTCCATTTAAATCATTGATACTTAAGTTAATCATACTCTATGACTTGAGTTTGCATCCAACCCAATATTTTGCACAGGAAAGGTGCTTAAGTGGCTATTTCTTCCCTCCCAGTGTCTGTCCAGGAGAGCTTGGAAAGAAAGTTTGGGAAACATGGTGGAAGTATTCCAGTTGTGCCCACTGCAGAATTCCAGGATAGGATATCTGTAAGTTCCTGCTGAAAGATTTTCTCTGCCAGTGTCCACTATAAAAAAAATTCAATTCTGCTCAAGACTTTTCTCTTCTCCCAGGCATTTTAAGGAGCATTTAACAACGTTAAGTTTGTTTTTAATGGACCCCAGAATTGTTGTTTTTCAATGGATCCTGTTGTTGTTTTTATACTGTTTTTATGTGTTTTAAAATTTTTGTGTACTTTTAATGTTTACTATTTTTAATTGTTGTAAACCGCCCAGAGAGCTTCGGCTGGGGGGCGGTATATAAATGTAATAAAATAAATAAATAAATAAATAAATAAATAATAAATATTTACAACAGACAAAAGAAACTAGTTTTGGGGAGCAAGTTGTCACTATCAGGCTGAACTAAATGTACCTCTGTACTTATAGTAACAAGGACATAATGACAGGTGTTTAGCTTCTTTCAGTATATTACAGTTAGAGCTGATATTTTAAAACCATGTCATAAAATTAGATGCATTTTTTGTTGATGTGGATCTAATTTTCATATTAATTCCAGTAACATTTTCTAGTCTGCTATATGAAAAAAGAATTTCATTCCCTTAGAGAATTACATTAAAATACAAACTTTAACCAATGGCTCACTTCAGATTGACCACTAATGGCAATTCCTTTCGATACAGGGTGCATCTGAAAAAGACATTGTCCATTCTGGCTTGGCTTACACCATGGAGCGTTCTGCTAGGGTATGTATTGCATAAACATGAAGTAGTAAGATGGTATGAACACTTATCCCAGAGGCAAACCACAGAAGCACATGATGTCGTATGTCATTCCTCCACTCCTCCTACTATTCCCTGTTTATGAGTTATTTTGGCATCAGTGCCTTATCACAGAAAGATAGGCTGAGCAGATTGTGGGAATGAGCATTGATTTTCTAACTTACCCTTCAGCAGAAGAGTAAATTATTCTTTCTATAAATTCAACTAGTAGTGAGAGGGTGTTCTGTCATGCACCCACCGTGGAGAAAGCCCTATTAAACACAGTGGAAGTTAGTGTAAATATGCATATGATTGCACTGTCAAAGTGCAGTTTAACCAGGCTGGATAAATCGAGGCCTCTTGTGGCTGCTGCCATCTTGACAGGATAGCTTTGTGGAATGGCAGCTGACTGAAGATGGTCTGCTCTGTCATCAGTTGTGTGGTGTGAATTTCTCAGCTTCTTCAAGAATTTGAATAGCTAAATTTGAGGTCTCAAAAGTAAAGATGTTTGGTTCAAGGAAGAATAGCCCCCTGAGCTTAACAGGGTAGAACTATTTATTTACAACTTTGTTATCTACCTCAAGCAATCTGGAAAATGAATATGATGCCCAAGGTTATTCCAATTTTTCAGTAGTTTTTCCAACTCTACTTCATTGCAGTATGTTGTGTATATATTTAATAGGAGCTTCGTAAATATGCTTTACACTCACATTAACATTTTTGTGTTCTCTAGCAAATTATGCGTACTGCCATGAAGTACAACCTAGGTCTGGATCTGAGAACAGCTGCCTATGTCAATGCAATTGAGAAGGTCTTCAAGGTATACAACGAAGCTGGTCTGACCTTCACATAAACTGATAGTCCATCTCAGCCTGGCATCCTGTTATGAACCCTCTTCAGAAAGCTTATTACAAGTTTACATATATGATATAACCACAGAAATCCCTCTTTTCTCACTTAACTATAGTGGATATGATTCTCAATTACCTTCCATTCAAACTAGTCCTCTTTTATAATAAAAGACAAAAATTCCATGGATTTAGGGCTTCATGCCAAGAGATAACATCTGCACTTGTGGGGGTGTTCTCAGCGTTTTTCACCTTGAAATTTAAAAAGGTACCTTTTATTGTATGAACCTGTGGCCTGGCCACAATAAGCAATCTAGCAAAGCTTCAGATCACACATACTGTGTTTTATTGGAGCAATTGGCTAACTGTCCATGCACTTTGGTTTCAAACAATGTAACTTTCTTAGCTTTGGCACTTTGAGTAAAAAGGCCTTGGATGATCAATGCAGTGGCATTATCA
Source organism: Elgaria multicarinata webbii (assembly GCF_023053635.1). Taxonomy (NCBI): domain Eukaryota; kingdom Metazoa; phylum Chordata; class Lepidosauria; order Squamata; family Anguidae; genus Elgaria; species Elgaria multicarinata. The sequence goes on along the minus strand of NC_086178.1, from coordinate 102,080,720 downwards.
GAGATAGAATGGGCCTTTTGCAGGGAATAACTTTGATAGGATTCTCATTTTTACACTTAGCAGAGCCATAGGCCTGGTTCTCTTTAGGCAATGTGTGTTTCTTTTTATAATCTGTGCTCCTGTTACAAGGCTGCCTTTAAATCATGTACTCATCTTCAACTTGACTAAAGCACTACAACGTGCACCTAGAAAGATGAGTTCCAGGAGTTAGTATTTTTATAAGCTGAAGCAGAATCATCGTTGTACAGACATCCAATGGAATAAACTTGTGTGTTTAATCTCATCACTGCATATCCATTTTGCTTGTTTTTTTAAAGAACAGATACGTACTTGAGCATAATCTTAGATAGTCCAAAGAACTTGTGTAGCTTCTTACTCTCCTCGGTCGTGTTTTATTTTCTGAGGTGCTTTTAGCATTAGCTTATTGCCTCAATGAGCAATTAACACAGAAATAATTGGCAACAAGGAGGCAAGCTGCTGCTATGAACCTTATGTAGGATCTTAACACACTTTCTGTTCCTTTCATTTTGGGTATTTTGCATATTCTCACCATAAAGAATTGAATAAAGAGGGCCTCAAAGCAGGATTGGATCATACAGTTGTTTGAGGATTTTTTACAAGGTCCTTTGTCCAGAGGAGTCCTATAAAGTGCCAGATGTATTTATGTAACGAAATATGAATGTTTTTTAAAACAAACCTAAGCCCTCCCAGGAACTCATGCTTTTTTTCTAGCTACTTTGTTACTCATGACATAACTTGGCAACAAAAGCAATTATTAAAAGTTGATCTTTCCAAACATATGCTGGTTTGTATTTTTTTATAGTTTTCCCCACAACGTAGGAGAGAGCTGAAAAAATAAGTTTAAATAAAATGAATTTGGATATGGAATTAAGCTGAGAAACTCCAAACCCAATTCCATGATACTTAGGCTGAGAACATTTTAGCCAGCGATCACAGTAATATTGGGCTTGGAATAAAGGAAGAACAGAAGTTTTAAAGCTTAAACACTTCCTAGCATTGGTTCACAAATGGAGGATATCTCATTCTCTTAAAGGGGTGTGTACACAAACATCCCAATTCCTGTAATGGTGGCAACTCAACTGCTGCTATCATGAGAATTGCATTCTTTGATGCAGGTGAACTAGGAATACTTGGGGTGGTATTCAGAACGTAAGGATTGCTCTGCTGTCTAGGTCCTTCTAGTGCAGGAATGGGCAGCACATCACCCAGTGGACACATGTGGCCCCTGATTTTGTTTCAAAAGAATTGGGGTGTGGGATGCCATCTATAGCAGCTACATCTCACAAAATGGTCAAAAGTAGCTTGGAAGCAAACACATTTTGATTCTGGGCATTCCAGAGCTGCTACAGATGCATTTTCCCATTAGTGTCTTGTGGGGTGGGGTAGGGAGAGCATTGGCCCCCAAGGGGAGGGTCTGGTAGATAAAAATGCCCCCTGGCCTTTCTGCAGTGGACCACCCTGATCTAGCAGCTAGGAAAAGCGAGGGAGGATCAAAATTGAGCCAGTTTATCCCCTTTACTGCTCTTCAGTTGCTCTCCTTGCCCCCCTCTCCCTTCTGTGGGGCAGATTTTCTGGGAGTGTCCCTCTCCTGATCTAACTAGACATTAGCCAGCCAGGTGCCCTGGAGAGGAATACAAGCAGGGAGTCCAAGAGTTAGTGCCTGTTGTCCCAGTACAAATCTGCTTATATTTAAAAACAACAATCTGTTAGCAACAAATTCTATACATTGTGCATTTGGTAAAGTGTGGGACGATACAAAGGAGCTGATTATGATATTTAATCCATGATGTCCATTCAACACATGTGGGTTACTGCTTGATGTTATAGTTATTAAGTGGGGCATATAGATGTGTGAATACTGTTCAATCTTCTAAACTCTCCCTTTTCTTAAATCCTGGGTTTCTTCAATTCTAGTTCCCTTTCCACTTCAGACTGACACCTATTCTGTCAATGACTCTCAGTTCTCTAGTTCGTCTGTAAGGTGTTGAAACGCAACTAAGCGAGTGATAATGTAAAGCTTTCCTCAAAGCTTGGCAGTGCTTCTAACTGGTTTTTGTGAAATGGAGTTTCTAATGAGCTTTTCACACACGCTCGCCACAGTGGGGTAGTTGAATGTTGCATGTTACCTGAGGCATATGCTCATATATGCTTTTATAGTTGCAGGTGGGGCATAGATCAAGTCACGCATGACATTTTAGATGTGGTAGGGTGTGTGCACATTCATACTCAGATGTGTACCTGAGAGGAACACACATGTATCTGCACTCATGCACAACTGTGTACATTAGGGGCCTCTGTGAAACAAGCCCCATGCATGTTTATTGAAGTGATGTGTATGTTCTAAGCAGTAATGTAGTAGTTATCCTGAAACTGAGTTTTGAGGTTTTAAGATATTGCAACAAAATAAACTTAGGATTTATAGCTTCACATTTAATGAAAGTGTACAGAATATATAACATGTCAAATATTTGAGAAGAATTTAAGTAAAATCTTGAGCATGGTTCTGCCCTTCTAATGCATGCATGGGAAATAGAAGGGAGCATGAGAGCAGTTAGGTAGAAACATTCTTCTTTTCTTCACTCTGGCCGAAGCTTTTACCCCAGGCATTTACCTGGGTTGTTAGACCTTGCGTAGCCTTTTCACCTGTATCTTGTGCAGTTTTGCAGACGTCATCTACCACTTAAAAACAAAATGAGAAATCATTTGGGAGTTGAGATGGTTGCCTGCTTCCATGTGTGGTTTCTGGGGGCCTATAAAATATGGAACAGTACTGGAAGTGCAGCTGTGCATACAGAAAAACAATCTTTTGTGAACAAAGAATAAGGAACATGGGAAGCCGCCTTATACCAGGTCAGACTATTTATTCATACAGCTCAGTATCGTCTATTCTGGCTGGCATCGTTTCTACAATATCTCCGCTAGAGGTCTTTTCCATTGCTTTGCCAGCTGATCCTTCTTGTAACTGGAGTTTGTCGGGGATTGAGCCTGGTGCATGTGGTCTTCTGACAACTGATCTCCCCCAGCGTAGGAGCTAGAGAATACAGTGGCTTGTCTATCCGCCCTGTATACCTCAGTGTGGCTGTGCAGTGGCACTGTGTTGTTTCTATGATGTAGCTGCCAACTCACAGCCACCTCGGGCTCCCCCCCCCCCAAAAAACCTGCTTTTTCATGGTGTCATTTTACTGCTACCTTTTCGGTTGTTTCGAGATCACCATGTTGTTTCCTCATTTGTCAATGGTGGCTTCAGATTGGGTTAAGCAAGTGGGTGTTGCTAAGGGTGGATCCAAGTGCAGGGAACCCAGGGCTGGGGGTGGTCTTGACCGACCGAATGGCTGCTGGTGCTGTGGTTTTTAGCCTTGCAAGAGTGATCCTGTGGAGTTTTAAGGGAATCAGCTATCAAAGTGGTGGTGTATAGATGCCCACCCCAACCAGTTCACGACATATGCAGTGCATACTGAAGGTTGCCAATTTTTTATTTCAAAAACACTGCTGCCTCTCGGCAGGCTCGGGATGAGATTTGGCAGTTCAATAACAGAGCCAAAGTGGATTATGGAGTTTTCTGTCCCCTGATACTTTTTTTATCTGAACACAGGTTTACTACTTGGAGCAGTCAAACTGGTTTCCCCAGTTACAAGTCTGTATTGGAGGAGAAACTATCTTGGGTTTGCAAGGAATGCACTGTCACTTCTACATGCATAACTGTCTAGATTCCACATATTTTGGCAATTGCCCAGGTTATTAGAAGGATGTCTCACCTTTCTGACCAGCTTCTGTCACCTCCTCCACCACTTGCTGTACAGCCTGACCTGCCGAGTTAACTGCAATTGCAAATAAAATAAAATAAATTGCACACACAAAAATAGTAGTTCTCTGATCCAAAATCCTGAGTAACTGATTATAGGGACATTAAAAAAGAAAAGAAGAAAGCCGGGCATAAAGAGTAACTTTTTGGAGTGCAGGAGACCATTTAAAATGAAACTTAGTGCTCTGTGTTTTGTATTGTCTGATTTCATTAAAATTCTGGAAGTAAGCAATCAAAATTCTGTGCAAAGGATACCAATTCTGCAGCCATTATCAATATTGCAGATATATCAATTGCTAAACATTTTATATAATTCTGCATTTTTACTATCATTTCTCCTGGTTTTACCATTCACTGAGGGAGGCTATTTAAAAACCACTTCTATCCTACTTTATATGCCTGGAAGGCTTTCTAAAGTGGCTTTAAAAAGATTCCTCAAAATCACACTCTGGGCATGTCTAGACAGGGCGATATCCCGGGGATTGTCCCTGTGCATCCACATGATGCACAGGGAATCCCGGGAGTAGGGAGGGATGATTCCTCCCTTTGCCCGGGATATAGCCCTACACTTTAATCCCAGTTTTTCCTGCAGCCTTGGGATGATCCCAAGACTGCGGGAGGTGTGGGCTGCCTTCCTGGTTTGTCCCGGCTCCTCACGAGTAAACAAGGAGGGCGGAGCGGGTTTTTTTAAAAAACACCTTACCTTTTGCATTCTAGCGCTCATGCACTCTTTTTCGATTAAAAAAACACCCAACAAAATAGCGGGCTTGACGTCCTCTTCCTCCCGGGACGTTGCGCTCTGTGTGTAGACACAGGGTGATGATCCCGGAAGAAGGTAAGTCTGGAATCACCTCCTCTCCAGCCCTCTACACCCATATGTGTAGACATGCCCTCAAATTGAGTACAGGAACAAAAATTACATGTTTTCCACACGGAACCAAAGCATTTCCTAGCTTTGTCCTTCCCTGCTCTCATCCCAGGCAATAGCTCCCACCAAAATCCTCTGAGGCAAAGGAGTGGGACTGAACAACTGGATCTCGCTCAACACATTTGTTGGAGAAGACGATCCCACATTCTGCTCTATGCTGCATATTTGTAGAGGAAGAAAATTATCCCAAACACACTATGAAGAATACTATCTTAGCAAGAGAAGCAGCATTCTCCAACCTGGTGCCCTCCAGAAGTTTTTTACTTCAACTTTCATCAGCCCCAGCCCACATGGCTATCGGTCAGGAATACTGGGAGTTATAGCCCAAAATATCTGGAGGTCACAAGGTTGGAGAAAGCAAGAAAGTGAAGACCACTCTGCATTCTTGGCCCACATCAAGCCACAGAGTAGCCACTTTAGTGCATCATAGCTGACTGAGGATGGTTCATTTGTAGTTCTGAACAACGGTTTCGTGTCTACCTGGCAAACTAAGCAAGTCAGAGGCTTGGTTGCTCAAGGGTGATCGTTCTGCCCTTAGCAGCGTCTGGCCAAGCAACAAAATAGCTGGCAAATGTACATTGCTCCTTTCATCCCCTAGGAAAGAGAGAGGCTTCCTGACCAAGTTGCTGGAGATGGAGACTGTCCCTCTTTGCTCACCTTATGACTATTCTTTGTCACAGCTACCTTTTCTCCACTGGGGATGGGGACTGTGTGTGTATGTGTATTGAAAGTGTGTTATGTTGATGAGTGTGAATTGGGGTGTACTGATGTATGGATGTGTGTGAATGAAGGAGGTTGTGGGTGGATGTGAATGAATGTGCCTTTGGCCCTGGCCACATTTGGCATGCTGGCCAAGAACGTTATCCACAAGGGAATATGGCACTCAGAATGAAAGTGGTTCCCCATCCTTGCAATGGAGTGAAGATATCCTGCTGAAGTAGCTGGCCCTCAACCACCAGAGCTGTTGCTACCATCCTCTTTGGGCTCAATGAGAACTGGATACAGCTTAGTGGATACGGACTGCTGACTGCCAAGAGAGAAGAGGTAGGGTGGGGAGAGAGAAAATGGAATCAAGTATCCTGAAAAAGGGCATGGCTCCCAGATGGCCTCATGCCACTGGTTTTGCTAAATTCTCTTTTCTGATTGGGCTCCTCTGCCCTTTATTGCTACGTGACTGCTAGGTGAGCAAAAAGAAATCCTTCAGGTGAAGCTCTGCCATTGTTTCTACATGTTGGGGAAATCCTCCTTTACTGAATTTCTCTTGGGAGAACAGATCTTTAAAGCCCAGAAGCCCAGTTCAAAAAGAATAGAAAAGGGAAGTCCTTTCAATAGTAGCTTGATTTCTGAACAATAACTGGTGATGATGTTTCTTTGCATATTATGAAAGATGTCACGTGCCAATCTCTACAGGCCAGGGTGTTTTCTGGCCATTTGGCAACCATATTATCTATAACAGATTTGATATACTGAGTATTATTTTGGAGCTCTAATGTAGCATTTTGCATCTTGATTGGAAGGCCAGTATAAGCACTTCAGTGAAAAACACCTAAAAACTACAAAACAGAGCTTTTTCTTTAGCTTTCGGCCAACGTCCTTCCATAACTTTTCCTTAAAGGTCAAAATAATTATGGTGCGTGGTGCATTTCTTCTGACAGGAAGAAAATAGCATGATTTTCCATTTCCATAAACGATTCCATTTAAGGTGATTCTTGTTTCAAAGACCAGAGGTTTCTATTAAGTTCACATTTTTCTGCACTGTTTTTATTTTAATGGTAAAATAAATATGGGGAACACATGACAGAATTATGTTTTTTAAACAACATCAGGAAAGGAAACAACAACCGTATAATAAAGTACTGTGTGAAGAATACCAGCATTCCTATTTTTTGTGCCACATGTGTTTTCAGAAAGTCCAGCTCTAAAGTACCCGTCCCTTGATACCAATTCTTATTTAGGCGTATTTTCCACCTCTCCCCATTCCAAAGGGCCGTAATAAGGGGAAAAACAGACATAGATAGTGAAAAATCTTAAAATAGATCCCAAGGATGTTTGCTAGTTTATCAGGAGAAGAAAAAAGACGATCTGCTCTGTTAACATCAGCGTGGTCTGTAGAAATAAGGTTAGACACATAGGAAGCTGCCTTCTATAAGGTCAGACTATTTGTCCATCAAACCCAGCCATTGTCTACTCCATCCTTACCCAATTTTCTGCTCTCTGGATGTTTCTGGCTACAACTGCCAGCATTCCTGATCACTGGCCAGGCTGGCTAGGTCAAATGGGAACATCTGGAGGCCACCAAATTGGGTGAGGCTGGATTACTCTGGTACTGATTCCCAGGATTCCCAGGTAGATACGATTCCCTATCACTTCTCAGTTCCTTCAAAGTGGAGAATCCAGGGACTGATCCTAGGATTTTCTGCATGCAAAGCAGGTGCTGTTTCACTGGGCAATATATCCTTCCCCAGAATATAGATAAACTCTTTTCTCCTGCAAATCCTATACATACATCAAGCTGTTATTAAGGGGCAGCTATGGAGGCTGGTTAAAAGAAGTTTGCAATCTCAAGTCCCATGTCAGGGTGGATCCTGTGTCTGCAAAGTCTGGATTTATAGACAAAAAAATGAGAAGAAGAACATAGAGCCCAAATGTCCCTTACCTTTATCCTGGGCAGTGGATCCTGCCAGTTTTGTGGCTTCCTCGGCAAGATTCAGTTTAAACATGTTTGTTGATGAGCTTCTGATCTCCCCAACTCAGCAGATGGATGGTTGTCAGTTCCTTAAATGGATCTCAGCCCTGTTTCACTCTATGTGGGCTTTTATAGATTGGAAAACCCCTCCCAGCTGGGACCCAGAGAAGCCAGCAGGGCTGTGCTTGGTGACTAACTCCTGACTTCAAAGGCAGCAGAGGGATGTTTGGAATGATCGTTTTCTCCTCCCGAAGGGGAGGGTGTGGTTTGGCGTTATTTATTTTTTTGTAAGATCCAACGTAATTTTCCATAGCTGCAAAATGAGAGCCCTTGTTTTGGGTGGAGTGGCTGGTGAACAGGCTGACGTTTCCACTGCTGTTATGGAACTTTTCCATCAGGAAGGCTGTTGGAAGAGCCGGAGGCTATGAGGGCACAATAGAATAACAGTACTACATTTCAGCGTATGAGGCAGCAGGTGGTGGTGGTGGGAATGGATGGCTGCATGGTTACTAATTTAGGGTGACCATATGGAAAGGAGGACAGGGCTCCTGTGCTATTAACAGTTGTCTAGAAAGGGGAATTTAAGCAGGTGTCTGGTCATGCTAGACAAGGCTCCTGCAGCTTTAGCTGTTGTGATGAAGAGGGAATTTCACCAGGTGCTGCATGCATACAAATGACACCTGCTGAAATGCCCTTTTCTAGACAACTGTTAAAGGTACAGGAGCCCTGCCCTCCTTTCCATACGGTCACTTTATAAATTGCTCAGCTTGGCACTTGCTTCAACTTTAAATCAGGCTTGCAAGACTCGTGACCCAACTGAATGCAGCCTATGTGGGGCGCTTGGTAAATATTGTGTTTGGGCTGGCTGGCTGAGATTGCAAAAAAGAGGATGGGGTGATTTGCAGGGCTGGTGTCATAGGTAGGCATGGTTGGGCACCTACTCAGGACCCATATCTCAGCAGGGGCCCACTGAATTGCTCCTCCTCTTCACCATTGCAACCTGCTTGTTCACCTGACCCTGGCCCAGATAACGGTGGTGAGGAGGAGATGCCACTGCCTGCTTGCTCACTGGTCCTTTCCCTGTTGAGCAAGCAAATGATAGCAATGATGAGAAAGAGGAGGAGTGATAGCAGTTAGTGACAATGGTTGTGAAAAGGTAGCATTATTGTGCTGGAGGAAGTCTACTGAGGATGCTTTGCCCAAGGGGATGGCTGCACTGGTGTTCCCAACACATTTCAACATGGGTCTTTATCAATGGGAAAGCTCCTAAAGACTTTAGATAAAGAAAGGGAGAGAGACTCCTCCTGCAAAGCCTTTAAGAGTTTCAACCTTGGTAAAGACCTGTGTCAAAATGCATGGGGCACACAACCATTGGACTCGATGGCCTTTTAGGCCCCTTCCAACTCTACTATTCTATGATTCTATGGGGGAGTCTACACCAGCTGTTTATTGCAGGGTTGTATAATTGTCATCGTCACTAACAGCCACATGACGTTCACCTACTCCTGCGGTGATCTTGGCTCCACCTCTCAGTTTCACCAGAATATGCCTGACAGCTTTTGTCACATTTTTTCCGGCTTTCTGGCGTCCATTGCAAGGAACGTGTGCGGTGTGGCTTCCCCTTTGGGAGGTCATTGCTGTTCGCCATGAATTCCAGGCTCAGCAAACAGCCAATTAGCTTTGAGGGGCATGTGCATGGGTATCGCCGTGTTTCACTGCAGAGTCTGTGTGTGTGCGTGTGTTGAAAAGTATCTCTACACAGGAATGAATATTCGTCAGAGTTCCTATCCCCCCATGTGTTGCTGTGTATCTGTGCTGGTGCACATCCCTCAGGAGCCATTTTTTAAAAATCCTGTGCCCCGTATCCACCTGCCTAGCCCCACCCACATCTACCGATACACATGTGGAATTGCCATAACGGGACACACATGCTCCCGCAACGGCACTCCTGTCATTGTGGGAAACTTTGCTCACGTGTGCCCCGTGCGTGCCCATCGCGGAAGCAGCAAAAGCCGCAATCACTCCTCCTCCGTTGCGAAAGGGCTGTAGGTGTAGAAAGGGCCTTTGTTGATCTTAAAGCTATTTTTTTCTGATCCCTACTGGATTCATCCAACAAGCCCACGTGACAATCTTCATGTGCTGGTGAAGGGTACCACTTGTGTGGTGACAGTCTGCTGGCCCCCACATTTTAGACAAGAATTAAAATCATATTTGTTCGCCTTGGACTTTGAGAGGTAGCTTGGCCCTTGGACGTTATAGCTATTTGCTTTAAGGTTCTGCATGTTTTGCTAACTTCTTAGGTTATTTTAAGGTTGATGTTTTTAATTATGGGCTTGTTTGGGAGGAATAAAATAAAATAAACCACCTCTACCACTACCACCACCGCCACCATCTATGGAAGGCAATACCTATTGGAAGATCAAAAACAACAAAGACTTTTGTGGCACTTTAATGTCTAACAAATTTATTACAGAATCAGCTTTTGTGGACTAGTCTACTTCATTAGATGCATAAAGTGTTGTCTTAGGGGTAGTATCCAAAGTGGGCCTTGCGAGGGCAGCCCGCTGTGGTGTAGGCATGGGTGACCTCACCAGTGGCAGCTCACGTGCAGCCCCTAACACTGGTGTCTGTGATGTAGTGCTTCCAGGGGGGAGTGTCGCAATGAGCAGAAATGCTTGTTTCCAGAACGGGTGCAACAAGCCCCTTCCAGAAACAAGCATTTCTGCTTGTTACAACACTACCTCATGGCTGCCAGTGGTAGGGGGTCGCACACATGCCACCACTAGCGAGGACACCCCTGCACACACCCCGCCGCCAGCAGCCCTGCTCAAGGCCTGCGTTGGAGACTACCCCTATGCTGAAGCTATATATACAGATGGTGGGGGAATAAACAGTGAATCCAGAAGGAAATGAAATGCAGAACGTACAGTGGCAATTATATTATTCATTGTGGCCATTCACAAGGCTGTTATTGGTGAGAACCCAGACATCCTGGCATTGGTAAGCTTAGTAACACATATATAATTGTTTTTTAAAAATGATACAATAACTTTATACTGATTAAATTCACAGGAGATAGAACTGAACCTCTTGATATAGTGTAATTCAGTGTTTTCACATCGTAGTCTCCCTTTGAAGTCCCTTTGCTCAAGAAGAACCATATTAAGGTCAGTCACCGTATGTTCCAGGAGGTTGCAACATTAACCCACTGGATTTTCAGTATTGTCATTTCTGATGTCAGTTTTCTGTCGTTTGCATGGAAATTGGCCTGTTGTTGCTGGTGAGTAGCTGTTTTAGGTCAGGGATGCTGTCCATAAGCAATTACAGGCCTACCATTTGCAATTGCTTACGAACAGCATAACTGATGATGATACATTTGAGTTGTTTTAGCTGAGAGCTATAGGTGACAGTGGTGTTTTCTTTTCTCTTCTGGATATGTTCTGCAGTACTTTATTCCAGTCTGACCTTGCTGATCTGTTTTTCTCTCACACTTCTTTGGGTGAATATTGTAGTCTGAGAAATGTAAAATCCTGATGTAAATCCTTAAGCTGCAAGACTCTGCCTGATGAGTCTGAACAGATGCATTTGTATTATAGGGCTTTGAGATAGACAATGGATTTATTGATGTGTTCCGGCTAAAAGCTGGAAGCATGTAAATATGTGTAGCAGTCTGTAGGTTTTAAATATAAGATGATGGTTATGTCTATTGTGTAGTTGCACAGCAGTGTCCAGAAAGCAAAACTGTTGGCCTGATGATCTAAGCTAAGGTTGATGGTGGGGTAAAAGTTATTCAAGTCCTGGTGGAACTTCCCAGGTGCCTCCTGTCCGTGAGTCCTGATGATAGATGTCATCAGTGTACCTTCGGTAGAAGAGGGTTTGCGAAGCAGTCACTAAGAAAGTGTTCTTCTCCTGCAGGAGAAGGCTTTCAATGGCTACTAGTCCTGATAGCTATGTGCTACCACCAGTAGCAGAGGCAGTAAGCCTGTGTACACCTGTTGCTGGGTAACATGGGTGGAAGGGTGCTATTGCACCATGTCCTGCTTGTGTGTTCCTGGTCAATAGCTGGTTGGCCACTGTGTGAACAGAATGCTGTACTAGATGGACCCTTAATCCAATGCAGCATGGCTCCTCTTATGTTGTCATGTTCTACTGTGGAGCCATGTGCCATTGATGTGATTATATTTCTTCTCTCTAAAACTACTCATGGGTATGTTCAAAGTAGCCAGGTTTGGTAGCTAGATATGGGGGGTAGCCCTGTCTGGAATGATAGCAGGGATGTTGGGGGATGTAGGACTATCTGGGGGATGTTAGTGAAAAGGACCACCATATCTATGGTAGCTTGGATAGTATTCTCTGGGAGATTGGCAATGGATTGATATTTCCTCCAGAAGTCAGTGGTATGTAGCTTGGAGTATTGGTGGCATATGATCTGAGAATAGAGTGCATATACCCCCCACAACTGTGGTAGTGCCCATTCCTGAAACAATGGAATATCCTGGGTTGCCTGATTTGTGTATTAAACCAAGGAGATGGTTTCAACCTAGAAGCCCTAGGCTGGGTTCTCATGATCACAGAAGGAAAATTAGCCACAGTAGCTTATTTCCCCTACCTATACATGTCAGTTGCAACCCACCTAAGTAGCATAATTACCTTTGCCAGGCACGGTTGTGGTGATGTCCAGACTTGGTAAGGTTGACTGGCTGGACTAGTTTATGAACCACCCAGAAGCACATGGCTTGTTCTAGGGTTTCAGGATGGTTTGCAAACCACCCCAGTTGCTCACACTCGCTGGGTTCGGATGTCAAAACAACCCGTGTTCAGAGAAGCCGCTCATAAACGGCACATGTGGGGATGGAAAGTGAGCTATTGTGGCTTGTTTCGTCTCCATGTTTCTGTGAACCTGCCCATATTGTTTAATGTACCTCTCTTTAAAATGGATTATTCCAGAAACACCAGTTTTGTTTCCTTTCTTTCTTTCTTTCTTTCTTTCTTTCTTTCTTTCTTTCTTTCATTTTCAAATGTAAACAATCCCTTTTTGTTTCATTTTTTTAAAAAAGGAGAAGGAGGGTAAAAAAAGAAAAATGGAGGGGGAGAGACAGAGAAGGAAAAAGAGTGGCGAGATGCAGACATACATGGCAAAAATAAACTCCAGGGGGCTGTCTATAGATTGACTTTGTCCTCCATGCTGCATCGGTTAAATGATGCAGCTGCCAATTCAAAGTCACTCCGGGGCAAAGAGTCGAAGATCCGCAGCTGAAAAGTCGGGGACTTACCCGAGCGAGGTCAACACGGCTCTTCTGCCATCTGTCCATGCTTTGGTGCTGCCCGGGGGGGCGGGTGTTCCTGGGTGGAAGGCGACCTCTCATTGGCCAACAGAAGCTGAGGGAGGGGGAAAGGGCGGGCCCAGCGAGCCTGATGGCCACTGGAAAGCTTGCACTGTGTCATCCAGTGGGGATTATTTGCCACGGGGTTTGGCAGTGTAGTGGTGCCAACTAGCGTCGTGAAGGCAGCCTCCAGCAGGCCTTATGCTTCACATTAGAGCTATAGGTGAGTCCTAATGACACTTCATATTTCTGGAAATGTCCGACGTTTTAATCACATCTTCAGTGGAATCTTTTGTATTAGGACAGCCTTCCTCAACCTGGGGTGCTCCAGATGTGTTGGACTGCTGGCTGGGGCATTCTGGGAGTTGTAGTCCAACACATCTGGAGCGCCCCAGGTTGAGGAAGGCTGTATTAGGAGAAGGCCAGAAAACTCAAGAACATAACAAGGACACCTAACAATTCTCTGAACACCCATAGAAAGGGGGGTATTTTGCTCTTTGCATGCAGTTCCCTCATTGTTTTTAGTGGCGCTCACTTTCCAGATAGGTGAGTGTCCAAAGTACACTTTTAAATTATGTGAGGAACGTGTACTAGCCAGACAGACAACATGCCATTCTCTTAGACAACAGATCAATCCTTTCAGAGTCATAGCAGTTTGCAGGGCAGGAGGGCCTCTTTCTCTTTTCAATTGCTTAATTTCTAAGGTGGAATCCTTCCAGTTACCACTAAGTTGCTCTGGGGTGAAATACATGCTTTCGAAATGAAATGAGGAAGGGGGAATATTTGTTGAATGCCACATTTTAAAAATTCCACCTACATTGACAGCACAATCCTGGCCATGTCTACTCAGAAGTATATCCCATTGAGTTCAACTGGGCTTACTCCCCAGTAATTGTGTTTGTAGGATTGCTGGTAAATTTTGAAACGGGGATTTGTTGCAGTTCTAGTTTTCTTCTGCTTGAGATAGCATGTTTTTAAAAAGTGTACACTGCAGACCATAGGATACTATTGTTCTGAAAACATCTGGAATGAATGTAATCAGCCGTCTCCCAGCAAGTTGCCATCGTGACCCATGTTTATTGAGTTTACGTCATGAAATCGGAAGCCTCAGTGTTAGGCCAATCTGATGACAGTTCTGAGATCTGAAAGTAAACAACTGTACAGCTACTTTCATGCCTGCAGAGAGTGGTTAAAAGTGGCCCAATCTGCAGCCTGGCAGAGCAAAACATGCATTTAAAGTAAAAGAAGGAAACACATACACATACACATGAAAGTGGGTACCAGGCTTCAGGTATGAGATGATAGGATGGCCAGCCACACATCACCAAGAAGGGGGTGACTGATTTGCATAACATTTGTATACAGTAACTTATATGTATAAATGCTATTTTGCAATTTAAATAGAAATATACTACATTTTGCCATAGCAGGGAAGGTTGTGACCAGGTGCCTGCTTATTTAACCTGCTGTCCAGTTGTTGGCTGATGATGGGCTTTCCCTTCTTGTTTTTCTTTATCTTTAACCTGGACTTGGATTGGACAGCCCTCCCAACAGAGGATATCTTCAAACAAAGGACAGTCCTCTGATAGCCCTGCAAATAGAGGACCGTTATCTGTAATGTAGAGCCTCGTGTGGTGCAGAGCAGTAAAGCAGCAGTTTCTGCAGCCGAAACTCTCCCCACTGCCTGAGTTCGATCCCAGTGGAAGCTGGTTTCAGGCAGCCAGCTCAGGTCAACTCAGCCTTCCATCCTCCGGAGGTTGGTAAAATGTGTACCCAGTTAGCTGGGGGAAAGGTAATAATGGCTGGGGAAGGCAACGGCAAACCACCCCACTATAAGGCCTGCCAAGAAAACATCAGCAAAAGCTGGCGTCCCTCCAAGAATCAGTAATGACTCAGTGCTTGCACGAGAGGTTCCTTTCCTTTCCTATCTGTAATGTAGGACACATAGCCACCCTAACCCTGGGTGTGTGAAGTCAGTGGTGCATTCATTGAACACTTGCATCTTGAGAAGGAGGAAAGATGGAGACAGCAGCAACAGATAAAAATGGTGAGCAGGCAAGAATAGGGTGACCATATGAAAAGGAGGACAGGGCTCCTGTATCTTTAACAGTTGTATTGAAAAGGGAATTTCAGCAGGTGTCATTTTTATATATAGGGAACCTGGTGAAATTCCGTCTTCATCACAATAGTTAAAGCTGCAGGTGCCCTGCCCTGTTTTAAAACTGGTCACTCTAGTATGGCTCCTGCAGCTTTAACTGTTGTGATGAAGATGGAATTTCACCAGGTTCTCCATATATACAAATGACGTCTGCTGAAATTTCATTTTCTATGCAACTGTTAAAGATACAGGAGCCCGGTCTTCCTTTTCATATGGTCACCCTATGCGGCAAGAACCAGTTTTAACAGCACTGCAGTGTCACTGGAAAATTAGGCATTCTTGCCAGATTTGGTTTGTGATGTTAGACATTAAAAAGAATTTTGGCTTGGATGGCTTCTCTGATCTTGGTGTGCTTGCCACTATAATGAACGATGCACATCAGCTGCCATAGCCTCTCCTACCCGAAAGCTGACAAGGACTGGGCAGGATTGATTCTGAGAAATCAGAGGAAAGGGAGCTGTAGAGATGGCCACCACCCCCACAGGTGGAAATTAGTATGGGTTAAGGTGATGTCATGTGGAAGTGGGATGTGAGGCCCTGTAATGTTTGCAAGCCAACTCCAAAAGACTTGCTTCCATGTTTTGCGGTAGTTTTAGTTTGCCAGAATCTGGACTCCTTGTTCCAATTGCTCAGGGCCAAGATACACATGATATGAGCTGTGTGTAAGCAATTAAATGTGCTCTTTAAATATATTAAAGGGCACACAATAGCATGTCTTTTGTTAATAAAGGGCACATGACAGCATGTCCTTTATTAAGGCTATGAGGAAAACACACATTCTACAATATAAAACAGTAATGGGGGTGCGTGGGTCATTTTAACCACTATAAAATCAGAAGGGTTTCACCAATATTTCTGAAATTTGCACACACCAGAAAGAAGTGTTGGTTTTACATAACCTAAAAATATCAGGAGGATTGGTGAAAGTTTGTGGGAGAAAGAGCAGTTTAAAGAGTAAAACAACAACAACGGGGCAGGGGGAACCTTGCTCAGTCAAAACGAATGTTGAAAAACTGACTGGTGACGTTATTTGAGCACTGTTTCTGAAGAAATTATAAGCTACTCACTTTAAACATTAATGGTGACCTATTGCCATTTTATTGTAGTTGGTGGAATGCCATTTCTTCTTTTTTTAAAAAAAGGTGCTGAAGTGGTGGGAAGGAAGGGCCTTGCTCAATGCCTCCTCCTTTCCGCCCCCCCCCCCCCCCCGTAAATGCATATGTCAACTCACTGGGAGATTCCTCTTAGCAATTCACTAAGGCTCATATATGCTTCATAAGGTAAGACAGGACCAAGGCAATGTGAGCCATCTTTGCTGGTCCCAGGCACTTCATCCTCCCCATCTAGATTTGGGCCTGAAAGACCCAAGAAAAGTGTGGGGTGCATGGAAGGTAAGTTGTATGCAAGCACAATTTGCGACATTGCACAACATGACTGATCACGGGGAACGTTTGCTAGCTTCCAATTTCCTGGCTTTGTGGAGGTTCAATCGATATGACATATAGCTTTTACTATGGTCTTTTAAATTGGCAGGTTTTTTGATAATTGAATACACACAAACACATACACTGAGGCAACGAGTGAACATGATCATAATCACGGTGAATAGGCTGGAGGTTAATACTCCCTCATCTATCTGATGAAAATTATCCCCATCCATGAAGCTGCCATCAGACCCAGAAGGGAAGCTTGGCGCTAGACTCTTCATCCATAGGTGGACATGGATGGCTAGCAAAGAATGGTTCTGGGAGGGAATTCTATCAATCAAACCTACCTGTTTGGACAGATTGTGAGCTCCATCACACCTACTTTCCCCCCCCCCCCACCCGGTATGCACCTGCAATTTTGACCTCTGTTTCTTCAATGCAGCAAGTGCTGGTCTCTTCACGATTGTAGCTATACCGGGGACTCTCTTTTCACTTGTTTGCTCTCCAGTTATTGCGCCCGCCCCACCCCACCCCACCCCATCCCTTCTCCTTCCCCCTCCACTTCACTGGTTCTTGTCGGTTGATGGACGTGGGAACCTCTTCCCCTTACCTTGCTCTGGCTTTGTTGTCTAGCATGTTACCGATTCAAATTTTAACTCGGCTGGGCGCCATTTCTGCAAGCAAGTAGGCAAGGAGGGTGGGGCTGGAGCAGCAAAGCCCCTTCAACCGGCCCAGTTCATTGGACACAGTGTGCTGGAGGAGGAGAACCATCCCACCCGCCTCTTTCATCAGCAAGCACAAGGGAGGGGAAGAGGCGGGGTGACTGCAGGACAGTGACAACGTCATGTGAGTACCGCATTGCAAAGCCACAAACCCGGCATGACGAAGAGTGCGATAAAATGCTGGTGTGATGGAACTCCGCGGCCAGATCTACACCAAGCAGGGTATAACACGTTGAAAGTGGTTTGAAACCGGTGTATGGAATGCGTCATGGGCCCCAACAGTTGTCAATGCTGTTATAAACCATTATAAAGCAGTAGTGAAGATCCTGTCTGTATCTCCCTGAACAAGCCCCAGAGGGTAAAAGCACCTTAGCAAAGTTATTCTGTACGGCACCATGTATACTGATGGTGCAATAATAATAATAATAATAATAATAATAATAATAATAATAATAATAATAATAATAATGAGGCAAGGAATAGAATCCAGAATTTGATCCTTCTGGCTAGAACAGCCTTTCACCACCTGGTGCCCCCTCTGCATGCTTTCATAGAATCAAAAAATCATAGAGTTGGAAGGGGCCTACAAGGCCATCAAGTCCAACCCCCTGCTCAATGCAGGAATCAATGTTAATGGGGTTCCCTGGTAGTCACCCTTCCAGAAACTGTCCTGAAGAATCAAAACAACAAGTAATCTCTCTTGTTTCTAAGATTTGGGGTGGGGAGCTGCATTCTGCACATTCTTTTAAAGACACTGGGGAATGCAGGCAGAAACTGGTCTAAAGCAGAAAGATAGTTGGGACAAACTGAAATGAAGCCTGAGCACTTGAGATGGAGTTTTGCTAGAGAGTTATTTTGACAAGGAAGTAGATGGCAGTCGACCAACACTGTTTGGGCCTTGCAGTGGCCTACTGCCAAGTTTTGTGGTTGCACGTGCTGCTCATCCATGCCCTTCTTTTCTCTTGGGCCATTGTGGACGGGGTTGTGGGGTAGATTCAGCCTAGGAAATCCCAGTCATTGACATCTACTTTGGGCAGAAAACACTATCGGAGCCCAACAGGGAGCCATTGTGCTGTAGTGGCTGGAGTGCTGGACTGGGAGTTGGGAGATCCAGGTTCTAGTCCCCACTTGGCCATGGAAGCTCACTGGGTGAGTTTGGGCCCGTCACAGACTCTCAGCCCCCAGCCTTCCTCATAGGGTTACTGTTGTGAGGATAAAAATGGAGAGGAGGATTAGGTATGCGAACTTGGGTTCCTTGGAGGAAAAAAGGTGGCACATATATGTAATTAATTAATACATAAAACAGGCTGGGGTACACTTTAGTGGTGCTTGGCCCAGGCTGCAAAAAAGGAAAAAGGTGAGGTGAAATGGTAGATCATGCTCGAAGATATTTATGCAAACATATCTCCTCATATCTGAATGGTATGTCCAGACTTTGTAAGATCTTGTGAAGTTTCTTGGAGCCAATCAGAAGCAATGCCATTAGAACAGAAAAAGCAGTATTTCAAATCTAGCATATCTAGGGCAGAGAGAGGGAGGGAGGAGAGAGATTTGGGAGATTTCTCTTGAATGGTGGGAGAAGTGGTGGCATCAGAGCCACCAGCCTCTGCTGGGTGGGTAGCAATTTCCACCCTTGCTGTACACAAGTTCATGAGCACATTTGCTTATGCATTTTTTCAGACATACCATCAGATGCACGTTTAACTGAACGCACAGAGCCTGAACTCCTGTATAGGGCTTGAAATATGTTCTACAAGGAACTCTAGTCTTTGTAGTTTGAGAGACAGAGAGGAGTACACTGACACATGCAACATGTGCTCTCAAAATACGAGCATCTCCACTTTCTTACAGCTCTGAGCATATGGGTGCATTCTTCAGTTCCGATTGTGAACATGAGAATTGCTAGGGTGCAGCATGTAATTCAGTAGCATATCACCATGTTCAGAGTCTTCTCACATATTAACTAATAACAATACTTGTGTCTAGTTGAAACCTTCAGGACTAGTATGGTAGGAATCAGCATCTGCTGCCATTCAGGTATAACATTAAATAAAGGACGTATCTATAAGGGAGAGCAACTGTGGTTATGACATTGGCCAACAATCCCTTTGCCTGGTGCATAATGCAATGCAGAACCATGTATGTTTAATTGGCCTATGTGCCTACGAGTGCACAGAACTGCAACCTTTATCTCTATCCTCGACATGCACGGCTTCTTTTCATGTTACAGAAGGGAAACGCAGCAAAACCTAGAATGAATAAGTTTATTACGGTATAACAACCAGCACTCCAATCAAACACCATACAATTTAACACATTACATTACGTTACAGATGTAAAAACGTGCATATGTTATTAATGTTTCGCACAAATTCTGGCCACTTTCACAGTAACTTGGGCATTCATGCCTGACAGAAGGTAATCTAAACAAAATTTGTCCATTCTGCCTGGGAATTTTTTTGTGAGTGGTGTTATTAAGGAAACTCTGAGGTCTTTATACAGGTGGCAGTAAAGTAAAACATGGACTATTGTCCCAACATCCCCCGACCCACATGGACATTGCCGTTCACTGTAAGGGATTTTTTAAAATCTGCCCTCCAGCAATGCTGAAGGTAAAACATTAAACCTGGCTAACGTAAAAGCTCTTCTGAGCCTCGGAACGGTCAAGTTTATCAGGTACATGGCAAGTGCTGGAGGACCACTATTTCCCCTGAACCCCAAGTTTAGGCTAGCTCGACTCAGTTGATCTTGTAGATCGATGTCTTGAATCCTTTGAGCAATATCCATTTTTGCTTTCTCGTATCCCAGGTTCAGGACCACAGTCATGGAGTAGCCTAGGGATTGCAACTTCCTATTCAAAGTATCTTTCCACCTTGAATTGAAAGTGTCCGTTAGAGTAAGCGGAGCTAAACCCACAGGGACAAACAGTAATTTTAACCAGAGATGAAACTTACGTATCCATATACGGGCCTCTAGTGAGATCTGGCCTGCCTCCAGCCTTACAATTGTATTTTGAAGGCAGGACGGGACCGCAAGTATTGCCCTCAGAAATTTAGTTTGTACAGCTTCCAGAGGGGCCAAGTTTTCATAGACACAAATCTCTGAGCCATACAGCATTTGAGCTAAAACCTTAGCAGCAAAGACTTGGAGAACAGAGGGAATATGCTGCCCACCTTTATTGTAGAAAAAGGAGAGGAGTGCCTTAATGCTCCTCTGCACATCGGCGATGGCAGTTTTAGACTGAACCCTCCACGTTCCTGATGAATGAAATATTATTCCTAGATATTTATACAAAACCACCTGTTCGATTTAGTGTTCATTTAGTTGCCATTTATATTTTAGTCGTCTTCTGGAAAAAACTACAACCTTTGTTTTGTCATAATTGATCTGCAGTAGTTCACTTTCACAGTAACCCTTCAAGGCCCTCAGCAATCTCCTCAAACCTGATTTGGTCAATGGCAACAGCACCGCATCGTCCGCATAGAGCAAAATCGATAACGGTCTATTTGAAATACTAGGTGGTTGTGCTGTTTGCTCTGCTAACCTAGAATGATATATTCTTAAACTTCTACTCCACACTGTGGCCGAAAGGAGAAACTGCAACAAATGATTATTTTGTTTTTTAATACTGTTACTGGCTGCGTTATTGATTCTTTTATTGGAATATTTACTTTTAATCCGTGTATTTTGTATGACACCCAGAGAATTATTATTGACTAGCTGGCAAATGGAACAAACAAATAAATAATAAAATAGCACACGTTTCTGATTGTGTTTGAGATGGGGCATTGATGTGAAAACTCTTGTCAGTGGCGTTTTATCTTGGTTTACTCTTGTTCATGAAACATTTATTTATTTATTATTGCATTTCTATCCCGCCTTTTTTCCTCCAAGAAACCCAAGGCAACATACATAATCCTCCACCTTCTCTCCACTTTATCCTCACAACAACAACCCTGTGAGGTGGGTTGGGCTGAGAGTCTGTGACTGGCCCAAAGTCACCTAGTGGGTTTCCAGGGTTCCATATAACCCGGATCTCCCGACACCCAGTCCAACACTTTAGCCACTACACCACACATGCTGGGCTAGGGTGGCCCTTACGCAAACCCCCCAAAGAGGAAAAGAAACAGAATAAAAGAGGACACAGATCTGCATAAAATTTACATTGGCTAATTTACAAGTAGGGTTGCAAATTTCAAAATATTTCATTTAAATGGAAATACAGGACATTTCCAGGTAGCCTGTGTGCGTTTTCAGCCTGCTTGAATAGTCTAACTGTTCAAGGCCTCTGCTCTCTCCCTACTTAGGGATCTTTATCTTTAAACCAGACTTGGACAGACAGAATAGTTCTTCAAACAGACAGAGCCTTCAAACAGACGATTGTCTTCTGCAAAGTAAGACTCATGGCCGCTCTACACTGGGCATTTCACCACCACAAATCTGTTTCCATCAGTTGTTGGCTATGAAGAGAAGTATATGATATGGAGGGGCAGGAAGGGGAGAAATATCCTTATGCCTCCTACATATAGCACACAGTCAGTGTTTTTTCATCCAGTCTAAGCAGGGCCATTTGTGCTACGCATTTTTTTTAATATATATAAATCTGCCCTGAGCACCATTTATTTTATTTTTTCAGTGGAAAGGTGGGCTAGAAATTAAACAGATAAAACCCTGTCCCCAAATATCTCAAATTTTACTCATAGAATTTTCTATTTTGGTGCATATGTCTCTCTCTGGTCTTCACACCTCAGTCCTTTTACTTCTAACCAAAGCCCCACTGAGAAATCTCCATGTCATTCAGAACCTTCCTCAAATCATTCCACTTGGGTCCTTACACATCCCATGCAGACGCTGTGTCCTTGGCTTTACAGCTCTGCCCAACCTCACACCATTTTTCTGCCCTTATTTCCCATGTCCATGGCCTTTACATTTGTGACTATTAATAGCCAAAGCTGCCCCAAATATCTCCTGCTCTTCTGGGTAACTCTGCCCTCTCAGTTCCATATGCCTAGAATTCCTTCACCGGACAGAGACATTGAGCTTTATCACACCAGCATTATACTGTGCAATCACTGTGAATTGCATGCAAAGGACTCAGAAGTTTTCCACCTTATAATCTGCTTTGATTGTGAAGTACTCCCATGCATCCTGCCTTAATTGTGCAATAAAGCAAAAAGATTCACTGTATTTAGCCCCTACTTTTTGAGCATATCTTCCGAGCTGCTGCTGGGGCACAGGAGCAGGATTTTAAAAGAAATGCTTACATCTGCGTAAGCTTTAAAGGTAAGGACACCAAAAATTGGCACAATAATAGATATTAGGGAGAGCTTTAAGCATACCAAATTTGAATTGAATTGGGTCATCCGTTGATTTTTTAATGTTTTTTTTTTACATTTCCCCCCTTAAACTCACTTCCTGGTATGCAAAGGATCGCTGTTGCCCAGTAGCAAAAACAACAACTGTGAAAACTTAGCGCTATGGGGATAATCCAAGGGAAGCAGGTACGTGGGATGAAGCTCATTGAGGGTGCAAATTTATGCATGTTTAGACAGAAAAAAAGACTTAAAACGCCCAGGATGCTGGAAATCGTAGGACCTTTTTCTGTCTAAACATACATAAGATTGCGCTCTGAACCACCTTTCTCTCTTCCTTAATATCTCTTTTCTCATCTTTGGCCTAAAATGACTGAAAAGTCCATACAAAAAACAAAAAACCCTCTACACAGGCAGGATCTACACTATTGCTTTAAAATAGTTTAGAACAGTAGTGACAACTGTTGGGGCCCAGGACACACCTCATTTAGAGTTTTCAAAACGTCTTCAAAGTGTCATATCCTGCTTAGTGTAGATCCTGGCCCCTATGTCATTGAAAAGGGTTCCAGCCTGTCCTATTTTTCTACACATACAGTGTGTTGTTTTGTTTGTTTTATGGAAGAACAATCAACAGTATGAGCCCCGGTTTACACTGTGAAGTGGTACAGCCCTGGTGCAGCTTTCGCACCCCAGTGAAGGCCAAACAAGTGATGTGTGATTGACTCCCCCCATGTTTTCTGCTACTATGCTCCCTCCTCTAAACTGGACCAGGACTGCAGTGCTGGGAGAGGGGAGACTGTTTCCCTAATCTTAATTGCTCCAGGAAGTTCCTATTTGCATCTCTGTGTTTTGCCCGGCAGGGGTGGGGGTGGCAAATAGCAGCTCAGGGAGGGATTCAATTGGGAAAAGGGGTAAGGCTAATTCCCCCTGCCTCCAGTGCGATTTCTCTAATCCAATTAGCAGCTCCCTGGATCTGCTTGGAGGAGGAAGAGGAAGAAGAAGAAGAAGAAGAAGAAGAAGAAGAAGGTGGAGAGGTTTGTGAGTCATAGAATTGGCATAAGCACATGCATTACATGCAGAATATCCCAAGTTTAATTCCTCACATCTCCGATTGAATGTTGGTTGGTAGGGGATGGGAAAAACCTCTGTCAGTTCCATAGATAGCTAGAAGTAGATATATGATCACTGCTGTCCTGAATCACGCTTAGTTTACCCCTAAGGCCATTTGTTAAACTCATGGCTGAAATGGATTTAACTCAGGCGGATTTTCTAGCTCATGCTCTCAGCTTTCATATGACACTCGTTCTCAGCGTGCCTCTACCTTGTGTCTGAGCCACTCTAGCCTCCTTTCTTCACCACTTCCACTGTTTCGAAAGAGGTTAAAATACTGGAGTGGAGGCTAGGTAGGGCGGTCCAGACAGTTGTTCATTCATAGTAGCACCATTGATACTTTGCTTACAAGCTATTGCCAACTCTTGTGAAAAATGCAGGATAGTAACTGAGTGCCATGCATCTTTTATTTGGTAGTATATTCAAATCAACAAAAGGAAAGACATGCAAACTAAAGACATCGCAGCCTATTTCTGCCGTAACCGTGATGCACTTTGCAGATTGCTGTGGCTTATCCATTGCAGCGGATCCTATTTGGCTGGAAGAGAGCGAACAGTGCCGTGTTGCATGGCCATCCCGCACACTTCTCAACCAACTCTGTCATTTTGAAATGGTCGTGCTGGGACTGCATGCCACCTGCACTAACAGAATTTTAAAAATAAATCACCAGACAGTTCCATTCAACACAACTATCTGTTCAAACTACAACACAACCCCTCTAATGCTTGGGATTGAATAATGAGCACAATTTGCACTCAAACAGTGCGGCCAGCAATGCAGAGTATTTAATTATTTATTTTATTACATTTATATACCGGCCCATAGCCAAAGCTCTCTGGGTGAATTACAGAAGTTAAAAACAGTGAACATTAAAAACAAGTATACAAAATTTAAAACCATCAAGAACATAAAAAGAACAATATCCTTTTAAAACAACTATTCTGGGGTCAAGTAAGGGCAAACGAACTCAGCTTATGTTGTTAACTGCCTGGGAAAAGAGAAAAGTCTTGACCTGGCGCCGAAAAGATAACAATGTTGGTGCCAGGCGAGCCTCATCGGGGAGATCATTTCATAATTGGGGGGGGCACCACTGAGAAGGCCCTCTACCTTGTTGCCATCCTCCGAGCTTCCCTTGGAGGAGGACCTTAGATGTTGAGCTTCAGATCTCAAAAACTGACTTAATTAGTGTGGGTGGGTGGGTGGATATTTTAGAGGATAATTGTTTTAGCTGCTTTAAATTATGACTGTTAAATTGTGCATCTCCTTGTAAGATGCCTTGAGACTTTGTTTCGAGAAAGGGGTCTAAGAAATCTAACAACAACAATTATTATTATTATTATTATTATTATTATTATTATTATTATTATTATTATTATCATCATCTCTTTTCTCACTTGTGGCTGCTTTTCTAGATGGACGTGACAGGCTTTGCCAAGTCATGCTGTCTTTTACTGACTCAGGAATTTCCTCACTATTGAACATGTTTTAAATATGACTGCTTTCTGGATGTTGGTGTGGATGTATTTTGATAGGCCCAGTTTCTGAAGGTTTTCTGTATAGTTTTTTGATGTGATGCTCGTGACTGATGTGACTAACGGAATAAGTGTGACCTTTTCTGTTGCCATAGTTCTTTAACTTCGATAGCCAGTGGTGTATATTTTTTTTCTCTTTTCATCCTCATCCTCATCCTCATTGATGGTGAATTTTGGAAATGGCTGTGGTCCCTCTATTGGTTGATCCTTTTAGTATGACACTGACTGGATTTGCACGATCACCACAGCCCACTGTGTCTTATTTAAACCATGGTGGGTTACGGTGTGTGCAGGGCACCTTTTGGACTTTTCAAGCCAGGCCAGGCCAGTCACCATGACTCATTTATGCGAACCCGGCAAGGGTGGCTTCTGCAAGGGCCTTCAGTCACAGCTGCTGATGCCTTAAAACTAAGCAGTTTGGTAATGTACAATTCTGTCATCCAAATCTTTTCTTTTCTTTTCTTTGTGGAATGCAAATTCACCAAATGGCGTTAGGGGGGAATGAACGTCATCCCTGTTTTCTGCAAAGAGAGCTATTAGGATAGAACTGAAAATCTAGCAATGCCTGACGTTCCTTCCCTACTTAAATATCACTACGGTCGTCATTTCTTAAGTCCAATTTTTTTCTCCAGGTCACACATGGTATTGGCTGCTTGCCCAGTTGCTTTGTCAACGCCATCTTGAGCCATCTTGCAGACCTGATCCACAGCTGTAAAAGGTAAAGAAGATTATGATCCATCATCCCCACGTCCCGAACCACTGCAGCTTAGAACAACTGAATAGCCACGGCATCTTCCCCTGCCGTTTCCCCAGTCGACTGTTCAGGGATGGAACTGTGTTTCTGGGCATTGATCATGCTTCTGCAATTCCTCTGTACTCCCTCGCTTGATATTAAGAACATAAGAACATAAGAAGTGCCCTGATGCTGGATCAGACCAAGGGTCCATCTAGTCCAGCACTCTGTTCACACAGTGGCCAACCAGCCATCGGCCAGGGATGAACAAGCAGGACATGGTGCAACAGCACCTTCCAACCCATGTTCCCCAGCAACTGGTGCACACAGGCTTACTGCTTCGAATACTGGAGATAGCACACAACCATCAGGGCTGGTAGCCATTGATAGCCTTCGCCTCCAGGAATTTATCCAACCCCCTTTTAAAGTCATTCAGATTGGTGGCCACCACTACATCTTGTGGTAGTGAGTTCCATAATTTAACTCTGCGCTGTGCGAAGAAGTCCTTCCTTTCATTTGTCCTGGATCTCCCACCAATGAGCTTCATGGGATGACCCCGGGTTCTAGTATTTTGAGAGAGGGAGAAAAATGTCTCCCTAACCACATTCTCCACACCATGCGTATTGCGGAGAATGGGGAAGGAGGGATCACTGCTGTAGAGCCTCTCCTCTAAAACGCACGCCTCAGTGCACAGTTCAGGGGAATCACTGGTATAAATATATGCAGGCTATGTTTTAAATGACTGCACATTTTATTTCGAGACATTTCTGTTTGTGCAGTAACAAATGCATCACCTGCTTTCTCGGGATGATAAGAGGCACAACAGAAGGACAACTCTCTCTTTCCCTGCTGTCAACCTGCCCTCTCCCAAAGCTCCTGGGGATGATGAGGTTTGTAGTCTAACACATCTGGAAGGTGTCAGGTTGGGCAAGCCCCGGTCAGGTCATTTGGCTTTTAATGCTTTGCGATTGTGCCTGAATTCAGAGAGCAGGACGGGTTCACTTCGCAAGCCTCTGGCGGGGACATGCCCATAGTCTTGCTTCTCTCTTACCTTTCTGACCCGCATCTGCAGCTTGGTTCACCGCTTGCTGTGTGGCCTTTCCCAGGCTGTTTGCTACAATCAGTAAAAACAAGATTTGTTAGTCTCAGGGTATGCGGGAAGTCAGAAGGATAGCAAATGATGACGTCAGCAGGAGAACAAACCTAGTTTTGCAGTCCCTTGCATCTAGGCCGAAAAGCCAGGAGGCTTATTAAATCCCTGGCATGCCATCATTCAGGGTGAACAGGTGTCCAGCTTTACAGAGGACAGTTCTTTATTTGAAGAGTTGTCAGAGGATAGTCCTTTGTATGAAAGCATCCTCTATTGGCCCTCCAAATCCCATCATCCCTGAACAATTGGCTATGATGGATGGGGCTGATGGGAGTTGAAGTCCAACAAAACCTGGAGGGTTACAGGTTCTCCACCTCCGCTCTGTTTGATGGGCTAGTTGAAGAACCATAAGGAGGGAGAGCTCCAAGGAGCTTCAAAGTTGGCTATCAGGCCACCTATCCTGCCTGCACCACAGACTGAGCAGGTACACAGGCCACCCAGTCAATGTTCCTCTCTATGATGAGCTGTATGGCATTTTTATTTGAATTATAATTATCTCTACATTTGCCTTGTGCATATAAATTAGCATATGCAAATTGGTGTCCTCTCTTGTCTTCTTTTATGGCGAGGCGTAAGTGGCCTCCCGTTCACAGCTGATGGTGGGTCATGCACGGTCAGGAAGGTGGGATGTGTGCTTCTCTAAAGTACACAGAGAAATCATTTTCTTTCTTTCTTTTACAAAAGGGCAACGTATCAGCCACACTGTCAGCAGAGTCAGCAGACATCAACAAGATGTTCTTTGAGCGTGTGCTGATCATACAAAAAACAAGATCTTCCTTATCACAGTACTTGAGTGAGTGTTTGTGACCTGGCAGATTAGTGGCATTTAAGGACATGGATTGGAATGGGTGGGTATGTTTTTTAAAAATGAAGTGGGGGGTGTTGGAGGGGGGGACAGTGACTTCACAAGCAATGGGGTGAGCACAAAAGGCTGTTGTTTAACTTAGGTGTGGAAAAAAAATCTCACCACAGCATCTGAACAAGTTACGGCAATGCCTCTTTCTGCTCCCTGCCATGCCACATAGTTTGGGCATCCGAAATAGGGCCCGCCCAAGATATTTTGCTGCCTGAGGCAGTTCAGCTCATGGCACCCTCCCCTGTGGATAACATTTTATTTTAGGTCAGTAGATTGAGCAATCAAAATCTACACAATATGATGCCACCTGCCTCCTCTTCCCATAAGTCCAAAGATATGGGCCCCCTAAGACCCCAAAAACTGACATGGCGCCAGAGATAAATATTCGCTGCAGGATGTGTTTCCCATTATTTAAACATTTTACCATCCTAGTCTTTTAACCTGCTGTTTTGAATCTGTATTTTAAATCTCTGCTTTGCTGCTCGGTTTTATTCTGGATGAATTTTTATATTGTGGTTTAAGTTTTATACTTAAGTTGTACTTTATGGTTTTAATTTTTGTGAACAGCCCAGAGAGCTTCGACGGTATAGAAATGCAGTAAATAAATACATAAAGTCAAGTGGCTATGCTCTTCCTGGACCATTCTACTTCAGACTACAATGGAGGAAATCACAAACTTCAGTATTCTCTCACATATTATAAAACAGAAAAACCTTCCTGAATATAAAAACCTTATTCACGGTGTTGTGGTGTCCAGACTAGCCTGGTCATGACATGCAGGTTTTTTTTTTGTGAGGGTACATTCCAATTTACAATGTCACCCTCTGCAGCCTCGACTGGTACAGGCCTGGGAAAAACTTGGTTCTGCTGAATGTATCTATGAAACCTGAGAAACTTCAGTGGGCTTTCAAACTGAAACTAAAAGAAAAAGCAACTTATGCATTTCTTACCAGCATCCTGCACCGTCCCTTGTGCTTGTTGCGTAAACCCTGGAATGCCCTTCCCAGACATGGTTGCTTCCAACAGCTTCAGTTCTTAAATAAATGGAGATAAAAGCCGCTTCTGAAACATTCTGTGGCAGGGTCTTTAGCTTTTTGGTGCTTTTATACTGTACCAGGGCCCCTCCCCAGGGCTCACCTGGCACATATTTTCAATAGGTGGAGCTCCCAGATGGCTTAGTATTATGAGCACCAAAGGCATGCATCGAAACGTTGTATTCTTGACCCTCCCAGATAGAGGGTGTGCCTCAGCTAGCGTTTTCTTTCCACATCAATGGCATTCATTCTCATCACTTCTAAATCATGTCTGAATGGGAAAATAACAACTAGCATAACAACGAACAACTGGGCAACAAAAAGGCAATTGTGTGAGAGGCAGAATTGATATCTGAGCCTAAGCGTTCTTAGTAGAAGGGACACAATAGATTGTTTTCTCATTTATTTACCTTTCCTATGGATTTCATTTTTAATGGAAGAACAGAGAGTGAAAGCCTTGAATTGCCCATGAATGGTCACCATGTGGGCAGCAGGTGCACGGACCACCTGCACATAGTCTTCCCTGCTTTGGAAAGATATAATTGGATTTCCATTTAAATTATAGAACTGTACTCAATGGTAGTCTAGCACAAGTACCATTCATTTCAATGGGTCTACTCTAAGTAGGACTACCATGCGATACAGTTGTAATAATTTCAAAGTTTGCACCTATGTACATTTTATGCAAATCACCCTTTGACCTCTTTTTTGGCTAACACAATTCCTCTCGTTAAGTAGCCAACCTAGGTATAACAAGTCAAAGCCCTGTTCTTTTTGGTCTCAGACCTCCAGGAATACAATGATATCCTGGTGTTCAGTTGTGCACAGGCTCCATATCCTCCTTTGAGCACAAATCAAGGATTAGATAGAAGACTCTAAATGGCTTAGGCCCAATAAATCTAAGAGAGCACCTCCTCCCTTGTGTCTTGTTAGGAGTTTTGAGATCCACTGAAGGGACCCTCGTAATTACTATTTGTAAGTCAGGTTCAGTCAGCAAGGACTGAGCTTTGGGGAGGTATTTGGAGGTAGCATTTCAGGATTTGCTGGCCGTAGACACTTACGCAGTGACAAAAAAGAGGACACCAATTTGCATTATATTTGCATATGCTAATTTATGTGTACAATGCAAATTCAGAGATAATAAGTATAATTTTAAATAAAAATATTTTATTTATTATTTATTTAAAACATTTGTATCCCACCCTATATCACTGGGCTCTCAGGGCGTACAGATAAAATCATGCAATATAAAACAATAAATATACACAGCTAAAAACAAATTAAACCATGAATCAAGTTAAAACTAATATATAATTTAAAAGCAGTAAAAAGCATTAAAACAGTTAAAACAATGTGCGAGCCAGGTGAATTTAACCATTAAAAGCTTTGTTAAAAAGCCATGTTTTTACTTGGTGCCAGAATAAAGTCAGCGTTGGTGCCAGTCGGGCCTCCAAAGGGAGGGCATTCCACTGTCGGGGTGCCACAACAGAGAAAGCCCTCTCTCATGTCCCACCATAGCCTATGGTTGCATTGGCGGGATGCGGAGGAGGGCTCCTCCAACAGATGTCAAGTCTCCGGCAGACATATATACGGAGAGGCGCTCCCTCAAGTATCAAGGTCCCAAGCCATTTAGGGCTTTAAATGTAATTACCAACATCTTGAATTCTGACCGGAAGATTGGTGACCTGTGTACCTTCTTAGTCTGCAGTCCAGCTGCTAACTCTTGGTGGACTTCAAGCTTCCCTCCCTTCTTGTGATTCTTCAGCTGATCTCTGTAAGCTCTTCTAATAAAGAACTGTCTTCTGTAAAGTAGGCAGTTCTGTAAAGTAGACAGCCCTATCCTGAAAGGGTCTTGTTTTTACCAGATCAATTTCTGGATGATTATGAATAAGGATATGAAAACAGGAAGTCCAATATGGGCTTCTGTTCAGGCATTTTGGAATTATTTGAAGATCTTCAGAACATTGCACTGAGCTGCAGATGCCTGCTCTTATTTACCATTGAGAAGATCACAGATGAAAAGCACAGGTCCGTTTCATGCTGGGGCAAGAAAAAAAGAAACTTTGAAGAACTTCATCTACACAGTTTGTATCTCCCTACTTTCATTTTTGGTGCCACACAAGAGACTGCAACAGGTGTTTAAGCTGTCACTTTTTAGTCTAACTGTAGTGGTCAAGTGCCCTTCACAGGATGGGAGTTGTAGGTGAACAGATCTGGTGGGTACCAGATTGCAGAAGGCTGATAGAAAGCTTGCTGGGGGATGATGGGATCTTGGTCGATCACTCACCCTCCCTCTCTCTGTCTCTCTCTCTCTCTAAACTACCTCACAGGGTTGTTGTAAGGATCAAAGAAGTGGAGGAGAAGCTTTGGATTTGTTAGCTATCCTGAGACGCTTGTGCTGAAGAGTGGGATACAAAAAAGAAGCTTAAGTAAATAAATAAAATAATCAAATCAGAATTTCCCAATCCAGATGTTTTGGTCCATGAATCCCATTATCCCCAGCCATAAAATAAAATGTTTTTGTAGAATGAATAACTGCATAATGACTTCGAGATATGTATGTTCAATGCATATAATAGTTTTTAGGTTCTTCTTGGACTCGTCCACTTCTGATAGGGTGGTGAGTTGACATAAACCAGTCCTGCAGGGTTTATGTCAATACTTTATCTGAACTTCCGTTAGCAGCCTTGGTGGTATTGGCTCTAGTGATCGTATTTCTGAACTAGTGTATTTTAGTAAATGAGGCATGTAGTGCTTGCCATTTAATGCAACATTGGACAGCCCATTAATGTCTCTTGCTTGTTGACTTGGATTTTTAAAGAGCCAAGAGAGCAAACAGCCACCTGAAACTAGCAAATAAATATTAATTCTGGTCCAGATGTGGAATCTGCTGCTGCTGCTAATAAAAGAACCCACAAGGCAACACAATTAATTTATAGGAAGAGACAAACAAGAAAAAGCTTTCTCCACTGGCTTGATAAACATGATCATGAACAGAGGCAAAAAATATTTCATTGATTTTAGGTTGATCTTGGCCACAGAAGTTTCAGCCTTGCAAGAGAAACCAGGGCCTGGATTTGTGACTTTGGAACATAAGAGACATGCTGGATCAGACCAAGGGCCCAGCTAGTTTAGAACTCTTTTCACACAGAGGGCAACCAGCTGTTGACCATGAACCCACAAGCAGAACATGGTGCAACAGCACCCTCCCACCCATGTTCCTCAGCAACTGGTGTACATAGGTTTACTACCTCTGGTACTGGAGGTAGCACATAGCCATCAGCACTACTAGCCACAAATAGCCTTCTCCTCCAGGAATTTATCTAACCCCCTTTTAAAGCCATCCAAATTGGTGGCCGTTACTAAATCTTATGGTAGCGAATTTCACAGTTTAACTACCTGCTCTGTGAAGAAGTACTTCATTTTATCTGTCCTAAATCTCCCACCACTCAGCTTCATGGGATGACCCCAGATTCTAGTATTATGGGGGGGGGGGGAGAGAGAGAGAGAGAGAGAGAGAGAGAGAGAAATCTCTCTCTGTCCATATCTTCTACACCATGCATAATTTCATACACATAATTTTGAACTTGGGCAATGCAGTTTGTAGCCACAAATGAGACTAAACGTTATATGAGAGGGACACAGGAGGATGAAACAGGGCGGCATATCTTGGATCTGTGTAGAACTGGTCTGTTCAGCACTGTATAATACCTGGGAGTTAGGGTGGCCACTTATGCATCCCCCCTCCGCAAAAAGAAACGCATCACCAAAAAAGAGGACGCCATTTTGCATTACACTTGCAAATATCAAGGGAATAGACCTAGTGAGGAAGACTGTGACCAGGAGATCTGTGAGCCTGCTCAGTCAGCTGCCCAAGTGCTAACCATTGATGGGCAACTTCAAAGCCTTGTCTGCTCCCCCTTCTTAGGGTCCTTCATCTTCAAACCAGAGGTCCAGGCAGCCCATCAACCTACGGTCCTCATTCTCCTGGATAAAGACAGTGGGGCAGCGTGTGCGGAGCTCTAAATCTGTGAACCTCACCAAGGAAATGCTTGGTAGGTTGTGTAATTTATCTTGGCACAACCTCCGGAGGCTTTTCTTGGGCAATATACACCCAGCACACATACCTAGCTCAAGGAGTATGTAAATAGTATGCTTGTTTTGAGGGGGGAATGTATGATTCACTCCGATCTATTCATGATGTCTTGGTTTCAGATTTTCACTCCGCCCGAGGGCTCCTGAACCAGTCACATCAAATCAGGCCCTGTCAACTGAGGTGAATGCTGTTGAAAGAACCACATGGGGCTTGCTGTGGTTGATTTAACTTCATTCAAAGGGAGAGGACATTTCACAGAAACCTCTACCAGGAAAAGGCAGCTTCTGTTTAGCTGAAGAATGCAAAGAGATGACAGTTGACCCGGACTAGTATAGGCAGTTTCTGTATGCATAGGTACATTCATGGATGCCACTAGAAATCCCTTCAGTACTGAAATGTATGAAAGAGGCCCCTCCCCTGAATTAGAAGTGTGCCTTGTGAGATGCTCAGGTTTATGGTTCCTGACTGCTCCTGCAAACGCCCCCCTCCTTCAGTCTGAATCCGGTTCAAGCATGTGAACGAAGTCCTACAAGATACGTTCCTTCCAAATGTGGGTTGGCATGCTCTGTGCTGGACTCTTAGATTTTTTTTTAAAAGACCATCTTTCAGTCATACCTTTTAATCAGTGTTAAACCTGGTGGGGGGATCTACACTACTGCTTTTAAAGTGCTTTAAAGCACTTTGAAAACGTTTTGAAACCTGTATATGCAGTGTGTCCTGGGCCCCAACAGTTGTCAAAACTGTTATAAAGCGCTTTAAAGCAGTAGTGTAGATCCCCCCCCAGGTGACAGCGTTCTAGAGGGTGGTGGCTATAAATATGACAATAGTAAGAGAAATGGAAATGGTTGCAAGTCTCACCTTTATTGAGTGGCTTTGGAAGCTTATTTGTCAAGGGGATGTTCAAAGTTATTTTCTTGGCTATTGATTGTGTGTGTGTGATGGATTTTATTGTTCTTTGTGTCTCATTATAGTTTGACCTTGTTTTCATGTTGTTTTATGGGGAGGGACCACAGCTCAGTGGTAGGGCACCCGCTTTGTATGTAAAAAGCCCTGCGTTGGGGGAAGGAGGGAAGGTACCTGAAGGAGAAGCAGCCAAGTCCCCTTTGCTTCTTCAGTGGAGGAGCAAAGGGGACTCAGCAGCTTGACGCACCCCATCTCGGTGTGCGAAGGAGAAGCTGCACCATTCATCCATGCTGTTAACTCTTCAGATCAGAGACTGCAGCAAGGAGAAGCCCTCTGAGATGATTCCCCCAGGGGGAGGGGCTTGGAGCCTAAGCCACCCCCTGGAGGAACCCCAAGAGGCTGTGTGGGCTGGATTTGGGTGCCTTATGGATTGGAGGTTCTGCACCTCTGATCTATAATGAGAATTGAATTTAGATGGGAGAAATCTGCCTTGGCAGAGGTGTACCCCACACCCTCCTTTAGCCACGATTGGGACAGACCAGTGTTTGAAGACACAGGTCTGTCCCTATCATGTGTAGTCTGGGCCTTCCAACATAAAACAGCTGTAACAGACATACAGTTAAAGCTTCTTTTGTATCTGGTCAGAGGGCAGGGCTCCTGCAACTTTGACTATTGTGATGAATTTTGCCAGGTGCTTCATGACACCTGCTGATATTCACCTTTTCAATCCAACTGTTAAAGGCACAGAAGCCCTGTCCTCTTTTTCATATGGTCACCCAGCACTAAATGCCAATGGTAAATAAAACAGTAGTCCTTATTCAGCAAAAGCACTGTTGTCTTGTGTCTTCATTTCAGGATCTGGGCGCATCGCCGCCGGCTTACTTTCCTCTATTCAGAGATCTCTATCCCAAACTCAACAGAGCGATACTCCTGGGAGTGGGGTGACGCCGTGGGCTTTAAAACACTTAAGACGCGACCCGATGCATGTTTAGAGCGAGAGAACGTTTTTCAACTCCCAGCATGTCCCAGGCAGTACAGTTGTCTGGGGCATGCTGGGAATTGTAGGACTCTTGTCTGTCTAAACATGCATAGGATTGCGCCCCTAAATGGAATAGTGTACCCGCTTGGGGTACAATATGGTGGGCCAGAGAAATCAGAGAAATCTTTCGACTTTGTGTGTGGGGAGCTCAGAGCAAAAATCCAAATGAATGGTAAACATCAGCCTGTGCCTAAAGCTCTGCAGAACAACAGTGGGGGACGTTGACTGAGCAATTCCTCAAGTGGGAGCTGAAGGAGGGTGAAGCAACGTGATTCACATGGCATCGTGCGGAGGGGACTGATGGAGCCACGACTTGAATGGTCCAGCGCTTGTGTTTTGTAAGTGTTGTTGGCCCACCATTGGCATTTGGCCCCTGAGAGCTTCCCTAAATTTGCATTTCTCCCTTGGGCAAAGAGGTTGGACACTCCTGGCTTAAAGGCTAGTAGCTCTTCTACCCTGACTAGTGCACAGTGTGATCTTTTAGTGGAGCTGAATTGTACATTGGACTGATTGAGCAGAGCACAACCCTGGACAGAGGATTGTTTCCCTGGACATTATGAATAAAAACCAGCCGAATCAGAGAACTGAAAGAAAAGAGGCAGCACCTATTCTGCCATCAAGAATTAAAATTGCTCCCTGCTTTTGGCTGTGAATGGTTTGTGAAACAGGACGTTTGTGTAGCTAATGGCAGACATTTGCTAGTTAGTATCCTGATGAATAATAGTATCCAGGCTGAACAAGATTTTCTTGCAGTAGATTAGAACCACCCGAGAATCCATTTGTCCACTCCTCGCAAGCAGAATAATAATAATAATAATAATAATAATAATAATAATAATAATAATAATAATTTTATTTCTTACCCGCCTCTGCCTCTGGATCGAGGTGGGGAACAACATCAAATATAAAAATACTATAAAATATATAAAACTGATTAAAAACATCAAACTACTACATTATTAAAATAACAGCCAGCTTTTTAAAAATTTGACTGGGTAGGCCTGCCGGAAGAGATCAGTCTTTATAGCTTTTTAAATTCAGGAAGACTGTTGAGTTGGCGGATCTCTCCCAGCTGGCCATTCCACAGTCTGGGAGCGGCAGAAGAGAAGGTCCTCTGGGTAATGGTTGTCAGCCTAGTTTTCACGGACTGAAGTAAATTCTTCCTAGAAGACCTGAGTGTGCAGGGTGGATTGTATGGGAGAAGGTGATCCCGCTGGTAATCTGGACCCAGAGCTGTAAAGGAGTTAAAAATTTCCAGTTCCATCAATCCCCAGTCCAGAATCGATCCAGGAGGATACCACGATCAATGGTATCAGAAGCTGCTGAGAGAAGTGAGAAAGAATAATGGAGTTGCCTCAGTAAAAAAATAAAAACAGGTGGAGGGAGGAGAGGAACGGGACCATTCCTCCCCCATTTTTCAATTTTATTGTCTGTATCTGCACAGCTGCGCAGATACAGATAATAATTTAAAAAAGTGGGGGAGGAAGTGGCAGCCAGAGGAGGGTGTGAGGAGAGGGACTGGGTGAACCATGTGTCTTTTTTCTGGCTGCCCATTCCTCCCCACCCACTCCATTTCTTTTTATTATCCGTACCTGAGCATAATGAAATGTTCTGCACACACCTATGCTTGCAAATGAGGCAAGAAGAGAGGAAAGGTGCAAAACCAACAACCCCCAGGGTTGTGCAATATCTAAGTCGAGTCCTTGAAATGTGCTTGTTTGCTAAAACGGGGGGGGGGGGGGAAGAGTCCCCTACGTGTCATGGTTTCAAAACAGAACAAGCTCGCTAACTCAGTCTGAGGGACAAAAACAGAAGTGGTTGGATTGTCCAGTTTGTCAGCTTGTTCAGGCAGAATCTCTCCCGTTGCCCATGGATGTAGCCAGCCCTAATTTTCTTCAGGTCTTTCAAAAATCTGGGGAGGAAAGAACAATGGAACTCCATGTGCCCTGTAGTTTGAGCCTAAGGAAGCCTTGGGATCAGCCCCCCCCCTCTCAAACTCACTCTCACACCTACAGACCCACCCTGCTGTTGTGGTGTCAAGAGTGGCCCTGAGGCGGCAGAGGGATAAGTGACAAGAGGCCACGGACAAACGTCACTGTGTGGAGTAATAGCAGCAATGTACATATGCGATCTCCTCTTTCCTGCAGGCTGAGTTCCCAGTGAAAACTCCCCCACTACAGCCTCTACTAAGTGCTCATTTAAAAGTAAAGATTCTACACCTAGTGACATATTCAGCCTCAGGTCTAGTTTGGCTCAAAGCAGGTTGGAGTGAACAGGAACGGAACGGAACAGGCTGGAACGACCCCATTATATTAAAGAACCATACCAAAAACAGTGGCATGTGTTAGCAACACTTGGGAACAATATTTTAGGACTA
This sequence comes from Elgaria multicarinata webbii, assembly GCF_023053635.1. Lineage (NCBI taxonomy): Eukaryota > Metazoa > Chordata > Lepidosauria > Squamata > Anguidae > Elgaria > Elgaria multicarinata. The sequence continues at coordinate 102,043,510 of NC_086178.1, read as the reverse complement.
AAACCATTGCAATATTATATCACTATTAACCCCAGAACTCCCAAAACAACATCCGGAACAGAATGGGATGGCCGGAATGGCCACTTCTGAATGAGCGATATCAACAAAACTCACCAGTTATGCATAACTCCATGGCAGGGATGCAAGAAGCCACAAAAAGTGCAAAGAAACTGCGTTCTGATACCTGTTCCGCGCATATTGCATATTGCGCAAAACAGGCTGGGACAGCAACTTCCAAGTGAGGTAAGTCAACCAAACTCACCAGACGCACATAACTAGGTGGGACAGATGTAGAAACCTCCAAAAGTTGACCCGAAACCACGTTCCGATACCCGTTCCGGGCAAAAGTCCCTGTTGCGCAAAATGGGCCATAACAGCAGCTTCCCAATGTGGTAACTCAACCAAACTCACCAGACGCCCATTACTAGGTGGGACAAATACAGAAAGCTCCAAAAGTTGCCCCAAAACCACGTTCAGGTACTCGTTCCGGGCAAAAGTCTGTATTGTGCAAAACGGGCCTTAACTGCAGCTTCCAAGTGAGGTAAGTCAACCAAACTCACCAGACACATATGACAAGGTGGGACAAACATAGAAGGCTCCAAAAGTTGCCCCGAAACCACGTTCCAAGCAAAAGTCCATATTGCGCAAAATGGGCTGTAACGGCAGCTTCCAAGTGAGGTAAATCAACCAAACTCACGAGACAGATATGACAAGGTGGAATATAGAAAGCTTCAAAAGTTGCCCCGAAACCACGTTCCGATCCCAGTTCCGGGCAAAAGTCTGTATTGTGCAAAATGGGCCGGAACGGCAGCTTCCCAATGAGGTAAATCAAACAAACTCACCAGACGCACATTACTAGGTGGGACAGATATAGAAAGCTCCAAAAGTTGCCCCGAAACCACGTTCCGTTACCTGTTCCGGGCAAAAGTCTGTATTGTGCAAATCGGGCAGTAACGGCAGCTTCCAAGTGAGGTAAGTCAACCAAACTCACCAAACACATATAACACTCACCAAAAGGTATCGGAACATGGTTTTGGGGCAACTTTTGGAGCTTTCTATATTTGTCCCACCTTGTCATATGTGTCTGGTGAGTTTGGTTGACTTACCTCGTTGGGAAGCTGCTGTTACGGCCCATTTTGCGCAGTATGGGCTTTTGCCCGGAACGAGTAACGGAACGTGGTTTCGGGGCAACTTTTGGAGCTTTCTATATTCCACCTTGTCAAATGTGTCTGGTGAGTTTGGTTGACTTATCTCATCGGGAAGCTGCCATTATGGCCCGTTTTGCGCAATACGCTCTTTTGCCCGGAACGGATATCTGAACGTAGTTTGGGGGCAATTTTTGGAGCTTATTATATCGGGCTCACCTAGTAATGTGTGTCTGGTGAGTTTGGTTAACATACCTCACTTGGAAGTTGCTGTCCCGGCCCGTTTTGCGCAATATGCACTATGTGCGGAACGGGTATCGGAACGCAGTTTCTTTGCACTTTTTGTGGCTTCTTGCATCCCTGCCATGGAGTTATGCATAACTGGTGAGTTTGGTTGATATCGCTCATTCAGAAGTGGCCATTTCGTCCATCCCATTCTGTTCCGGATGTCGTTTTGGGAGTTCTGGGGTTAATAGTGATATAATATTGCAATGGTTTTAGTCCTAAATTATTGTTCCCAAGTGTTGCTAACACATGCCACTGTTTTCAGTATGGTTTTTTAATATAATGGGGTCATTCCGGCCTGTTCCGTTCCGTTCTGTCTTTTACACCGTCCCCACCTGGTGTGCTCTGTAGCTAAGAGCGTCTATTATGGGCTTAGGCTGGTATGACAACTGTGCCTGTTCCTGGCCTGGGATAACCTGGCCACTCTATATGGGGCTGCCCTTACGATTGGTTCAGAAGCTGCAACTAGGGCAGAACACAGCAGATAAGTTACTGACTGGGCTGCCTTACCGTGCACATATTATGCCTGTGCTAAAGGATCTACACTGGCTGCCAGTCAGCTACCAAGCTAGGTTTAAGGTGTTGATACTAGTATACAAAGCCTTACACAGCTCAGGAATAGCTTAGCACAAGAAACGTTTCCTGACCTCTCAGGCCATGACAATCTTCAGGAGAGGCTCTGTTGTCCGTGGCACAGCCTATGAAATTCCATTTGGCGGTGATGCAGAGACACGCCTTTTCTGCAGCGGTGTTCACCCTGTGGAATGGTCCTGCCTCTGAGGGATGTCTGTCCTCAACCCTTGTGAGTTTTAGGCATGTATTGCAAACTTATCTGTTTGCTTTGGCTTCCCCCCAGCTGTTAGCTATCTTTGTATCAGCCTCATAATACCAGTGTGTGCGTGAGCGTACAGTCTTTTTCATTTGTTTTGTTTTGCTTCTATTCTTTTGTAAGCCACTTCAAGATTTGTTTCAAATGAGAAGCGATACAGAAATATTACCAAACATATATAGGACTAAATAAAGAGGAAACAAAGGTGTAGTTGAAACAAGTTGTTTTATTTTGTCCCTTTAGAAAAAAAAAAACCATGTCCGCCATTTCTAGGGATCTCGGGTGCTGATGCTAACGGGCAAAAGACATTAATCAGCGATTCCAACCACGACTGTGCTAAATTACGGCAATCAAACCACACGCTCAGAAGGCTTGACGATGGACAAGGAAGAAAGCCACAAAGGGGATGGTAAAGGAGACACAAGATGTGTTGCACACACAGTTGCCCTAAAACATACGATCAAGAGTCTGCCAAACTTCTATGATATGTTGGTATGAGGCAAGTGAAAAGACTGTAGTGCTGAATGAAGTTAGCCTAAGATATGAGTGATTTCCCTGCTCTGATGTCAGCTAACATTTCTGTATTTACTCCTGGGATTCTCACTTTCCACACTAGAAGACCCGAGTAGGGTTAATATCCTTCATTTTCTCCCTGGGAAGAAGAAAGACAAGAAAACAGGTTCATGTTTAATGTTAACTCTACATCAGGGACTCCAAAGCTAGAGGTGAACACAATCTCCAGGTCCTTGCTGAAATTTCCAGAAGAGGCTAAGCAAGGCATCATGGTGTGATCTGAATTTCCATTTTTCTCCAAGGATCATGTATGTTGATACTAGGGATGTCGAAGGAATCCACAACAGACCCAAATGAGTTTGGATTTTTATGAATCCAACCTGCAGATTCTGCAGTGGACCATCTTTTCCCTTGTCAGGTCTAGTCCAAAAACTTGCAGACTCTTGCTTAACCTTCAAGAATTTTGCACAGATTTCATTCTAGAAAAATATGCAAAAAAAAAAATTAAAAAGCCAAAAATATGGATTTCCCCCACAGGCTAAAGCGTGGACATCTGCATTTTGAGAGAACTTGTGCAAATTTGCATTTGTGCATTCAGAAACTAAAAAAACAAAACAAATTCTGATGACAGAACAAAGGGTGCAAAACACAGACAGAAATTTTTTTTGCACAATCCGTACATCCATAGTTGACACTTGGAAGCAGGCAAGTATGTGGTCATTTTACTGCTCATTTTAGCAATGCCATAAAAACAACTGATGAATATCCAGTGTCACCCTCCCGCAATAAAAGTGTTAACATTAGAAAATGCATCTTCAATGTACTGCATTAATGGAAAACAGCTATGCTTTTACATCACAGGAAAATAAAAATTGAGAATAACCCTAAGAATACTGAAGGTATATATGTTGTGAAGTGTGAAATTTAGTGAATGCTGGCATTTACATATCAGTGCTGACAGTCCCAGATGCATTTTATGAATGCCCCGAGAATAGGCAGAAAGTCAGGATAGACAGGGATAAACAATAACACAAATGTTTGGGTGATTTCAAGACTCACCGGTGAATCTCAAGAGTTTTCAGAGTTTCACAAAATTTATCTGGGGAGTGTCAGTCTTCATACACTGACATATGAATGGCAAATGTGGACATTTGCAACAAGAATGGTAGAAAAGAAGGCCTAGCATTTGTATTGGATAAGGAAGTAGATATAGGACAGGGACATAACATAATGGCTTTTAAGATGGAATAATGCTATCATGGAAAGCAATCATGAAGCTATCTCTGCCTAGGGTGGCCAGGTGAGAAAGAGGAAGGACAGCACTCCTGAACCTTTAATAATAGAATAGAAGAGTGAATTTTGGCAGGTGTAGCTCAGCATGCAAGTTGCACCTGCTGAAATTCCCTTTCTACACAACTATTAAAGGTGTAGAGCCCTATCCTCCCTTGCAACCAGCTACCCTAGCTCAATATCATTAGTTCTTCAAGCATTACCAGAAGCAATGTGGGTGCAGCCATGTCACAATAACCCCCATGTTGCTGCAGATAACATATTTACCAGGCCCCAGAAGGTACTGAAGGTATCTCCTGAGGGATGCGCAGGTATCAGCAGCTAAGGTTCTCCTGACATAGTTTGAGATCTAGCTATTCCCCCCACCCTAGGATTTATTGTTTTACAGATGCAAGACAATAATGTAGACCCATAATACTGAACTGGCATCCCTAGATTTTCTTGACCTGGATTTCAGAAATATCTAAGTAACTTATTGTCACCTAAATACAACACAGCGTTAGGCATGCATTAGTCAAGCCCATTGAAATAATGACAAACTCTGCATTGGAATTAGGCCATGATGTCCCTCAGAATGTGATTGGAAGAATTAAGCTATAATGAACTCAGTTGTAAATGTCCTTCCATGCAGTGTCTTCTAACACCCTTTTTGCTGTAAATGATTTATTTGGTTTATTTGCAGAGGATTAAGAGGCAGAACTTCTTTTCTGCTTGCTCATGCATGAATGACTTATATTGTCTATTTTGTCTCTGAAATACCTGCAATTTAAAACTGAAAATATTTGTTAAAATAAATGAAATCATAAAGAATCACAATATAAACTGAGGTTAATATCCATATACACAAATATACCCATTGCATTGTCAAGTGGTCTCTTTATATAGAAAAAATATTCCATACAAAGTCAACTCTGGAACTGTAAACTGCTTAATCCAAAATAGTCCCATTAAGTAGTCTGAGGATAGTAAACCAAGGGTAAAAACAGAAAATAGTTGTTTGTTTCCAGAGCTGAAGGCAATTTGTACACTTATCCACTTTCACCTTTGGTAAACAGGTTTTTCAGGTTTTTACCTATTTGACTAGAGGCAGCAATGGGACGAAAAATACGTTTACACAATGAGAAACGAAACTTCTCTTAATCTAATTTCAGCTCTCTTAAAAACTACTGTCTGTTTCTAGACAAATGGAATGTCAAAATAGACCCGGAGTGGGCCTACAGTTGGAAAAATAAAATGGAGGGGGGGGGGAGATAATGAGCAGCAGAGTAAAGATCTGAAATCACCTGTATGCAGAAAAGAAATGGAAACCAGTTCAGCACAGAGAAAGTAAGGAAAGAACAATAGATGGCGAGAAAAAGTCCAGACCAGCCAAGGATTCTGGGGTTAGCTGGGCTGTGATTGTGCTTTACCTCTACACTGATTTCTGTGGCTTCCACTGGGGCGTCTTCTTCTGCAGCAGCAGTAGGTAGCTCTTCAGGCTGCTCTGGGTTCTGTAAATCCTCCTGCAGAACGTATAGAGAAAGGTGCATCCTTAAAACGTATTAAGGAGCTTTTGTAGAAGTGCCAAAATTATCTGGGACTGCAGCAATTTCCCTATGAGAAACTGCTACCAGTTACAATTTTGGGAGCTCTTTAGTTTTCAAAACAGGTGGGAGACATGCTAGAAGTTCATAAAATTATGCATTGTGTGGAGAAGGTAGATGGGGAGAAGTATTTCATCATAGTTGTCTCACAGTACTAGAACCTGGGCTCATTCGATGAAGCTGAATGGTGGAAGATTTGGAACAGACAAAAGGAAGTCAAAGGACGGAATTCACTATCCCAGGATGTGGCGATGGCCACCAACTCAGACAGCTTTCAAAGGGGACCAGCCAGTTCATGGGAAACAAAAGCGATACTTGGCTACTGGTCTTGATTCCAGGACCAGAGTCAGCATGTCACTGAATTATCAGTCACTCCAAAGAACAGCAGGAGGGATCTATTGCCCTCAGGTGGGTGGTTTGGGAAATAATAATGTCCTTATGTCCTGCTTGTAAGCATGTGGATGAAAGAAAATATGCTTGGCAACTTTTCAGTTAGCTATTGTAGCTAACAGTAGCTGGGTGGGAATTGGCTAGGTGATATAACGTTGTGAAAGGCTTCAGTTTTGATTTCTGAATATCAAGCTGCAGTTGAAGGTTCAAGAGCAGGCTAGGCCAATTTTTTTGAGAAGTGGTAATCAGTTGGCAACCTTAAAGAAAAATCACCGTGGTGATGAAACGCTTCGAACCAACTCACTGGGAGCACATCCTGGGGGCAGCAGTATGTTGGGTTGGTTGGGCAATGCATCCATTCCCTTTTCCTAATTGGATGCATATTCATTGTTTTGTTGTGTACACACAGGGACATGTTGGTCTTTTAACAACAATGGATACTTTATTCAGCTTGGTCAGAAAGAGGTCATAATATAACAGCATTCTGAACTGTTCTAGGAGAACTCTGCAGGAACCAAGGAAGGGCAAAATTATATTTGTAAATCAGAAACATACCCTTAGTGACTACTCTTATACATCACAACACTCAGATTGCAATCCCATATATACTATTGACTGTAATTTGTGAAGGTTGTCGTGTCATCTGAACCTGGCACACAGTGAGATGGGATTGGCCTTGTACCCACCCTAAAATCCCTACCGTACATGGATAATTATGTAAATTATGGTCATGCACGCACAGGGCTTCTTTTACCATCACGATCTTCTGAACCTGGACATAGTATATGCACTTACCTGGGAATAAATCCCATTGAACTGAATGGGGCTTATTTCTAAGTATACATGTATTGGGTTATACTGTCAAGGGTGCAGCCTCAAAGGATTGGTTCCACAGTAGCCACAACCACTATAAATAACATTCATGTCCACTACGTTTCCCCTTCCCTGAATTAGCAGACAGTCAATGTGTTTATTGTTTTGAATGTAGGTCATCACAAAGCTCTACACAAAGAGGGAGAAGCTTCGCTATTGTGCCTGCTTCCGTCTTGCTCCCTTGCTGCTATTTCCCAGAACTTCCTCCCTGTCCTCCTCTGTTCCAGCAACCATTTCCCCACAATGAGAGCAATGTGTACTCTGTGCTTTACATTTAAATGAATAAATGTCACACACAAACACATTTATTTTATAAGTGTCCTATAACTTAAACCCAAAATCAATTTTGCATATCTTTTCCTTACTTGTTCTATTTATTCTCTCTCTCTCTCTCTCTCTCTCCCTCATAATCATGGTGAGGGTCAAGAAGCCCACTGGAAATTATATTTAGATGCCAACTTGGTTCTTAAAATTTGCTAAACATTGGCCATATGCTATCAAGCCATAAGAGCTAGAAACCTAGTTTCCAAATGACTCTCAGGAAGCTGAATTCTGTTCCCTGCATCACACTTTTTGTTTTTCCCTTGTGCATGGTATCCTGTACCACACACAGCCCTGCCGTTGATAATCTTTCTGGAAGAAGACCACAGTCTACCAGTGCTTTGAGGTTTTTATTGTGGCAAAAATAATCAGTATTGCTTTTGCCCAGACTTAACTTGACACTGTATTTTAGTCATGTGTTCTGCCTCATACCTTAGCGGGTTGAATTCTTGAAATATTTTGGTGGGGTTTGTGAGTGATGGTGGTATTTGGTGGTGGTAATATGCATTCCATATCAAGAAACAAATATCCGAATGCCCAAGTTTAGAAATAAAACATGCACACTGAGAAAAGTTAATAAACATACATAGATGCAACAGAGATGTTAGCTGGGTAATTTATTTGGAATTCCAAATTTGAATTGCAATGCAAATTTGAATTTTGATGGAGACGAAAAGCTTTTGAAATGGAGTTGATAATCATTCCTTCCCCGCTGCATTCTTTTTTGTGTAATGAATAACCCCCCATTGCTGGTTTATAAATGAACAGGGCAAGCACACGTTGAAGATACACACAATTGGCCATCAAAAAACCTATAAGCCAGGCTTTGCCAACCTGCTGCCCTCCAGTTGTGTTAGACTACAGCTCCCATAATTCCCAATGGCCGTTCTGGGTGGGAATCATGGGAGTTGTCAGCCAACACAAGCTGGAGGGCTCCAGGTTGGGGAAGACTGAGCTAGGCTCTAATTACAAGTGGGGGCGGGGCTTGAGAACCTTCTTCTACTTGCTTTTCATGTCTCTTTCAGAATGTATTCCTCACCACGACCGCACATCTCTGACTCACCAATCTATTTTTAATCAGGCAGGAAACGAGCATCTTGAGAATGTTTCTCTCTGAACTGGAACAGCAGGAACCAACACAATTGCAGGATGAAAAAGTGTCAGCTTGAATTAAGTCCTCCACCCCAATTAATCCCCCTCTTACATAACCTGTCACACATTTGGCCTCTCTTGAAACATGAACCCTGGACCTACTGGGGTGCCCGGGCCTACATTTGTATTAAAGAGTAACTTTCCCATCAGGGCTTGCTTCTCCACTTACACTCCAACGTTTCACACATTCACATGTTCCTGATGTTTGTTCCACCTGCTACATCTGCTGTATTGTGCACTATCCTGTCCTTGTTGGCTTCTGGAGCTAGTGTTTTAACAAAGTGACTGGAATGATCTCCTAAAAATTTAAGAAGATCTCATTCCATAATGCCTTTAGTCATTACAGAACGCTGGCTTAGCATCAGGATGGGGCCCATATTGGGGCCCACAGATCAAGGACGAACCACTGCTGCTGACAATGGCCTCCTTTTTTAAATTAAAAATCAACTTACTTTAATGGCCCAGTGCTCTGAAGGAAGTGTGGGGCAAGGCAGGTGCAGTAGCTTAGTTTCCCCAGAATTACCCAGAGTTGGGTCCAGAGGCATTCTGCGGAAATTAAGGTAGCGGTGGCTGCTGCAGCTGGGCTACCCAGTGCGGACTCTGCCCACAGCACCAGTCCCTGGTAAACTCATGGGGGCAGGGGCACTAGGACAGTACTGGGAGGGGGTGGAGTGTGCTTTTTTCTGGGCTCCCTCAAACCTGGTGCTGGCCCTGACAGAACAACTGCAACTCAAATACCTTCAAAATAATTTACTCTTTGGGCAGGTGGCTAAGGGGTAATGTAAGTAAAGGGATACTAAAGAATGACAATTTGAACACAACTTCATGTAGATGCCCTATAAAAAGTGGATGGAGAAAGTGTAGCAATTTCAGAGTACCACCTAGTCTGGTAGCCTCGTAATAAAAAATATATGCAGAAACTGCCTGGATTGGGTCACATGATTTAGAAACCAATAATGTCTTTGCCCGTTGGGGACAAAGCTATACAAAGTATTATATGGTGTCATTCCACTGATCTTTGATCTGGTAGTGTCTTACATCAGCAGGCCCTTCAGACCAGGTAGCACTGGGGGAGGGGGGATTGCCTAAAATAACTTCCCTCTCCATTCTGCTCATGGAAGTCTCTGCTGGATTAAAAACTATTCTGTTACCAGAGTGACACCCACTGGATACAAAATAAGGAAAGATTTGTCCTATGGGATGGTATCACAATGATGACTCTCACAGTTGCACATGTCACATAGCAAGCTATGCAGCACTTGATATTCATGCCTTTACTTTTACATGTATCTGCACTATGGTCAAGTTAGAGATTTAACTACAGGGGATCCAGGAGAGGGAGTTGAAACCTAAAGAACTAGCACATGGGTATGCATACAGACACCCATCTCCAAAGGCACTGCAGAATCTCTTCTTAAGTCAAAAGAGAGCCAGTGTCTTATGTAGGATATGAGGCTTGTCTATACGGCTTGTTTACCCTGACTTAAATATGCATATTTGCGTTTCCGGACACATGATGCAGCCATCTATTCGCCGTAGCGCCAGGTTTTTAACGCGATAATGCGCATATTTGCATTCACAATGCGAATATGCACATTATCACGTTAAAAACCTGGCGCTATGGCAAATGGATCGCTACTGCGACTTTTTGATCACGTCTGAGTTTGCATCGCGTTATGGTTATGTGTCTTTGGAGGAGTTAAATCACATTTTGACATTTGGGTAGAGCTTTGAGGGTAGGACAACATGATTGACCGATTTCCCACCAATCAGCTGCCTCATTCCTTCACACCGTTTTTATTTTGAATTCTCTGATCCTGCGGAGCTCTGCAGAGAAAGCTTAATAAAACAGAGAGGGAACAGGCATCCTTCTCTGCTGCCTCATTCCTTTCTGTCCCCCTACTCCCGGTTTCTCTGTTCTATGAATCTGTGGAGCTCCGCATATACAATTTATAGTTTCCATCATCTCTACTCCATAGCATCGTATATGTGCATGTGCACATTTATAACTGCACTACAAAAAAAATTCAGGAAATAAATTGCCATTGCTGCTGCAGTGTGACACTCTTTACCTAGATTTGAATAAATGAAAATTCAGGTTTATACTATACAATCCCATTGTTGTATAGATGGGGGCCTGGTACCAGAAAATTAGCATTGCCCTAATTCAAGTAGGATGTGTGAAACAAAAATAATGAAGGCTCATTGGATGCTCGATTCATGTTCTGGAATGACTGGCATTAGGCCACGCTTCTTGGTGATCATTAATTTACCATTTCTTGGATGCTATCCTACTGAAGACAATATGAATACTCAAGGCCAATGCCATGATTAGGGCTGCATGCACAAGAGCTGAAGAACAGTCATGCACACACAGTGAGACAAAATGCTTTGACAGTGCAAGGACCCCACATTTCTTTAGACTTCTCTGAACAATATAGAGGGCTTGTGGTGGGTGGTGGGTGCGGGGGGAGGGGAATCATGACCTTTCAGTTTGCGCCAGGCAGCCAAGGAAGGTGGAGCAACCTTATCAATGGTCTCATGATTTTTACTACATGCCAATTCATTTTAATAGCATCCAAAAGTGCCTGCAAAATTTGGAATGAAGTTGGAACTACAAAACTAAATTATTATTATTATTATTATTATTATTATTATTATTATTATTATTATTATTTCTTACCCGCCTCTCCCTCTGGATCGAGGCAGGGTACAACACAAATACAAAACATGTGTGATCTGTACTTCTTTAGAAACAACTGCAATACACACAACACATACAAAAACACATGATGAAAATGAAAACGGGGTGAGTTACCAATAGGAAAAATAGACTGATAGTGCAACCCTATACATATCTACTCAGAAGTAAGTACCACTGAGTTCAATGGAGCTTACTCCTAAGTAAGTGGTATAGGATTAAAGCCTTAGAGTGCAATCCTATGCATATTTAGACCAAAAAAATAATAATCCTACAAGTCTCAGCATTTCCCAGGCAGCATGTTGTCTGGGAGTTGTAGGACTTTTTTTGTGTCTAAACATGTGTAGGATTACACCCTTAAAGTGTTTAAAACTTATTACTCCCTTCAAAATGCTTGGATGCTACTCAATAACAATAATAGAAGCTCAACTAAAAATGTATACCACAGGTTAGGAAAGGTTGTACCAAGTCCAAGAGCTCACTGGCAAGATTAGTGAACAGTGTCAATGAAGCTATTAGAAGAAAGAGGGCGTTCTTCGGAAAATGCAAGTCTTGCCCAAATGAGGAAAACAAAAGGAAGCACAAGTTTGCGCAAACAAGATGCAAGCAGACAATAAAAACTGCAAAAACAGCATTTTACAAAGCATATCACTAACAACCTCAAGGCCAACAATAAAGAACTCTTTAAATATATCAGAAGCAGGAAACCAGCTTGGGAGGCCATTGAACCATTGGATAACAATGGAGTTAAGGGAGTACTAAGGGAGAGGCTGAATGAATTCTTCTCATCAGTCTTCACTGCAGAAGACAAAGGACAGATACTTGTGCCTGAACAGATGTTTTCAGAAAGGGAGTTTGAGGAACTGAGGCAAATAGTGATGACAAAAGATGAATTTCTCAACCCTATTGACAAATTGAAAGTAAAGAAATCACTGGGCCCAAATGGTATCCATCCTAGCATTCTTAAAGAACTCAAATATGAAATTGCTGACTTTCTAACAAAAATCTGCAATAAATTCAGCCTCTGTACCAGAGGACTGGAAGATGCCCAATGTAACACCATTTTTTAAAACAAGGATCCAGGAGGGGTCTGGGAAAGTATAGTCCGTTTAGTTTAATGTCTGTTCTGGGTAAATTGGTTGAAAGCATGATTAAAGATAAAATTACTAAGCCTATAGAAGGACAAGCCCTAAATGATCTGGAATTAGGAGTGACCAGTGAAGTGGCCTAGTTTGTTGATGACATTCAATTATTTCGGGTGAAAGCAAAAAGGGATTGTGAGGAGCTCCAAAAGGATCTCTCCAAGCTGGGATAGTGAGCATTCAAATGGTAAATACAGTCCAGTATAAGCAAGTGTAAAGTGATGCACGTTGGGGCAAAAAAACCGACTTCAAGCATATCATGATGGGATCTGAGCTAACAGTGACCAACCAAGAAAGAAATCTTGGGGTTTTAGTGGACAGCTCGATGAAAATGTTGACCCAGTGTGTGGCTGCTGTAAAGAAAGCAAACTCCATATTAGGCATAATTAGGAAAGGAATTGAAAATAAAACAGCCAATATCATCCTGCCCTTATATAACTCTATGATGCGACCACACATAGAATACTGTGTACAGTTCTGGTCATCTAAAAAAGATATTATATAGCTGGGAAAAGTGCAGAAAAGGGCAACTTAAGGATCAACTTCCCGCTGAGGAAAGGTCACAACAGCTGGGGTTGTTGAGGTGGGAAAAATGGGGAGTAAAAGTACACATGATAGAGGTGTACAAAATGGTGTAATGTGTGGAGAAAGTGGATAGGGAGGCATTTTTCTCCCTCTCTCCTAATACTAGAACCAGGGGTCATCCCATGAAACTGGTGGGGAATTCCGGGCAGATAAAAGGAAGTACTTCTTCACACAACACATAGTCAAACTATGGAATTTGCTATCACAAGATGTATTGATGGCCACCAATTCTGATGACTTTAAAAGGGGTTTAGACAAATTTCTGGAGGAGAAGGTTATCAATGACTATTAGTACTGATGCCTCTATGCTGCCTCCAGTATCAGAGGCAATAAGCCTATGTACTACCTCCAGTATCAGAAGCAGTATATCAGTTGCTGGAGAACATGGTCAGGCGCTTGCTGTTGCACTCATGACCTGTTTGTGGGCTCCTGTTCGACAGGAGGTCAGCCACCGTGTGAATAGAATGATGGACCACTGGACCATCCAGCATGGCTCTTCTTATGTTCTTATGTGCCTATCATTAAAAAAGTCCCTGGATGTTGTTTCTGTATTTGTGGTTCTGGAGATGATGAATATTTCCGCTTTCTCTCTTATCCTGCACTCCTAATTTGAATATTAGAATGAGATTCTGTTTGGCTCCATGTCTAACCATAGCCCAAACCATGTAACTAAATGAAATTATCTGGAGCTTACCCAATTTGTAGGTTTATTTGCTCTGGCTGAAAGAAAAGCCTGAGCCAATTTTAAGTTAGGGCTATGACATAGCAAATCTACTGTACTGATTATTATTATTTTCATGGTATATGCATTGCATGTGGTGTCCTTATATTTCATTTCTGAGATGTCCTGGCCTTTGCTTGAACCTTAATAAATCTGAATGGAATTGAAGTGAGAAAGAAGGCAAAGCATTAGCTGCCTGGGTAATTTGTCCAAACTCTGTGGCTCATTTACAAATTTAGTGGGTATTGGCCTGCGATCACATGGTCAGTGCCTGCAATGCAGCAAGCTTTGTGCTGTGTCATCCAGATGAAAAAGTTGATACCTGTTTGGAGTCAAGAATGTTGAAATGGAGGTCAGATGAAATGCACTCAAGAAAGAGCAGAGAAGATGTATGTATTGCCTGGTGCAGCCTCTGTCAGGGGGAGGGGTGGAAGGGCTACTCTGAAAAATGAGTGTGGACAGCGATGGCTCTACTGAAGGTGTTATGATAGAGTCATCCTTGTCCTGAGAACACATACTTATTTTATGTACATTTCCAAAGTACACTTCCCAGGAAGCTTACGATCCATACCATGGCCAAACTAGATGTTCCCAGGAAGGTGAGGCTGCCACCATGATCAGCACCTCTGTGTCTTCTCCCTGCATCTTCCTGATAACATCTAGTAGTAACTGAAGACACAACATGACATAATCATGCAACCCCGTGCCCTCAAGATGTTTTGGATTACAACCCCAGCCAGTACACCAGCAGTCAAGAATGCTGGGAGTTATAGTCTGAAATGTTTGGAGAGCACCAGGTTGGGAAAGACTGATATAGATGCTAAGTGATCTGGGAAAGAAAAAGCCACTTAGGGCACAATCCTCTGCATGTTTAGAAATAAGGAAGTCCTGCCATGGTTGGCTGGGGCATGCTGGGAGTTATAGGACTTCTTTCTGTCTAAATATGCATAGGATTGCACCCTTCTACAGAAAATGAGAAGGTGTACCCTGGCCAAGGATGGTTCTGTCATATCACCTATGAAAATCTATTAAGCTGGTATGGGAGAGCCATCAGTGCCTAAGGGACTCATTTCTTTTCTTCCCTGCTGTGGTCTCTGATGAAAAAGGTTTTCAGTTTGTACTGTAGCTGTCAGCTGCTCTTTAAGCTACTAAACCTTCCATTTGTATGTGAGAAGATGCTTCTTACCACACACCTGACTTGTGTTAATTTGAAGCCTTTGTCAAAAGATGCACACTCACACACAACCCACAATCTTGTGGGTCAACCAACTACAAATGCATAATTTAAAATGAACCCTGACTAATAATGATTATGGATACAAGCACAAGGGCGTGTAAACAAGGTCACTAGGAAGGTACTTTTTCTTAATACACGTATTAAAACTATGGAATTCACTACTGTAAGATGTGATAATGGTCACCATTTAGATGGTTTTAAATAGGGATTACAAAAATGTATAGAAGATAAGGCTATTAGTGGCTACTAGGCACAGCTTTGTGCCACCTCTGGGATCAGGGAGAGCATTGCCTCTGAATATCTGTTGCAGCGAGAGAGGGCTATTGATTCTATGTCCTGCTTGTGGTCTTCCCAGGGGAATTAGTTTGGCTGCTATGAGAGACAGGATCCTGACTACACAGGTCTTTGGTCTGATCCAGCAGGGCTCTTCTTATGTTCATAAGGTAACCTAATATTCCATTGTTTCCATAGGTAAAAAGAAAATCTCCCACCAGTAGGCTGAACATTGGGTGCTTTCTGATATGCAACCAACCCACTATTGCATTGTTCAGCAGATTGGATGAAGGTGGCCTGCATACCAATAAACTACTAACACAGAACGTACACTGAAAAACAGTGCAAAACTGGAATAATCTTCTGGAATAATCACTTTCAGGAATGGCATCTTTGATGGATTGCTCCGTCACATAGTCCTTAATTTTAAAGGTAGAAGTGGTACCATACTTCTCGTTCTGTTACATCAGAACTACAGCTCTTAACAGTTTAGATAAAACTTCTGATGGTGGTATATTTGAGAAGGGCAGAAGAATGTTTTATATGGGCTTCTTCACAGTTGTTCTACCAGGAGGAGAAGGTCATAGCAGCGCAACAGCAGTTGTGCAATGCTTTATATCCAAAATGAAGAGCAGATTTGAACAAGCATTTCATAATAAACTCCAGATATGTTCACTAGTTTTACATAGTAAAGGGATCCACAGGATGAAGGAGTAAGTTTAATGTTCCTATAAGAACTAACAGGTTCATCAGATGAGCATTTTACTGCATGCTCACTACTGCACACTTACGATGTGTGTGTGTCCTTTAGACAACGCCCACCTCCTGCATGCCCCCAGTCTTTCCACTCATTTTTCCATCAAAGAGAGACCCCTTTTAATCTGACTTTTCTTTTTAAATGGAATGTGCTGTGATCTCCTGCTGTGTGCAGGAAAAGTGGTGTGATAAAAACAGCTCCCAAATGGGCCACATGGTCTTTGTTTACTTCCTCTTTCCCTTCTGGACAGAAAGAAGAAGTAAGGAGGGACAAAAGTGGGGGTGGAGAAGTGACGGTAGGGAAACGTGATTTCCCCCCATGTGATGACACTCTTAGTGTCTCATAGACTGGAGCAGTAGTGTCCTGTGCTGTACAGGTGGGAATGGGGAACCACACACTTGAGCCCATTTTGTGAACATTTTTCTGAACTTGGATCTGATTTAGACTGGCATGGGTCCAATTTATGGAACATAGGCATCAGATGTATTGCTGAACAGACCTAGCAGTAACAAAACAGCAGAAAAGACTGACAAGTCAAAAAGGAAGGGGTGTTATTTTCTACAGCTATCACACTGGTTTTCCAACCTGTTTTCCTAGGAACCCTGAGACTCCCCGAATGTTTATTAGGAGCTCCTTGATGAGAAAATCATTAACAGGAGTCAACTCACCTGAAAGCAGCTTGCCTGATTTTACTGATCTTCCTTGCAATGGAACACTTTCTTAGGACATACTGGTGGTTGGGGCGAGACAACATCTTGGCCCAACGACCAGGGCAGTGTCCTGCATGAACCTGCCTAGAAACCAATGAAGTGTACAGAGGCTTGGTGCCAGGCATGTACAGATTTGTCACCAGGCAAACTGAAGTGGAAAGGATTCCTCTGAAGGTAGGGAGTTGGAAACGCTGTGCTACAGGATCTAGTTAATGAAAAATATAAACAACTCTGGCTTTTTCCAACGCAACAAGTAAGCGTTGGAAATTATCACAGGATTTCTTGATTACTGAGGTGCAGATCATGGGGGTTTCCAGATGAAGCTTTTATTCTGCAATCACAATGGGTTAGCCCATCAAGGGTGACAAGCTACGCACTCTAGATTCTTCAGCAAACAATCCATAGTGCATAGTTTGTGTGCCCAACAGACAACTGGGCTTGCCACGCCTTGTTTCTACCTCCTTCCATCTCAGTCCTCCACCAAGTGTCCCAGAGTCCTACATAACAGAACCCATCTTGTTTGCCCATCCCAATCCCTTTCCCACTCCAATCACTGTCTTCCTTCCTTCCTGGTCTTTTTAAATAGCGCTACAGCAGAATAGCTCGATAACACCATAAAGAAAGGAAAAATGGGGAAAGCAACCAAGGAGAACAGAACTGAAACTGACCAAGGCATTGATAGAAAGTGGTGAAAACATCAAGTACAAGCAGTAGGTGGTGGTGGTGGGGATTGAATAGGAACACAACATCCCTGACAGCTGTCACTCACTCCATTGGAATAGAGCTATAGCATCATGAAGATTTTGTTTTAAGGGAAAACAGCTTCACATTATTGACTTCACAAGGAAATGCCCAGAATTTAAAGGGTGGATCCAACCCAGGGGCAGGGGTTCTCCTTGTAGTCCACACCTCCCCAAATTGGCATCCCCTCTTTTTCATAGAAAAGTGTGTCCCATCACACTTTTCACTCCCAATCAGAGCGAAAAGGAAAGGGCGCTTAATGCTTTCCCACCTGGAGCCCCATCCCGGCCATTTCCCCACCAGCTGCACTCTGAGAGCACAGATTAAACTGACCTGATGAAAAAAAATGGCCTGAGGAGGTTGCAGGAGGGAAGTTAAGCACCTGTCCTACCTGTTGATTTTCCCCTGGAAATGCCCCATTCCCTGCATTAGCATTAACAAGGAAGGTTTTGGCAACATGAGGTAAAGTATAGTTCTGGGCTAAACTTAGGGAACAATGAATGACTACACCTACCTTTTTTACAACCCCAGTGTTGGTTACAATGGTTTCTGCTCCTTCTACGGTCTGCTTTGCCACTGTGTTCACACTGGCCACTACAGATTCACCCACCAAGTTGGCCTGTTCTTTGGTCTTTTCGGCAACTAGAAATCGAATAGAAATATGTTACACAGAAGAGCTGTGGTATATGCGTGTATGTGTGTGTGTGTGTGTGTGTGAGAGAGAGAGAGAGAGAGAGAGAGAGAGAGAGGTAAAACAAAGTTACCATCATAAGTGTGTAGAGTTTCAATTGATGCCAGTACAATTGAATTCAGGGCCTAGTTATCACTGAAGTGATAAGCCCATCTCTGAACTGCACCACTGCAGGTAGGGACACATGTGATGGAATAGCTCTGCACATAGAAAAGTATATGCTGAGGATAAAGCTAGTCTAAAACTCTTCCCCTGACATGCATTTTGTATGTTCAGGGGTTTCTTTCTTTCTCTTTAATGGCGACCACATTCAAAAATGTAACACCCCCACCCACCCTTGTATTCTAAGGTGGTACAGCTTAGGCTTGTGTTTATCAGGCATTATTTAATTTGAAATGTTCAAGTTCTGAATCCCACAGTTTCATTTTACCATTTAAGTAGCATGAACTTATCAGTGACCCCCACCCCTGAAACACCTCACCAGGCAGCCATCAGTTTAGTTCTGCTGGTCCAGATGCCAAAGTAGCTCTGCTGCTTGGGATTAAGTGAACCAACTTTCCCCAACCTGGTGTTTTAGACAACCGCTTCCACAAGCCCCAGCCAGCATGGCCAAATGGTCATGGATGATGGGAGTCCTGATCCAAATCATCTGGCAGGCACCAAGTTGGGGAAGCTGGTGACCAGTGGCAACACTTCTCCTTGCCTGAAGGTCGAAGCAAAGATATGGCTAGGGGGATTCTGAGGTAAAGTTAGCTGTAGCTGCCTTGGGAACTAAGGTATTTTGTTCCTATGTGTAAACTCTCTGAGAGCCAAACCAATGAATGAAGGCACGGCTTCCCCATTCCCTCAGTGTGTTAAATTCTCCCTGGAGCATTTTTGGTACCAGTACATCATATTCCAGGAACCACTTGCAATGAATTATCCTTATTAAAATTATTGGCTTTGCAGTTGAAGCAAAAATGAAGTACAGGTGTACAAATATGCACTCTGGAGCACAGATGTTGCCCAAAGTAAAAACTGGCTCAAAAACACCATGGCAATACTTTCTGTCAGAATTGGTGGAGCTTTGTGGGTTTTTTTGGAGGGGGGGGAATAAGTTTAGTCACATGTACACATTCATGTCTCCACAGGTCCAGGAAGGCTTATGAGGTGTCATTCATAGACGTGAACCCAAGGCCTAAAATGAATCCTGTTAACTAATACATGACACAAAAATTCATTATGCTCTTACCTGAAGTGACACTCTGCACTACACCCTCTTTGGTTTTGGTCCCTGTGAAAATAAAAAATAAAAAGCCTATCAGCCTTGTTTTCATAGATGCTTGTTAAAAACAACAACCAGCACTTTACATTCACTGTAGCATGACAGTGTAGCAGACACACAGGGAAGAGTCATCAAACAAAAGCAACTGAGTTTCTTACATCCAAGACAAGGCGGCACTTCAGACAAGTGGTATGTTTGAGGGGCCATTCAAATACACAAAACAAAAAAGATGGCGTTTTAGCTTTCATCTTTCTCTTGACCTGAAGGGTGGGAGCTTGATGGTACGGCTACAGCATAAAGCAGCCTTTTTCAAGTCATGTTATGAAGAAGTCTAGCTTCAACAGTAGGGGCAGACAAATTTCCATTCAAACAGCTTCCCTTCCAATACCTACATTATCTTCCCTTGCAGGGGAGGTGTGTATGTGTGTGTGTATGTTCTTCAAGGGCTCCTCAATTCACACAGCATCAAAATCATCCTGAGCAGGATGGCTCAGTACCCTGCATATGTTTCTGATGTGCGTGTTTTTAATTTTGTATACTTTTTTGTGAACCGCCCAGAGAGCTCCGGCTATTGGGCGGTATAGAAATGTAATAAAATAAATAAATAACTAATGTTTTCTGTTTTTAACTGCTTTTTAACAGAGCTTCGGCTGCGGGGCGGTATATGAATGTAATAAATAAATAAATAAACAGAACAGACTTCCCCAACCCGTGGGCTTCCAGATATGTTCCTGATTAGTTTTGGCTCAGCTTATAAGTGGGTATTGCAGCATACTCTTATTTGTGACTGAAGCTGGGTTTTTATACCAAGACATTCCACATTTTAAAATCTGTTTTATATATTAAAATTTAAAATATTTAAATATATAGATTAGTCAAATAAATCTTTGGATTCTAACCCCCCAATTTTTGTTTTCATATTTCCAATTTTTCAGAATTCCAAATACCCATGGACCTGATAGACAGATTCCTGCATTGAGCAGGGGGTTGGACTCGATGGCCTTCTAGGCCCCTTCCAACTCTACTATTCTATGATTCTATGAATGTACCTTGAAAATACTGTGTGTGTGTGTTGTCTGGAGGGGCAAGGAGCTGAAATGGTGGACCTTTATCACATATTATATAAAAGGAGTTTTCATACTGTATAGAAGTGATATAACACTACTTTAACAAAGAAGAAAAATCATCATACTGCTGATTATACTAGCCACAGAGTGGCCCATTACTGACAAGCAACTTTCCAAGCTGTGACTTTTTCTACCACAGATAGGCTTGTTTGCCTGTTTTAACAAAAGCTTGGTGTGATCTTTTTTACCCCCACTGATTCTAATGCTAGTTTCCCCAATCCAGATGCATTTCACTACAACTCCCATCATCCCCAACCAGCATAGAGGGGGCACCACATTGGGGAATAAGGTGTGTCAGGGCTGGATGCCTTATCAAATGGAAAGTTTTCCCATACGTTGACGAGAAGGCTGCACTGAAGCTGTCAGCTGTGAAGGAACCAATGTGGCAAAATTGCTCTATGTGCATCCAGCTGGCTGAGTCAAGGAGAAATCATGCACTCACCGCACCCACAGCTTATTATAGGCCTGAAAAGTAAAAGGAAGCACACTGCAAGGATAACAAAGAAGCAAACAAACCAAGTCCGTGCCTGTCAGATGGGAGGACTTGAAAACTGTATTGTGAAGTTAAATCATCTGATCCTGTTTGAAGGCACCAAAAGGTTAATTCAGGCACACACCACGCTCTTAATCTACTGCCACGGCAGGGAATTAAACCCTTGATTACAGCGAGATAAACAGTGGTGTAACCTTTTAAAGTGCCTGGACCAAGGGCTTATTTTACTATGGCTGTAACAATACACTGATCCATCACAGAGTCACTGTGTAAGCAGCACAAGTGAAGTCAGAGGCCTGGTATATGAAACCAGCAATTGACTGCCAGATCCTGTTATTTGCCCTGTCTTGAATCACAATTATTCTAAATAATACTAAGCCTTACTTTTTAAACAGAAACCTCTTTTTAAGCTCCATTTGACATCATACCTGCTCATGAATTATTATTTTTTTGGTTTCCTTTTAAAACTATGTTCTGTATTTTTCTAAATCACTGGCCATTTACCACCTTTTTTTCTGGCCTGTGCCTTTAGCAGCACTGAAATTAAGCATGTGAAGATTCTCTATGCCAGGAAGAGTTTACCTGTCAGAGGTGCTGTTAAAAACACAGGAGCTGGGCCAGTGAAGAAAGGTGACAACTATACTAAAGAGCAAACTAATTTAAGTAACATTTTAATTTAATTGTGATGTTGCCAGAGCAAATATCAGAGAGAGGGTGAGAAATGTGATTAATTTGGACTAATCCCTTGTACATTCTTTAAACAGGGTTGCCACTTTTTTTTTTTAAAAAAAAAAAAACTGGCTCTGTTTCTGTGTCCTTAGCAGCTACCTGACACAGTCACACCTGACATAACTTAGAGCTTCTCTACATGAGTAATCAGCCACTAACAGAAGTCTGTGATTCCTCAACCTCCAGGACATCCTCTCGTGCTTTACCCCAGTAATCTCACTTTTAAAAAGATCAGAAATAATGCACTATTTAAAATTAATGCAGGATATCCCCAGTGTATGAAGTCGGCATTGCACTATAATTTAACCACTAGATGATGCTGCTTCATTGAACGTTATGGAGCATTGCGGAGAGGGGAAGTTTTGAATTACAAATCATATGGTCGCCGTCTAAAGGAGGAGCAGTAAATGCATAAAAAAAACCAGAAGAAGAAAGCCTGGTAAGAGTGCTGTTTTTTTCCTTAATGTACAGACACTCTTAGAGATAATTTAAAGTATGGTCAGTGGTATATAAAACTATTAAATAATAGTCACAATAGAAATTTAACAACTGAAGCTTTTCCTGTAATGAATATCGCTGTTGCCAAAACCTTCAATGGCTTAATTTCTTTGTCAGACTAGGGTTGCCAACTTTTTTGTTCTTGCTGAGTTCCTGTGCCTTTAATAACCTCATGGTAGGTGGAGCTTTTTTCTGACATTCAATAATAATAATAATAATAATAATAATAATAATAATAATAATAATAATAATAATAAAAAAATATTTATTTCCTACCTTTGGATCGAGGTGGGGAACAACATTAGAACAGGAATCAATACATCTTAAAAAGTCTTGATTTTACATTGATCTGGATAGGCCTGCCGGAAAAGGCTAGTCTTCAAAGCTGCCTTAAAATCACACAGAGAGTTAATTTTACGAATCTCCTCCGGCAGGCCATTCCACAATCTGGGGGCGACAGAAGAAAAGGTCCTCTGGGAAACTGATGTCAGCCTAGTTTTAGCTGACTGAAGTAAGTTAACCCCAGAGGACCTGAGTGTGCGAGGTGGCCTGTATGGGAGAAGGCAATCCCGCAGGTTACCTGGACCCAAACCATGTAGGGCTTTAAAGGTAATGACCAACACTTTGTACTTTGCCCAGAAACTAACTGGCAGACAGTGGAATGATTTTAATGTTGGGGTAATATGCTCACTCCTAGATGTACTGAACAGGGCACAGAAGACTTGCCAGAAGAAAATAAAAATAAAAATGGCAACTCTTGCTGCTGTTAGACACAGTGGCATGGGGGTAGGTGGGGCTTTTTTTTGCCAAGACAGCAGGAAGAATTAACAAAGCACGCACAAATAATTTCTGAGTTGACACGCAGAGAACAGCAGAAGCAAACATCAGGAGAAAGCTGTTTGGGCATTGCTATTCCAGTCTTGTCTAGTCTTCTGCATTCTTTAAGGACCACACCCAGTGACTCAGACTTCATGTTTGCCTTATGCATAGCATGAAATTTGACCTGCCAGCACAAGGCCTTGCTATGAAAGGGCAGCTTTTGCAAACAAAAAACTGGAGATTGTGGCAGGTTAAATTTTGCTTGTTGCTCGGGTGTGTAAGGTTACAAGTTCAACCTGCTCCCGATGCAACTGGCAGTCAAAAGCATGCTCACCTTTCTGTCCTTTTGTAAAAATACCTCCACTGGGAAAGGAAATTCTGGGTGAGAATGCAAGAAACAACTGGCGAAGCCGGGCTGCACATTCCGGTATAAAAGAATCTGGGCTCTTCAGGCCCTCAGGCCTATGCTGGAACTCATGAGGCAGGCAGGTCTGAGAGTTGACTATCATTTTCATTTCCCACCATGCACTTGAACTAGCATCACTCTGGAGAACTGTGGGGAATTTAAATAGAATCTCCAAGGCGTTCATCGCTGCCACCATCAGGTAAGCCCATTGGGTTCACTGATGTAGGAGTTGGCCCATGAAAGGACACTTTGCTGAGGACTTCCCACCACCCCTGAAAAAACCCCTGGTGCCAACCAAGAAAGAGATCCTTGGACTGTATTATTTGAATTCTCAGATTTATGGTTCCCCACCCATCAACCTGACATTTCTCTTCATATTCATGCAGGGGTCAGAAATTCAGCACCGAGCACTGTCCACTGTAGAGCTATTATGTTCCGCCTCCATATTGCTGCCCCTTAGAGACATTTTTACACCTTTGGGGCCTTGCTCTGGACAGGAGTTCATGCCCTAAAGCAAGAGTAGGCAACCCATGGGCTCAGAGCTACGGGAGGCCTTTGGCTTAATATTATTTATTTTATTGATTTACAATATTTATATACCGCTCCCCATCCAAAATTTTGGGCAGTGTACAAGATAAAATACAATAAAAACAGAATGAAACACCTTAAAATAGATTTTTTAAAAAAGTAAAATGAAAGGTGAACTGTGAATTGCAGCTGGTCATTAAGGAAAGGCTTCCTGGAACAATGATGTTTTCAGGAGGCACCGAAAGGAATACAAAGTTGGCGTCTGGCTGACCTCCATAGGCAGGGAATTCCATAGGAGGGGGGCCACCACACTGAAGGCTCTTCCCCTGGTGGACTCCAATTGGAGGATGGGTCTATGTGGAACCACCAGGAGCATGCCCTCAGTTGACCTCAGTGACCAGGCAGGTTGGTAGGGGAGGGAGGGAGGCCAGAGGGGGAAAGCACAAAGGGAAAGGCTGAAAGGATGGAGTGGTGGAAGAAGTCTGCAAGTGGTGAGTTCTTACTTCTGGCAAGGAGAGAAAAAATGTGGCAATGCTGGGCCTAAAGGCAGCAATAATAATAATAATAATAATAATAATAATAATAATAATAATAATAATAATAATAAGTTTATTTATTTATTTCCCGCCTCTCTCTCTCTGGATCGAGGTGGGGAACAACATCAAATATAAAAATACTATAAAATATATAAAACTGATTACAAAATTTAAAACATATACATTTAAAACCTATATATAGAAATATACAAAGATAAAAATATTTTATTATTATTATTATTATTATTATTATTTATTTATTTATATAACACCATCAGTGTACATGGTGCTGTACAGATTAAATATATTCCAATATTAAAACATTTAAAATGACAGTTAAGCTACCTCCCCACCGCCAATAAAAGCAGCATAAAATAATATCAAAATAATCAAAGGGAAACTGATCAACAAAAGTTAAAGAAAGCAGTGGAGAACTTGCTGTTGAAGATGTTTTGGTGTTTTCAACTTGCTTTCCTGGGGGTTCGCAACTTCTGACTTCTATTTGTATTTAAGTTGCATACAATCATTTTTAGCATTTATACAGTGCTCTGGAGTGTTTATTATTTCAGGTAGTCTTACAACAACCCTGTAAGGTTGGTCAGTATTGTTATCATATCCAGGGCCGGCGCTACCATTAGGCCAACTAGGCAGCCGCCTAGGCTGCAGACCTCAGAGGGGCGCAGTACTGCCCTTTAAATGTCACAGCTTTATACAAATTAGCTGTTTTAAGAAAAAACAGAATAAAAGGAAAATATAATAGTTCAGAAACTCTTTTTGAACAGCTGAATCGAAGTTGGCAATTTTTGGGGTGTGTGTGTGTGTGTGTGTGTGTGTGTGTGTGTGTGCAAGTAGCTCTCGCATTGCCTAGGGCGCAAAATAGTCTGGCACCGGCCCTGATCATATCGCCGGTGAGGGTTGGGGCAAAGACGGAGTTGCTTGTGGGTTGGCCAGGAAGAGAACATTCCTCTACTTGTATGCATACTCAGTTTGAAAGGCTGTCCAGTCCCATACCCAGTGAAAATATCAAGAACCCTAACAAAGGAGACCAACACGGGCCGTGAAGTTGCCCATCAGTGGTTATGACTTGGGAAGCAGACTGAGCAGGCAGACACACTGGTCATTATGGAGAAATGCCCTATATTTCTTTGGCATTTTTAAAATTTGCATCTATGCATAGTGGATGCAAATCTCCCTTTGTCCTCTTTTTTGGTGATGTGTTTCTTGGGGTGGGGAGTGCAATGATGCATAAGTGGCCACCCATAGTGGCTTGCCTTAAGGCTGCCTAATGAATTCACGGCTGAGGTGAAATTAGAACCAGGGCTACAGCTTGTCACGGCTATTAGCCACTGTGCAACCACCTCCTACAACAGCGATCAAGGTTATGGGTCTTGCTTCTTCCTTTCTTAAGTGTTCACAGTGGGTAATTGTCTCTCATCCGATGCCTTAGGCTCCATTTTCTATTTCCCGGCTAGGAATGCTCTCTGCCTAATTTGTCACCGATCGTTAAGCAACAGTGCGTGACAGCGATGGCACGTTGCTGCCGGCTGAGCAGAGACGTTGGACTTTCCTTCTTGAAAACTGAGGTGGATCCTTTTTCCTCTCTGCTTGGCTGGCTGCTTATCACAGTTTGGTGGGAATGACTCAGCAGAAAGAGTCAAGGCCTTCTCAATAGCACCACACACCAAAGCCAAGCTGCAGTGCAGTCAAATTTGTGTTTAACGGCGGGAAGTGAAAGCAATTCATATTACCCGGGCAGAGAGAGAGAGAGAGTCAGTGAGTTTGGGATCTACTGGTAGATCTTCAGGGTGGTTTGCAACTCCCAATTGTTTAACAATAGCCACCACAAAATCTCTCCCCCCAACACCTGAATTAAGTGACTGAAAATGACCAAAGCTTGCGGCAGGCAGGAGTGGGCGTTTGTGTGAAAGGACTGTATGAGCTGAGTTTAGTACTGAAAACAGATACCCAGACTCAGAATGTGCTTGAAAGCACCCTGTGCTTTAATTCTGTGACTTTTGCATGTGACTATGGATGGTGGTTTGTTTGGGTTGTGGTAAAAACAAAATGAAAGACTAGATCCAACAAGCCTGAGATCTGTCGAGCTCTCGATTAGACAGAGAAAGCTGTCATGTCTTGCAGTAGCCCTTCCAGAATCTAGCAGCTGCTCTCTAATCTCTGCAGTGACTCAGCAGTATTGCAGCGTGGGCCTAACCAATGGGAGGAGCGTTGAGGAGTAGTCAAGCAATCTCACCAACGCAGTGATAAGCTGCTAATGAACTGCATAACTCAGTGCTAAATCTGAAGATATCGTTTGTTAACATCCCAAAGGGAGGAGAGATTCTGACATCGAATGGGATCAGGCCAGGCTGCAAAACTTTCACCATTTGAATTCCTTCCGCCTATAGTTTCTGTGTGTGGAATCTTTGTTGTGTGCGGGCACACCTGTGCGGGGAAGTTACATGGCTAATTTCAAAGGCCAACACTTTGTTATTCAAGATTGAACTGGAAAGAAACTGGTAAAAAGCACTTGTTCTGTGGCTTTAAAAAACACATCAAGTAATGTAATCAACACAAGTTAAACATTGCTTTTTTATGCAAAGGGATTTTCACCTTTGATATGCATAGCTATACATGTTCTCAGTGGTGGCTCAGTGAGCTGGCTAGTAGGGTTAGCACCCCACAACCTGAACACCATATATCTCCCTTTATATCTCCCACAAAATCAGCCAGAGAGGCCATGACTGCATTTTCTCCTTCTTTGGTAGGAGCTTTAGGAAAGGATCCAATAGTGCCCATGTGCTAGTGCTACTGACATCATGACAGTGGAAAGCAACACTTGGCAGCATGATGGGTTTCCAGGAAACCTGTCACATGAGCAAGTGCTATTGAAAATGCCAAGCATTGGTGTCTACTAATGCAATGAGTTCTGTTGGATCCTTCCTTTAAAGGGCTACAGCTGGGCACCCTTACTGGGTAGTTATATATGTGCCCATGGTCTGATACACAATGGAAGGTCACCCCTTCCTTCCCTAAAAGATGCCCCCTGATCCAAATGCAGGGCTTTGCCATGATTATAAAAAGATACAAGGGCAGAAGAGAGGACTCTGGGTAATATCCAATGTTAGTCCTACTGAGAGTAAATCCACTGACATGGACGGGTCTACTCTAGGCAGGATTAACATTGGATACTACCCTTTGTCATGACTGGATCCACAAGTGGCCGAGATGGAGGTGCTTTCAAGCATTGCACAGAAGAGGGCATTGAGGCAGATGCCGTTTTTCAAGCAGGAGAGAGCTGAACACCCCCTCTTTATACAGCAAAATACAGGGCAGTTCTTTGTCCAAAGGTCATGCATTTGGGTTAACCACCTTCCCAGACACACACAGCTAAGGAGAAAGCGAATGCAGGCAAACAGGATGGCGACCACCGCAGTTCTAAGAAGACAGCGGCAGTCACAGAAACAGAATTTGTATTCATTTCAAACACATTGCGGGGCAAGAGGTCTGCTGCTCAAATGTTATGCTTTGCTCAAAGGGATGCAGTCGTCATGGCCGAGCAGAAAGGATGCAGACTCAGACCTGGTGCCTGTAATCAGAAAAGCAAACTACTGGAAATAAGCGAGAGCAACTGGAAAATGTTTGATAGCCTGGCCTGAGATACCAGTACTGCTGATCTGGTTTAAACTTCCTGGTGTATTTCTTCAACATCTCTGAAAGCCCTCCAAACCTTCTCCTCTATATTATCCCCATTCTGATAGTTTTGGTCCTGAAACGTTTCATTTATTCATTGTTGCTTGATTTAAAAGGAGACACCCCTCACACACACACACACCACCTCCACAGTGCATTGCCCAAAAGCATTTTACAAAATCTGCTGCAGAGGTTGAAGTTCTCAAGGCACATCAGATCAGGAATGCAAAACTTCAGACACAAAGATGGAATGGAAGAGACCATTTTCTTTCCTCCTGGATTCTCCAGCCTGGTGCTGCACAGCCAAACAGATTGGGACCCACAACATAGCGATCCCTTTGACACCATCACCACCAGCATTTTCTCATTTTTAAAAAAAATGTTCACAATTGAGAGCAGAAGTATTGTGTGATAAACACAGGGGGACCAAAGCCATGTTTGCAGGTTCATGACAATGCAGATGTAGGGGAACATTTGCAGGCACGCTTATCCATTTCTTCACTCACTAATTAATTCCCCTCCCTGCTACTATCCCTCCTCCAAGCCACATCAGCTCCCTAATCAGAGGAAAAATAAATCCAGTGGCAATTATAAAGGCATACGGGGTGGGGGAGGGTGGAGCACCTGCCTGCCTGCCCACTGATCCTACCTTGTAAATGCCTCCTCTCTCCCTGCATGGCTGTTAACCAGCTAATGTGCTTGCCAGGGTAAGATATAGTTCCACCTTTTGTGGGAGAGAGGAGAGGAAGACAGATGGATAGATGGTAAAAAATTAAATAAATTGAAGTGGATCTTGTAGATCACTTGATCCAGTTGATCACTCTCAAGGGTGGCTCATGAGCCAGGTGATCGCAATGTGGAAGGAAACTGCCCTTCTCTGTTGCTGACTGGCTTTCCCATTCTGGCAGCCAAAGATCCTGGTAAATCTGCTGTGAACATGGTTCCCACTGGCTCCAGCACTTTCAAAATACGGGTTGTGTGAGCTTTCAGACACTGAAGTTGTGTGGATAACAGAGTACTAATGACACTCACGTGTGAATACTTCTATTGAAAAATCACAGTTCATTTGCTTTTTTAAAATGCAAGGTAATAACTTCCCTTCGAAGTAGGACACCATAAAGGAGCCTTCCCCAAACTGGTGCCCTCCAGATGTTTTAGGCTACAGCTTCCTGCATTCCATGCTGGCTGGGGCTGAGAGGAGTTGAAGTTCAAAACATCTGGAAGGCACCAGGTTGGGGAAGACTGCCATAAAGGAACCTAACAGCAGCACAATCATAGCATGTCTACTCAGAAGTAAGTTCCATTGAGGTCAATGAGGCTTAGTCCCAGGTAAGCAAGTGAAGGATTGCAGCCATAAGCAGTTACAAATAAACAAGCAAAAGTTCTACTTGTCTTAGACTAGGCTGTTGTTCATAAATGCTTCTCTACCAGATATTCAGCTTCAAGGTCAACTTTGCCATTTTCCTGGCAGGGCCCATGGAAACCGACTCCATTGCGCTTTCAGAAAGAGCAGAGCTAGACCCCTTCAGCGGCTTTTAATTGAGAACACAAGCCAATACTTAGTTGCCAGCCAATAGAGATTTTGTATCAGAGGGTGCTGCTGTCTTCCTGAAACTCCTTTGGCAGAGAAAGTGAGGAACATCTGAATGCAAAAACCAGGTAAGGCTGAAAAGCTCAATGAAAAACGGCATCACCACCACCACCTGGGGAAACATTTTATCCCCTGATCTGTGCATTTGCCCTTCCTGAAAATCTCTGCGTGGACAGCTCTGTGAGAGCAAAAGCAAGAACGATCATTATTAAGATGTAAAAGTCCTAGCAATCCACATCAAAACTGAACCAACAGCAATCCAACTCGGGTTTGCCACCTGTTTTCTACCTCTGTCCCTTCAGTTGAAATGGAGCAGGCAAAGCTTATTTCCCCCCAGGCATGGAAACCAGAGACAAAAGCTTCATTTATGCTGTAAGCCTTACATGCACCCCAATCCTGTACATGCTCACTCAGAAAGAGGGCCTGCAGAGTCCAATGGGCCATACTACGTACAGAGATGTATATAGGACTGAATCCTGTTCTTCCATCTAAAGAAAACAACTGTAATCTACCTATCCACCTATCTATAATTTGCCATGCGTAGGATACCCACTCCGCGCTTGTCTCTTTGCAAAGAGTCACCGCATCTGCCTCCAGGGCTTGGAAACTGTGCATCATTCCCCAAGGTCGCAGGGCAAACATGGATTCGTTTTGTGGCTGTATTGCAGGGGCCATTGCCCCCTTGGGAAGAGATCTCTTACCTACCGACATACATCACCCCTTCCTTGGTCTTCTCTGCAGCCTCCGTCACTCCCTGCTTGGTCTTTTCTGCAGCAGCCACCACACCCTCTTTAGCAATGGAAAACCCTTTCTTAAAGACATCCATGCTGGCTCGCTCTTGCTGTGGTATCTGTGCAGAGAGGGGCTCTTGGCTGGAAGCCTCGGGGGGGGGGGGGGATGCTGTGCGTGCTCTCTGCAGTCCCACCCTGCCGCTCACTTTCTCTCCCTGAGCTTCTTTGCTCTTATTCCTCTCTGCTCGATGAAAGCAGCAGCGTCTGGTGGACGGTACCCTCCTTGCCAGCTCTTATTGATGAGCTGCGATTGCAGCGTAGCCAATGCCTGCGAGTGGCTGGTGCATGTGCTGAAATATTAATGATATGGATTTGCCTGGTAAGGTTTTAGAGAAAAGAGGAGGGGGGGATGCCGAGGTAAGTGGGATACTTTTTGGAAAACATCCAGATCGTAGCCTTTAAAGATCTGCTGCAGTGCTCACTCAAGGACGCTCTGTGGATGCTTTCAGCTGGAGAGGGAGATTTTCACAGCACTGCTCCAGGGAACTGTTGTTGTTGTTTTAAAGCAAAGATTTCAGAGGCTGTGGTGTAGGCAGCAAAGGAAAGATACAGTGAGTGCCGGGAACATGGCAAGTAATCTCATCTTGCAATCAGGATTTAATGGGAGCCAGGGCTAGGCAGGGTTTTTAAAGGGCAGAGACGGCCTTCGTGCCAGCCACAAGGCTTGTGCAGTAGTGTAGTGGCACGTGCGAGAAAGGTCTTGCTGTCACCACTTAAGGACTAGGGCTCTGCACAGCCCCTCCCTGCCAGTTCAACTCAGAGGCTGATATTGGAGCATCCAAATCAGGCCTGATTTGATTTGGGGCACCTCAGTACTGCCCCGGCCCACCTTGGATTCAGTTTCGAATCCGAAGCAGGCTGGCTGTTACGGTTTCCTGGGTGCAAGGCCGACCAGGAGTCCAGAGGACTGCCCTCCCCTCTTTCTCGCCCCCTCCCCTCCGGCTCACCTACTGAACTGGTGCGCTGCTACCTCTTGCCCATGGGAATTACTTGAAGCTTCTGTGCATGCCGGCATGCTGCCCATCCTCTGACCTGCCGTAGATCTACTGTTCTAAACTACAGTGGCTAGAAATGGCCTTTTCTGGCCACTGCAGCTTACAACAGTAGAATCATAGAATCATAGAATAGCAGAGTTGGAAGGGGCCTACAAGGCCATCGAGTCCAACCCCCTGCTCAATGCAGGAATCCACCCTAAAGCATCCCTGACGGATGGTTGTCCAGCTGCCTCTTGAAGGCCTCTAGTGTGGGAGAGCCCACAACCTCCCTAGGTAACTGATTCCATTGTCATACTGCTCTAACAGTCAGGAAGTTTTTCCTGATGTCCAGCTGGAATCTGTTTTCCTTGATCATTCTGGGAGGCGATGGCAGGATCAGGGCACCCATAGGGGGCCACAGCTATGACATTAGGGGCCAGCTGTTTGTGCACACTAATCGTAAACAGTCTTCCCCAACCAGGCATTATTCAGATGAGATATTGGACTACAACTTCCACCATTCCCAGCCATCTGAATCAGCTGCATAGCTAGGCGCTGGTTAGGGTGAGTGAAAATGGTACTGCAAGCTTGAAAAACAAGCATACGTCTAAATTAATTTAAATTAATTAACGTGATTTACCAACCAAACAACCCCAAGGTGCATATTTCTAGGGGGCCCTTAGTATGCATGCCATGTTTCAGGTGTCTAGGTTTCATGGTCTTGGAGCTATGGCACTGCCAGACAGACACACATCCTTCTTTTCTCATTATAGATTTATTCATTTGTACCCTGCCTTTTCTCTATGGAGCTCAAGGCAGCATTCATAGATCATAGAATGTTAGAGTTGGAAGAGGCCTACAAGGCCATTGAGTCCAACCCCCTGCTCAATGCAGGAATCAATGTACATGGGGTTCCCAAGTAGTCACCCTTCCAGAAACTGACCAGGCCTAGACCTGCTTAGCTTCATCAAGGTTGCAGCATCCCATGCCTTCACACCAGATAAGATCTCCCATGTTTCTTCACCATAATTTTAGCTTCATAAAAACACAACGTGGGGAATTATGGTTAGAATTAGGGACTGGACACAGATCAACCAATAAGTTTCATAGTCAAGTGAGGATTTGAACCTGGGTCTCCCTAGTCCAGTCTTCCCCCAACCTGATGCTCTCCAATTGTGTTGGACTGCAACTGGAAGTAATGGGAGTTACAGTCCATCACATCTGTAGATCACCAGGTCAGGGAAGGCTGCCACAGTCTCATACTTTAAGCTGGGGTAGGCAGTATGAGGCCTGTGGGCTGTCCCCCAGTTCTTTGGTGTGCTCCCCCTCTGCTGCCACAATTTGGCAGTGCAGTGGCTTCAAAATATTTCCCAAAGTTGCTGCCTCCTGCTTTAACTACTGCACCATTGTGGATCTGCTGTTGTTCAAAATTTGCAAGAGGCCTTGTAATCCAGAGAATATTTACACTTCTTGATATTATAAATGTATGTGTGTTTATACACACATGCTGCAATTACCTCTAGGTCTGCTTCAACATTCATTTCTCCAACTTTGACCCTAGCACGAGAGATGGTTACGCATGCATTGTTCTTCAAATAGATGTATGACAGTAAAGGAATGCTGGCTCATTAACATGACTGGACTGGACACAAATCATTTAAACTGCACACTTATTAATTTGGTGTGTGAATATTCTGCCTTTGGAATGCAAGTCATTGTACATGGGATGGAGCTCCCAAGCGGTCCCCTATCCAGGCACCGATCCAGACGTGCTTAGCTTTGGCAAGGAGGCTGCATCATCTGCCCTCAGACCACTTGCCTGTGAGCTGGGCCTGGTATTAGTGCACAGCACTCTTGTACAGCTGCCAGAGCCCCGGGGGGGGGGGCATGGCTGATGCCTGCCCTGTTCCCTCCTTTGAAAACCATGGGATCCTCGAGCTGCCATTTTAATTCTCCACCATGCCTGCAGTTTTCCCCAACCTGGCACCCACCAGATGTGTTGGACTGGTCCCGTCATCCCCAACTACTGAGTGATTGGGGTTGTAGCTCACCACAGCTGGATGCCAAGAGGTTGGGGGAAGGCTGCCCTGGAGTGATACTATGTTGGGGGAGCATTGTGGGAAATGAAAACAGTGGTTTCAGCATCCAGCTGCCTGGTGCTGCCCCCAGGTAAGTCAGAAAAGGTACACCAGGGGGCAGCTTGTCCCTGCCCTCCTTAGACCTGGAGCCAGCCCTGTTCTGAGTTCCACCTCTCACGTAGCTCACCCATTAGAGTTGCTGTATCAAATAAAAAAGAAGCTGAAAAGCTGGTTCCCAGAACAAGGAAAAGCATCAAGCAATGGGTGGATGGGAATGGTGGTGGTGCAGTATTAGAAAGAATTGATCTCTTTTATTATAACCCCCTTTAATGACAAATAAATAACTGGACCTTGAAAATACAGAGTTTCTGGCTGGCAGCTTTTCAGAATTGAACAAACTGGAAGTGTTAGTGGCTAGGCCTAAATGTTAAGGAAACGGGAATAGGCTGCAGCATCACGAAGAATAATGGCCCATAAATCACTTGTGCAATAAACACACGATAGGAGTTTTACTTACTGGATAGCTGCGAATTCAATCTTTTGCAGTATCTCGTCAGGAGTCCAAATGAAAAATGACATACACATATATACAGATAATTTTTTCTTATGGCGACAGTGCATTCGAGACCCCCTCCCTCCACTTTTATGAAGAGGTTGAGGATGATAACAGGAAGGAAAGTTACAGTGATGGATAGCTCACCACTCTCTCCTTCTCTTGTGACCTTAAGCAGTTAGAAAGCAAAGTCCTGAAAGAGGAGTTATGCAGAAAGGGTTGTTTCTAAAGGAGCCAAGCTTTTTGCATAACCTTGGCCAGTTCATATGCATATTAAGCAAGCAATTCTCTTTGGTTGCTTAGTTGAGCATGCTCTACTCCATCTACATAACATAATGTATGAGGTGGCTCCACACAGAAGCCTGGTTTGTGTGTTTTTTCCCTCCCCAAAGGGTGAGAACATGACTATTTGGGCCTTCCCAACTCAGGCCCACATAGAATACCCAGTTCACACATTACATATGGGCTGGTTTGCACATAACCCTAAGCCACCATGGGCTAATTAACCTGTGGGGCTTTGTGGTGTCCTCAGGCCACCATTTTGAATCTGCAAGCATGGGCGTGCCACGGCTTGTCATGGTATTTGACCTTGGGAAGCGTGGGTTATGCAAAGTTTAAACAACCCTTAGATAACTCTAGCACAAGCTGGTAGCTTAGTGTTACATGCAAACCCACTCATTATGTTGCTTGTGGAGGGAAGGGCCAAAAAAGAGGGGGAAAGAGGACAGCAATTTGCACGTACTGATTTATAGGGATAGATGCAAATTCTAGAACAAATTGTTATAATTTAAATAGAAATACAGGACATCTCATCATAGTGTGGAAGACTGTGACCAGGTGTCTGTGCACCTGCCCCGTACAGTCTCACGCTCAGGTGGTAACTGGTGAAGGGCAGCAGTCCTTATGGTTTTTTATCTTTAAACTGGAATTGAACAGAGGGCAGCCCATCAAATATTGGACAGCTTCAAATAGAGGACTATCCTCTGGAGGGGGGAAAGACACATGGCCACCCTGGGTCATGCTGGAATATATCTAGTATTGGACTGAATGCTCATAATGCTCAATGCTCATCGAAAATTGATATTTTGATGGAACTGGTGTTATTGTTGTTTTGCCAAACCAATGCTGTTGGTTTTTTTAAAAAATGTGTACATTTTTGCAACACAACAAGCCCCCATTAGGCGGTGATTCCAGACTAAGGCCTAATCTACACCAAGCAGGATATTGCACTATGAAAGTGGCATGAAAGCGGCATATAAAAGGCAGGAGCCACACTACTGCTTTATAGTGGTATTGAAGTGCACTGACAACTGTTGGGGCCCATTGACATATTCCATATACCGCTTTCAAAGTGCTGTATCCTGCTTGGTGTGGCTCCTGCCTTTTATATACTGCTTTCATAGTGCAATATCCTGCTTGGTGTAGATTATGCCCTAGTAACATCACATGATGATATTACTTCCTCTCCTGAGAATGTGTCTGAGAATATGTCCAGGTATCCAGGTACTTTCCTTCTTTTCTGCTCGTCAAAGTTTGTTGCTTCTAGCTCCAATATGACAGGGTCTTTTGTAGGCCGATAGGATTTCACAGCTTGCACATTAAAATGAGAATATGTTGCATGCTGAAGAATGAAGTGCTGATGTAACTGAGCGCCACCAAATAAAGTTACAAGGGGCAACACAGAAAATCACTTGGTGCGGACGCTGATATGCCATTTCTTAAATGCAGTAGTTTTGTCACTGGGCTTCAGCAAAAGCGTGCAGAATTAAAAATGAGCATGGACAAATATTTCAAGAATGAAGCTGAATTCAGGCTGAAAGAAGAAAGTGGGTTTCCACAAAAGATGAAAATAGCAAAAACACATCAGGGAAAAACAGCTAGGGATGGGGATAGAAGGAATGAAGTGATGGGCAGAGTTGGGTTAAGCACCACAATTCCCATCCACCATTGTTGCCTGGCAAATCATGATCTTCTCCAGTCTCAGTGGAGACTTCAGTCTAGCTGTCTGGGTCTTCCATGTCTACTTTGGCCCTAACTTGGTTATTTGTAATGCAAGGTCATGCAAAATGATGGGAACGTTTCAGTGGAGTAGGATCACTGCAACTTCTAAATTGTGGACGAATTATTGAAACTTGGTCAAATTGAGGTTACCTAAGCATAAAATAAAACATTAAGATTTGGACATCAGTCTATGCATTTTACCTTTGAAAATCCAGAACTTTTGACTCACTATGGAGGAGATGTGCTGAGCCATATACTCTGTTTATGGATTTAGGGCAAGGAGTCCTCTGTGATAAGCACTGCGATGAATAAATAAAACATTGATCCATGCTGACATTAGAGCAGCAAGCCAGTAATCGACATATTGCTATTGACTGGATCTCAATTAGTGTAAGAGGATTTTCCTTTTCTTATGCTCTTTTCTCCAATTGACCTTTGCTTCCACCCCAGAAAAGCCAGCTGAGTTTTCCAGCATGGTACAGTTCGCCACAGCAATGATTTCTTGAGAGCCAAATTTGGGTTTACGAGGAAAGTGAGGATCAATCACTTCTGGAAGCCAGTCCTGAATTCTCAGTATTTATGTTATGTCCACAGCAGAGACTCGCACAGAGTGATTCAAAGGAACTAGTGTGGTACGACTGTCGCTCCTGTCCTGTTGGGTTTGCACAATACAACAATACCGTCTAGACTTGGGGTGCAAAACCTCAGAGACAAGGGCAAAATCCAGCCCATCTGAAGTCCCAGTCTGGCCTTCCTTGGTTCCCCCAGAATTCTAAGCGCCCTTCCCCTGGCTGCATCCCCATTCCCACAACCACCAATCATTGTTTTCCCAGCTTTTGTGGAGTTTCTCCCCCTTCTAAAAAGTTGAAATGCATCTCCTAAAGCTTAGTTACCGGCAATAAGAGCTTTAAGGTGCAATAGGCTGGTATTTTTGGCTCCTCCCCTTTTGCCTTCAACACCTATTTTGGGGTGGGGTTCAGCACCTTGGATAGCTCCTTCAGTGGTCTGGCTGGTTCTGACTGAAACCCAGAATGGATTCACAACCCTACCAAAATGGAATCCACCAGCCTCTACACCTGCAGCAGAAGTAAGTGGTGAAAGAATCCATTCCGCGGGGTAGAATGGACTGTACCACTGGACTGCAAATGGGAGATGCCATTTCCCAACACTTGTCTTCTGCCCCTTCTCTGCTTTTATTTACGCTAGAGTACTAGCTCTTTTTCTCTTGACTTTCCCTTAAGCCTTCTTTTATTTGAATTGCTTAAAGGAGATCTATTGAAGTCAATGGAACATAAATTAGTCATTATTACTTAATCCCATTTATTTCAATGGGGCTATTCTAAAGTATGACTTCTAGACTCATCTGATTATCTAGGAATCTAAACCCTTCATTATAGTCTTTTGTCTATGGTATATTAGTAATGTAGGCTACAATCCTGTATATTCATTTACTTGGGAGTAACCCCCATTGTATTTAATAGGAGTGGACAGCATAATACTGCACTGCTAGCTGGGAAAACCCATCCGTATATATTCCTTTATCTTGGGATTATTTTGTCGTTGTCCTGAATTTCCTCCCATTTTAATAGTTCTAGGTGTGCTTTGATGGACAGTGTTGAAATCTACTCACCTAATTTTGAAAATATCTGGGTTTTGTAACAGAATTGCTATTTTAGAATTTAACCTTTTCAAGACTGCAAATAAATTCATATTCTCAAAACTTTCATTTAAATCCGAGTTTCCCCAGAGTTTTTTCTGTGACCTCTTCCCTATGTAACTTTAATCTCCTCTATTGGCATTTTCACCTTTTCTTGAATGTTAACACATTCTTATTTTTGTTCTTCAAGTGCTTGCTTAATTTTCTGTATATTATCCTAAAAATGATTTATTTTCTTTTTCAGTTCCCCTGTCTTATTTTCTACTCTTTGCTCGCCACCCCTTTCCTCCCCTAAACGTTCACATATCTCATTCTTTTAAAACGCCAGCTCTTCTCTGAGAATTAGTTTACAGTCCTTCGATCTCTTTCTTTCTGTTTCCATTTTATTTATACATTGAGTTATGTCTTTTGACTTTATTATATTACCGTATTACAGAGGTGAGGATGAGGGGAGAAATAGTGTGTTGCCTAAAGCATCCTGGCTGTGGATGGTGGAGGCTGCAGTCCAACACA
Source organism: Elgaria multicarinata webbii (assembly GCF_023053635.1). Classification (NCBI taxonomy): domain Eukaryota; kingdom Metazoa; phylum Chordata; class Lepidosauria; order Squamata; family Anguidae; genus Elgaria; species Elgaria multicarinata. Next base: position 102,005,323 of record NC_086178.1, on the reverse strand, counting down.
TCCGGAGGAAGGCTGATCTACTCTACAACTAAGCTAAGGTATTCTGCTTTCTTGTCTAGCAAAGCTTCCTAAGAATATCATGAGCTCAGAGAGAGCCTCAACCTTCATTTTCTTTGCCCCCCTGCAAACAACATGAAGAAGTGCAGAGATTCCCAAGAGCCGTCTCACCAAGAGTGCAAGATGGGAATACAGTACACATATGAAAGGGGCAGAATGAGACAGCACTTTCTATGTGCGTGAAAAAGAAGAAGAAAAGAATCCATACCAGGTTGATATTTATTCCCTTGGAGTAGCAGAATCATTACTCCAGTTCAATGGACATAAAATCCTTTTACATTATTCAAACTATGGATTAGATCCAGACTCAGTCATATTGGGCTGGATCCAATGTTAGTTCTACCTGCAGTAGATCCATTGAAATGAATGGGATTTAAATCAGACTAGCATTGGATAAAATCCATTCAGAGCAAAGTAATTGAAATCAATGGAACATATGTTAGTTGCAATTAACTTGATGCACAGGGAACTTGTGATCCTAAGGCAATTACCATGAAAAAAAATACTAAGAAGATTCTGGTGGGTAGTTTTGACAATTTTCTCTGACCTTAGCAGCAAAAACAGCAACAACGTGTTCATTACAACAACCCTGCAAGGTAAGCCAGTATTATTATTCTCCATATTGCAGATTGGGGGAGGGGGTCGAGGCTGAGAGAAAGCAACTTTCCACCCAGAGTGTTTCATTTCCTACAACCTCATTCCAGAAGATGGTATATGCTCCAATCCTTAAGCTTTGGTGAAATGGCCACCAAAATTTTACCTTGAAATAGCCTGTTTCAGTTTGTTGATGTTTTTGGCAAAAAGGTCATGAGATCCCTGCTGAGTGTTTGTGCTTGACTCTGCACGCAGTCCCTGGTACTTGTGTTTGGTTTAAAATACACTGTTGCTTTTGGTTAAAAATGTGCTAGTTTTGATTCAGCTCTACCAGACAGACAGCAGCCTGTCATCTGGAACACGGCACGACTTGTGCTACAGTTGTGCTTCTTTTGATTCATCACTACCAGACAGGCAGCAGCCTGATATCTAGAACAGAGCTAGATTGGCAGTGGGAAACAGCATTCCCTAGTTCAAGGTTTGAGCTAAATTTCCCTGAATTGATTGAGTTCCTAAAGGCCTGATATTCTTGTCTTTTGTGGGATACCTTAAAAAAAAAAAAAAGAAAGTCTGATTTGCCACTTTCCAGGGATGTACATCATTTATGCAGGTTGCAGAATCCAGCTTTTTTGGAGGGCAGAATTTGGATTGCTTAGGTACAATATTTTTATATTTTTTTTAGAATGGAATACTCAGACTTTAAGGTACAGTATTTAAGTGCCAGCATATTCTGTGGAGTTATAGGGCTGCTTAGCTTGTTACATATAGCTTGGGAATCTGCTTCACTCAATATTTTCTTTTCCTTGCCTCCTCAATAAAACTAACATCCTTTTCCTGTACCCCAGCAAGAAGGCAGCTGATAAAAGACGGTTTTCTTTTCTTCGTTGATAAGTTCAGAAGCCAGTTAAAACTCAGACGTTTCCCCCCGTCTTGAATAAACCATGACCCTATCACCAATGTGTGTGTGTGTGTGTATGTGTGTGTGTTGGTATATATATATTTATAATCTCCATCACTGAGATCTTTTTAGACCCCCAACACAGGAACCCGCTCCACATTGTCATCTGACCCCTGACATTTCCATTGATTGCTGGGAGGGTTGACTGCTTAGCTTCCGCTCTTTGTTGATGGTGTCATTCCTCCTTCCAGGTTTTAACTGAAGGAATGGTGCAAGGAGAATTGTAGGAACCATTTGATTTTCAGTCCAGAGAGGCGTAAGCAGTTGAAAGGAACCCACAATGATAGCAAAGATTTTACTCCTTTGCAGTACAATAGGATTGGCACACTCAGAGAGACACTCAAGATATCCTGGGTATCACCATCATAAGCAACGGGAGCAAAATCACAGGACACCAACAAACCCACAACCATCTTCTATGCCTGAGGGATACTGGCAAACAGAGCTTGTTGGAGAGGAAACCCTGAATCAAGCTTCTACCATTGTGATAGAGACGGACGATTATGACATTGGAAACCATCAATCCAGAAAGTAAGTATCAGCCAAAAAGACACTTACCTTGCACCAATGGCTAAGTACTTGAATGGCACTCAGTTCCATCCGGACATTAATCTGGAAGTACACAAGGACAGCTGGGGATTTTAGATCTGCCTTCTTGATGTTTACTTCAGAACATTACTGTGTGCTGCCTCCATAGAAAGAGCCCAACAGTATTGCAGTATCCCTTGCTTTTCAAAAATTATTATTTTCATTTTGGGACTCTATTCAGAAACTGAAAGCAAACCCATGGGCATTAATGTTGAAATGGATCTAGAATGGCAGTTCTCAAACTTTTTTCTTTCTTTCCCTGTGGACTACTTAAAAATTGCTGGGTGGATTGGTGGGCCACTCAAGCCATAATCTTATGCATGGTTAGGCTGAAAAAAGTCCTACAACTTCCCGCATGGCCAGCAGTGCTGGCCAGGGAATGCTGGGAGTTGTAGGACATTTTTTACTGCCTAAACATGCATAGGGTTGTGCCCTTAATTAACTCTTTTTCTCTACTAATCAAAGTACACACATAAGTTGTATTTTAATAACCACAGTCTAGTGCCTAAATAAGGGATAGTGCATGAGAGTTGTAGTCCAATAAATAGCCCTAATTTGTACAAATACATTAAGCATTTACAGATTTTTGACTACCTAAAAAAAGCTGTGGTTTTAGAGATATTATTTGTAATATTAGTGACTTTGGAAATGTATTTATTTTCAGTTGATACAGTCATTTGTATCTTGCCTTTTACTCAAAGCAGCTTCCAATTTAAAAAGAAAAGCACCAAACATGCAAATAAAACAAATGATAAATGATTGCACAGCAGCAGGTGTAAAACAGTATAGAAGAGGCAATGTTTGAATGAAGAGCGTGCTGTGATATGGGGCAGGATCCAACCAGAATCAAGCAGTTCTATGTCCCTTTGATTTCAGTGTGGGCTATTAAAGTGCATATTAACATTTCCATTAAAACCAGTGGGACTTAAACACTCTTTAACTGCAGCTCGGTTGTGCCCTTTGCGTGCTTGATGACTTAAAATCTGATGGTGGTAAAGAAACTTGGTAGATAGGAAAATTGTCAATGATAAATTTTGTGTTTTTTATTATACTTGTGGTGCATTGTTGTCATTGTTGTTGTCTTACATAGCATTTTACAGTCCTAGAATTCCAGCTATGCTCTTAAATGAACAGGTTTCCCCATTCATTCTAATGGAGGACATTGCTCCATCTGGGCATCCTTTCCATGTACTCTGTTGCCTCTGCCACTTCAGGCAATAGGGACAGTCAACACATTATACTGCAGCAGTGCAGGCTCTGCATTTGGGGGGTGGGGTGGATTAGATGTGCACCTTCTCCTCCTTCCTGACACCCCCCACTTCCTTTCTCTCTGCCTCTGGGCTCAATCCCCCACACATCACAACCCAGAGAAGAAGGGCAGATGAGTGAGCTGGCATGAGAAAATAAGAAGTGCCTGCTGGATCCGACCAAGGGTCCATCTAGTCCAGCACTCTGTTCACACAGTGGCAGGGATGAACAAGCAGGACATGGTGCAACAGCACCCTCCCACCCGTGTTCCCCAGCTACTGGTGCACACAGGCTTGCTGCCTTGAATACTGGAGATAGCACACAACCATCAGGGCTAGTAGCCATTGATAGCCTTTGCCTCCAGGAATTTATCTAACCCCCTTTTAAAGCCATTCAAATTGTGATAGCGAATTCCATAATTTAACTATGTGCTATGTGAAGAAGGACTTCCTTTTATTTGTCCTGAATCTCTCACCAATCTGCTTCATGGGATGACCCCGAGTTCTAGTATTTTGGCAGTGGCAGTTAAGGTTCCTTCTGCTCCTCCCCCATTGTTTTCTGGTATTCTCCCCTTGGGCCAAAGAATGCATGAGCAGTGAGTCATGGCAAGAAGAGCAGCAACAGAGCAGTGGTGAGGTATGGAGCCTGAGCTGGTGCCTGACCATGCTAACCCCTGGCGCTGGCCCTGCCAGAAATCTCTTGATCAGGCCACTTACCGTCATAACAAACTTGAGAAAGCAGCCATCTCGTTCCATTATGAAGAGAAAATAAAGCTGCACAAGGAAGGAAGTATTGCTGTTTCTACATATGTTGAAGGTTTCCCTAAACTATGTATTTCAGAGATGTTCAGGGTGTGCAAGTAGGTCCTTAACTGATGAAATATAAAAATCTTGGTGGAAGGTTTAATGATTTCTTTTTAATAGCAGTATCTTTTCCTGCATGGTATAGCAACAGCAGCATAACCCAGTTTTTTAGACTTACACAGTGTAAATTTTTCTTTTCTTTCAAAATCTCAGTTCTGTTCCCCATTACTCCTCAGTGAGAAGTGGGGAAAAGGGGGTCTCTTGTCATACTGGATTGCTGACCCTCCCCATCAAACACTGATAATTATTGTCTCCCTATTGCAACTTTCCCTAAACTCAGTGCCCTCCACATGTGTTGGGTTATTCCTCCCATCATCCTTGGCCAGCTTGACCCAGATATGATGATAATTGTGGCTTGTTTGGAGGGGGGCCGCAATCCTCAAACAACCCCACAACAACCCATGGGTTATTTGAATGTTGCTGCCCCCTCAAACGAGCCATGCCAATGAGGGCAATTAGGCAAATGTGGCCACATTCAACCAGCACGGGCAATTACTTGCTGCTGATGGAGCAAGATAATGTAGCCCTGTCCTCCATATGAAAAGGAGGACAGGGCTCCTGTATCTTTAACAGTGGCATATAGCAAATTTCAGCAGGTGTCATTTGTATGCATGCAGCACCTAGTGAAATTCCCTCTTCATCACAACAATTAAAGCTGCAGGAGCCCTTCCCTCTTTTGTATCTGTTCACTCTACAAAAGAGGGCAGGGCTCCTGCTGGGGTTTAAAATCTGGACTGTTCAGTATGCAAAGCATGTGCTCTAGCACAGAGCTATGGTGTCTGCCCTGGAATTGAAGCAAACAGGCATAAACCATTTGGGACCAAGTTACTTGAAGGACCGCCTTCACCCATATCAGCCTGCCGGCACTTCAAGGTCAGAAGGAGAGGCCCTTCTCATTTGCCCATTTGTGAGAGAAATTAGGTGGGTGTCCACACGGGAGAGGGTCTTCTTCGCAGGGCCCCCACACCTTTGGAACAAATTCCCATTGGAGGTCTGCCATGCTCCACTCTTGCAGGTTTCTAAGGTGGCCTTGAAATATTCTATTTTATTGTAGGCTTCTCATGATGAGTACTGTTATTGCTGCTTTTGCCATAATTGTTCTTGCTGATTTTCTTATTGGTTGCTATCATTTTTAATTGCTGTTTCATTGTGTTTTGTTTTTATTGCTTTTAATGTTTAAACTGTTTAATGTATTTTATTGTTGTAAGCCGCCTTGTGAGGGCTTCTGCCCTGAAAGGCAGCCAAGAAATGTTTTAAATAAATAATAAAAATATGGTAACATCCATGGCACAAAGAGGAGTTATATTGGTGATATTTTACCTGTCCATGAATATGATGAGTTGTAAATCATAGTGGTTGGTGATTCTTGCTTCTCTTCACTGCATGATGAATGAGGTAGTTAGCAGTGTTGACATCTAAATTACCCTGACTATTTGAGGTAATCCCTTTGGAAGTGGCTTTGATTGGCCACTGACACACCGGAGTGCTATGACTGCAAGCTCACATGGAGAGATCAGAATCGGTTAACGTCAAAAATATGAATTGAGCTACCTTCAGCCAGCTCCCATCTATGGCAGTGAAGGCATATGCCCAAAGGGCTGCTGGTCTTCCATGTCACAGGACTAGGACAGAGCCAATCCTGAATGTGTATTTGTTCATGTAGGCCAATGGAAGTCAAACCCTTGCTCAAGTGAACCCGCCCCAGTTTCAGTCAGAGTGGATTCAATGCCCCACTGACATCAGAGCTACCAGCCTCCACTGCAACAGAAAAAGTATGTGTGCGGTCATCACATGTGATTATCTAAGGGTGGCACGCACATGTTTTCTAGCACGTTGGAAATGCATGCATATCCGAAATGGCCCCAAGTGTAGGCGTGAGAGACAAATCAGAGGAAACAATTCAGTCACCAGGTGGAGACATCAGTCGGCTGTATCTAAATAAATCCCAATCTTTTGACATTTTCCCATACAAGGTCATAGACAGTGTCATGCTGGTTGCCATAATCTCACAACAGGTGGTTCAATGTATGTCTGGAGGAGCAGGAGGAGGGGAGTCTGTTATTTCAATCAGTTTTCCTGTATTTCATGATGGCTTAGTCTAGCTATAAGCAAGATTTTTAAAAAGGCAGCTTGGTGACGTGACCGGACACAAGAAAGTTCTAAGAGCAGGAAATCTTGGAAGCCACCATACCCCCCCCCATCACCCCCCACACAGTGCATTTAATTCTTTACTAAGGTTATTTTCACACGTGTGCGTATTCTGAATCTTGAAGTGTTTCTTGCTTGTTCATTTAGCTTGTCATGCAGATGAAAGATCTCCATGACAAGAGGTCTCATAATTTTTCACAAATACCTCTTCTCGCATCCTGATGAGCAAAGATCCAATTTGCAAGATGAAACAACCCACGGTTGTTTGGGAGTACACAAAGATGCTTAGTCCCAATCTCTCATCCGCTTCTGGTATGCTAAACAACGCAGGGAAGCACCATCCATGGGTTATTCTCTTTGATGTGCAAACCCAGTACTCTGGGTTGTTGAGATAAAAGCAACCCAGAATTATAAGCTAAGACAAACCATTGGTTATAACCCTGTGCCATTTGTCCCTCAACAATGGAGTTTACATTTCACACATTACAGAGAACAACCTATGGGGCATCCCTGGTTGTTTAGCACACCCAACTAATTGTCTGTGGTTTTGACTTATCTAGGGCATGAGTCTTATTGGGCAAGTTTTTTTTCTTGTAATGTTCTCTTTTCCCCAGGTCAAGCTTCCTGCCAATAATAGGTGAAAAGCAAACTTTGATTCAGACAGCCTTTTATGCTAGTCCTCTTTGATATGCCTGATGTGACCATTGCCTTAAAATTGCCTACAATGTGCATTTTAATGCATTTAATCCTAGAACATTTTATAAATAATTTCACATAAAATATGCATTTGTATATGCATGTTAGTACATTTTTTATATATAGATGCATATCCCCACACTAAACATGATGCTCACTTAGGCCCCATTGACTGGCTGAATGCATTGAACGATGTGAATGAGAATGCATATCCAGAGTTACAATGCAGATTTACCAGTTGTTACTTGCATCTAAATTGTGCTTGGTGGGCCATGGTTACTGTTTAACTTTAAAAATTGATATCCTCACTTAGAGCTTCTCTAAATGAGAGATTTATTACACATTCATGATTGGCCACTCACAGAAGTTTGTGGGTCCATTACACGACATCATCAACCTCCAGGATGTCTCTCGTGCTATCCCCAGGGAATCTCACTTTGAAAACAACAACAATAATGTGGTATTATCTGGGATATCTCTCCGCCACTAGATGGTGTTGTCTCATTAAACTCAATGGAGTCTTTCAGAGAAGGGACATTTTAAATTCAAAATCACATGGTTGTGTGTAAAGGATTGTATCATCATACTGAGAGGACTGCAAGGATGAAAGCCCCAGTAAAGCTGCAGGATTTTTCCTGTGTGCAGCGAAGCTCTTAGTCTGGGAAGTACAAATCATGTTAGTTTGCTTCAAAAGTGCAGAAATCCTTGAGAATCCCTAAAGGGTATATTGTTTGCTTTGGGGGAACTGATGGTGCTTTATAAACTAGTCATGCTTTATTTTAGGTATGATGTTTTATCATACCACAGCACCCAGGCCTCCCTGCTTTTGTAAGGCCAGTCCAATCAGTAATATAAGCAGCCTCACATTGCTGACTATCTTGCTTAGCTGATAAAGGAGGGCTGCAGGAACTCTCCAAAGTGTTGGAAGTAGATAAAAGCAATACAGAAAAATCCCCATCGCTCTTACTGTAGGGGAAGTCAGAACAATGCTCCCTCATAATGGCTTGTTTGCCTTGCTTGATTATACCGGAAAACACTCAGGAGTTCCAATCAAGCCCTTTTTTCACACAGTGGAGTTGGTGGCAAAAATGCTAAAAACACTCTAGAAGGGAAAAAGAAGAAGAAGAAGCCCATGGATACTGTCACTGGCCTACGTGAAACATTTTATTTGCACTCAGTAATCTCTTGATTTTCTTGTTGTTATTACTAAACATTGTAGCAGTTATCGAAAAGAAACAGAGAAATGATTGGGCAGCATGTCTGCCTAAAATTGGGTGACCATATGAAAAGGAGAGCAGAGCTCCTGTATATTTAACAGTTGCATAGAAAAAGGAATTTCAGCAGGTGTCATTTGTATATATGGAGAACCTGGTGAAATTCCCTCTTCATCACAACAGTTAAAACTGCAGAAGCTATACCAGAGTGCCTAGATTTAAAGGAGGGCAGGGCACCTGCAGCTTTAACTGTTGTGATGAAGAGGGAATTTCACCAGGTTCTCCCTATATACAAATGACACCTGCTGAAATTCCCTTTTCTATGCAACTGTTAAAGATACAGGAGCCCTGTCCTCCTTTTCATATGGTCACCTTACCTAAAACGAGATGGGAATAGAGATGTGAAGACCCGGAAAAAAATTCAAAAATTCGGGGGGAAAACAGGTTTTTTCTGTTTTCCCCCCAAAGCCTTTTTTGGTTTTTTTCTGAAAAATTGGAAAAATTGAAAAAAAATGAAGAAAAAATTGATTACGGGATGTTTTATTTTAGCATGATGAATCAAATGTTTAAGATAAGGTGTTCAGATATTTACTTCTCCAAATGATTTCTAAAAACTGTACAGTATCAGATTATTACAATGTCTGTGCACCAAGGACAAGCAAGTCCTAGGTTGCAAATTGAGACTACAACTCTCAAATGCAAGAGGAAGATGCATTTCTGCCTCTAGGGGGCAGTGCCATAGAAGCAGAGACTTCAACTGATAGTGATAACTATAGCTCAGAAAATGAGTCTGATTAAATTTCATGCATATTCATTGTATCTTGGTCCCATCCCCCCATTTTTCTCAGTTCTTTTTATGGGAATGGGGGCTTTATGTCTTGACACTGAAGGACTAACAGAGACATAAATAATTTTCTTTGTTACTAATGTTGGTGGTTTCTTCAGTTGTTGTTTTTTAAAATTGTTCTTTTGCCTGCTCCTCATAAACTGGCAGAACCAAAGAGGTTCCTTACAGTTTATTTATTTATTTATTATTTATTACATTTCTATACCGCCCAATAGCCGGAGCTCTCTGGGCAGTTCACAAAAATTAAAAACATTCAAAGTATAAAACCACAGTATAAAACCATAGTATAAAATACAATATAAAATCTCAACCAGATAAAAACAGCAGCAATGCAAAATTACAAATTTAAAACACCAAGTTAAAATTTATTTATAGACTGTTAAAATGCTGGGAGAATAAAAAGGTCTTCACCTGGCATCTAAAAGCATATAATGTAGGTGCCAAGCGAACCTCCTTAGGGAGCTCATTCCACAGCTGGGGTGCCACAGCAGAGAAGGCCCTCCTGGTAGCCACCTGCCTCACTTCCTTTGGCAGGGGCTCGCGGAGAAGGACCCCTGAGGATGACCTTAGGGTCCAGGCAGGTACATATGGGAGGAGGCATTCAGGTGTTCCTAACAGTTCAGAAGCTGGTGGCTCCATTTGTTACCAAAAAAAGTTTTTTTAAAAAAGTAAATTAAATTTGTCATAGTTGTTTGAATACACTACTTTTAATATACCAAATGTAATAATTTTATGCCAAACCAACTTGGACATAATTACATTTTATGTTCCTAAAGTAACAAAGTGACTTTCAATCTGTAAAAAGTGCTAATATTGCATTATTTCAATTTTTCCAAAAAATTCTATTTTTTTCCAAAAAAATTGGAAAAACCTCCGGGTTTTTTCCATGGCTTCAAAATTTCCGGAAATTTTAACTTCTCTAGATGGGAATGACTACAAGTTGTGAAGAAAAAGCCCAAATCACTTCCAGCCATTATGAAGGCTGAAAACAATGATGGCCCTACATAAACTAAGCCCATTCATGTCAATGGGTCTACTCTGTGAAGTTGTATCAATGGATACTGAACAATGTCTCTTTTTCCTTTTTTTTTTTTTTTAAAAAAAGAGAATCAAAGGTAATTTGAGAAAAGCATCTAATTGTATATACTTTTAGGGGCCACTGTTGTCTGTCATTCAATAGGTTTTGTTTTGTTTTTAAACAATTCAAAAACCTGCCTGAGCTGTTTGCATTTCTTACAACATTTTGTAGTTCCGCCCTCAAATTATTGCCTTCAGCTTTTTCAAAAAGCCATTATCTGTCTCCTGGCAAATCTTATCCTTTCTAGTTACTCAGATTGGCTAAACTTTATTATTTTCTGCCTACTTCTTCTTTTAAAACGTTCTACCCTTTTTCTTTCTGGTACTTGTCTTAGGGTGCAATCCTATGCTGGTTGGGGAATGGTGGAAGCTGGAGAATGGTGGAAACTGTAGGACTTTTTTCCTACATGCATAGCATCTTTAACCTTCTTCCTGGGTTAGGAGAATTTCCCTAACATTCCCTTCTCTTCATTGGTTTCTTTTCCCCCAGTGTATCCGGTATAAACCCCTTCATTTTAGGAGCTCCATCAGATGAGCGTTTTACTGGGCACTCACAGATTTTTACGGGTCCCTCTCGTGACGTCAGTTGCCTCCCACTTGCGTCTCGCCCCTTCTTGCCATCTTCACACCACAAAAAAAAAAAACACCCCAGCAAGTCCGATTTAAAGACAGAAGTTACTGCTATCTCTGCTGTGTGCAGGAGAAGCAGCGCGATCAAAACGGCCCACTGCATGGGCCACGTGCACATTGTTTACTTGCTCTTTCAAAAGAGGAAGTAATGAGGGACAAATGCATGGGTGGAGAAGCGACAGTAAGCAAATGCAATTTCCCCATGTGATGAGGCTCTATGTGACCACACTCATTGGTCCCTTTTTCTCTCTGTTCAGACTAAATCTGCACGCTCTTCCATCATTTGGTGTTCTCCTCTTCTACAAATACCTTTTTAAATCTATTGCTTGGCTTTGTTATTTTTCTCTTTCTGCTTCCTTCCTGTAAAATACCCTTTCTTTTTCACTGTGCAGATTCTACTTCTCCCTATCATTAAGCAATACCTGAAAATCCTCCTTTTTTGAAATTTCCTTCCAAAGTTAAGATTATTTGGCCTCCCTGCCTGCCTATGAGCCCTGGACTGATTTGGCACCACTAGTGTAGTTTCTCTAGAATTGGTCTCACCCAAGTCACTCAGAGAACAAGTTATGATGCACGTCACTTGATTTAAAAGAAAATGTGAACACATTTGGTACATCCAAACAGTGGCTTCAAACTTGCCTGCACACACTGAAGGTATTTTCATACAAGTCTTTAATTGTACAACCAGACTGTCTCATTCACAGAATTTTAACTGGGGTGGGGGTGGGGTGACCAGATGACATTATCTCCAATTTTTAGCTCTCCCATGTTTCCATGCTTATTCCACCATTTTTCTTGCCATAAAAAAACCCATTAAGGGAGAAAAGATGGGAATGCTTTCTGACTGTTAACGTTAGCAGCCCTCTACTTGGAAGCACTCTCCATGTAAAGGAGAATCTGAAATATAAGCTGTAGAATTATTCCAGTGGGCTGTCCCACTCTGTAAAGATGAAAGCAAAATGTAAACCACCTTCTGAATTGTCTAGAGCTCTTCCATTGTGGTGGTGATAATGTGAATTAAGTAGGAATCAAAGATGCTTTCAGAAGAGAGAAAACCTTTTTATCATTGCATTAATCTAGCACAGGGAAAGCCTTGGACTCATCTCGGAAATCAAAAATCCATTTCGGTCTGCCATTTTGTGGGCTCTGCTTCCCGCAATGCTTCTGAATTGGAGCCTTTTGATTTGAGTCTAAAGAGAAATTTTCCCATAAGGAGATGGTTTTACAAATACAGCGGGGAAGGGCCATAGCTGAGTGGCAGAGCACATGCTTTCAATGTAGAAGGCCCCAGAATCAATCCCTGGCATCTCCAGGTAGGACTGGGAAAGAGGCCTGTCTGGAACCCTGGTCAGTGTAGACCAGGAGTGATGGACCATATTAGGGTGGGGGGCCAAATTGCCTCCCACTGGGCTGGATCATAATCAGTGGGCATGGCCAAATCCAGTGACATCACCCTGCCCCCTACCCAATTTGCCTTTCTCCATGCTGGGAGAGGCACGGCTCAGCCCCTCCTCCCAGCTCCAGCCAAGTCCCAGCCTTTGTGTGGCATCCATCATCCCCATGGGGGGCAGTGTGTGCTGTGTGAAAGGAACTGGCTGGCACTGTGAAGAGCAGGAGGGGATCTACATTAGTCAAGTTAGAATGTGTCTTAGCGTTTTTAAGTGTGCGTTTGGTAGTATTTCGCCACAGAACGTATAGTTTGTGACTTTTTATTGTTGTCTCTTCTCCGGTTTTTATTTTGAACTTCTCTGAAATAAGTCATTCTATTTAGTATGATGTGGCTGATTTCATCGTATTAAATGGGTTTCCTGTAGTTCTTAATTAGCCAATCGCATTCCTGGGGGGCATGTTTATGTAATTTCCGTGCCCAAAGTTGGAGCGGTTTTTTTTTCTTTCAAGCCTCTCTTTTGCAGCCACTTTCAGTTTCACCTTTGGGAGGCTGCTAGCTGGATTGTTTGTAGGTGGAGGATTGTCTCAGAGAGAAGAGGAAGTGGGAGGGGAAATTACAAATGGATTTCTTTTCTTAGTGTGGCCAAAAGGAATGCATTCCCATGGAAAGAGAAAAGTAAGTAAACGTTTTAAAAACTGCTACATTTTAAATCGTTCAAAAACAAAATGTTCAATGACTGTAAAAACAACGTTTCATATACTAGTGTAGATCCCCTCCAGCTGTTCCTCCCAGAGCCAGCTAAATCCCCTGCCACCCGCACCCCTCCTGGTATAGCTGATCTCAGGGGGACTTCCTGGATTGAGAACCTCTATGGCTGGATGCAGAAGCCACACAGGCCAGATTAGATCTGTAGGACAGGGTTCTGCATCCTTGGTGTAGACAATATTGAGCTAGATGGATCAGTGGTCTGACTTGGGCCCAGTCTACACAGGGATTTTATTATGGTGCTACTGTGCCTTGCATACAGCGTGACACATGACATTACCCACAATCTGCATCAGTCTCAGGTTTACTTGCCATAAAAAAACTCAGTGGCAGGGTGACCATATGGAAAGGAGGACAGGGCTCCTGTATCTTTAACAGTTGTGATGAAGAAGGAATTTCAGCAGGTGTCATTTGTACACATGCAGCACCTGGTGAAATCCCTTCTTCATCACAACAATTAAAGCTGCAGAGCCCTGCTGTCTTGGCCAGATGCAAAAGAGGGCAGGGCTGCTGCAGCTTTAACTGTTGTGATGAAGAGGGGATTTTACCAGGTGCTGCATGCATGCAGAGGACACCTGCTGAAATTCCCTTTTCAATACAACTGTGAAAGATACAGGAGCCCTGTCCTCCTTTCCATATGGCCACCCTATTCATTGGGTCCTAAAGTTGTGGTACTACCCCAGTGGGAGGAGGGGTTTCTTCAACACCAACTGGGGTGGAGAATGGTGCTGTCAGGAGGAATAGAAAGTTGTCTCAGCAAAAGGATGGATTGACAGGAAGAGGTTAACTCTTTTAACCTGTGTGTTTTAATAGTGTTTGCTAATGTCCTGAGGTGTGAAGTGAATCTGTGAATAACCCACACGCACACATACATACACATTTCTGCTGGCTTCTCTCCTGCCCTGTCTCTCTGCCCTGCCCAGTGAACTGAAGAGTGAATGCAATGCTGCTTCCCCCTCTACACACACACTCCTCCTCCTGCGTTTGAAAAAAAAAATAGAGTTGGGAATGTCTTTTTCAAGCCTTCCTTATTCTCTCCTTTGTCCCTTTTATTTCTTTTTCTCAAGGACCAACTAGCTGAAAACTAGTTCAATGAGGCTTACTCCTGAGAAAGTCAGCATATTGCTTTGGGGATGATTTTTAGGGATGTGCTCCGCTTCTAATCGGACCTGCGAATTAGAAGCGGAGCGGGGTGCTTCACCTCCCCTTAAGGCGGAGGCGAAGAGGATTGGGGGGCCGGTGGAGCGTGGCGAAGAGGATCAAGGTGAAGGCGGATCCTTCGCCTCGATCCAGAGCTCCGCCGGAAAAGTAAGTGGGGTTTACCGGGCCCTGCCGCTGTCATTGTCATCCATGCGGTGACAGCGACAGGGCCCGGTAAAACCCCCCTCCTCTCCCTTACCTGCCTCCGTCCACGGTCCCTCAGCTTCTTCAATTGAGCCCGCGGTTCAACCAGGAAGTCTAGGCCGCACTAGGCCCAGACTTCCTGGCTGAACCGCGGGCTCAATTGAAGAAGCCGACGGACCACGGATGGAGGTAGGTAAGGCCCCCCTCCCCCTTGGTCCCTTACTGGGCTCTGCCACCATCGCCGCACGGGCGGCGACGGCGGCAGGGCCCGGTAACCCCCCCGCCTTCCTCTCCCAGCCTTACCTGGCACCACTCCCCTCCACTGCGGAGCTCCGATTCGGAGCCGGAGCTCCGCGGCAAAGAGGAGTGGAGTATGGGCAGAGCGGCGCGGAGTGGCGCGGAGTGGAGCGGGCTGATCCGAAATTTTCGGATTGGTCCGCGGGGCGGAGCGGGGGGTCCGTGCACACCCCTAATGATTTTTTCCTTCAATCTCCATTCCTTCGCACCTGTGCATAAATGTAATGGATCTTAATTTTTTTTTTTTTTAATGAAAACTGACACTGCCTACATAGGCAAATTAATTGTATTTGCCTCACAAAAGCGAGATTTGTATCAAGTCTACACTGCATTTACTGGCGCTATGTGTGCCACAGAAGGAGTAGATGCCCACCTCCTCCCCAATTCCTGGCAAGGGTGGAGCTTCTAGAGGGGGTGGAGTTTGAGTGCCAAGGGGCCAGGGGGCACCAGGCCTTCCTTGATGTATATTTTAGTCTGGAACACTGATAGTTCTCTGCTTGTTTCATCCGTTGGACTACAGCTCCTATCACGCTCTGGCTGGGGATGACTGGGGTTGTAGTCCAACACATCTGATGGGCCCCAGGTTGGGCAAGGCTGTACTAGTCCATGGATTGTGAAAAGAAGGCAAGATACGGGGAGCTAATTTCTTTGGGGAGAAGAAGACAATCAAAGGAAGAGAGGCCTTTTTGGAAAAAGGATTTTTCCCTTCCAGAAAACAGACCTATGCCTGAGGCTGGCAGACTTCCCAAAAAACAAAATATAACCATGAGAGCCCAAAGCTGGCAATCCAATGTGTTTTCATTTGCAGGAGAAAGCAGTAAATGGGTAAAAGCTGCAAGGGGGAAGTTTGAGAGCACTGCTTTGTAAAGTTCACAGAGTGTGCAAGTGTTGCCTTTCTCTGTGTTACCTCACTTGAGCTAAAAGTTTCAGAGCATCTGTTCACTAGTTCCCCCTCCCACAGGAGAGATCCCCAGAAAAACTGCCGCACTTTTTCACCAAATCACAGACTAATACTGCTCTATTTCCATGTTTAGAATATGAGGGTTCTCTGGGGTGGGGTGGGGATGAGATGGCAGAGTCCTGAAATGGTAGAATGGACTGTGTGCCATTTCATATGTTAAAAACCAAAACCACCCCTGCATGTAGAAAACTAACACATTATGGAGAGAAGTCACTTTGCTACTTTTCTTCCTGCAGGGACATTTACAAAAACACACACGGAGGAACGTTATGATTCTTTGTTTGTTCACTATTATAAAAATGTAAACCCTGCCCTTCAAAAAGTTTCGTTTCCTATTGTAGCTTATAAATATCAATAAAACATAAGCCATAAAATACAATAGTTTTAAAATTACATAATACATAAATAAAAGCACGAGATTGATTCCAAGGGGAGTAAAACTATTTAAAGTCTTGGGAAAATAAAACTCCCCCTTTTTTTGCCTGATGCCAAAAAGAGAGCCAGTTGATGCCAGGAGAACCTCCCTGGGGAAAGCATTGTACTACTGGAACACCACCACTGAGAGGTACACACACACACACACACACACACACACACACACTTGTGTTGCCACCCACAAACTCCAGCAATGGAGTTTCAAAAACACTTAACTTGGGCTGGATTACACCTCTTGTTCTTCAGTGGTTTCCTCCTGTAGTATGCTATGCTTCCCCCTCTCTCCTCACCCACATCGCCTCTGCAGGGCTGACCTCAGCTTTATGTATTTTCCCATTGTTTCTGCCACTCAGGCCCCCAAAGCAAAAACTTTCCCATGTATGGAGTTTATCAGAGCTTGAGTTCCTCTGGTCCAGTTCCAAGATATAAGACTGCAGCGGAGTCCCATGCATTCTTTGGAGGCTGCAAGTGTACTCCACCCCTGGAAAGCCACCACCCTCGTTCAATGCAAATCTTCTTAAAACAGCCCAGGCGGAAAGGTCTTCTGACCTTTCCAAATTCCCCGCATGACGCTGGTGGCATTGTGTTAACATTTTATGGTTTGTTCTGTTGCTTACCCCACCTGCCTTTTTACAAGAGGGGAGTATTTATATCAGCACAATGCGACGGGAACAGTGTTCCCACCCCCTGGCTCGAGAGAACTTGCCTGCCATAGTTGGTGACTTCTAACACAATTCGGTATAGAACTAGATTAAGGGCTCCTTACCACATAGCAATGACCCAGTTCATATGTAAAAGCTAACTGTGGGTTGTTTAACCTATGATTAGCTATAGCCACAGGCAGTGAGTGAGTGCACTGTCTCCCACGTGCTTATCACTTCTGCTTTCAAGCCACAACCCAGGAACAGGGTTGACATCCAAACCCAGAACTCTGGGTTGTTTAGGGATTAAACTATCCAGAGTTAACCCAGCAATAAACTATGGGCAATTGTTGAATCTGGGTTGCTTAACCTCTAAACAACCCAGAGTTCCAGGTTCAGATATAATGATAACAACCCAGGAATGGGGCACTCCTGGGGTGTTGATTGAAAGCATAAGTGAGAAGCATGTGGATTCAGGCTAGGGGTGTGCACGGACCCCCCCCGCTCCGCTTCACTTGCAGATCCGCCATTTTCCAGATCGGGCCACTCCGCCCCGCCCCCGCTCCGCCCACTTCCGCTCCGCTCCGCTCGGAGCTCCGGATCCGGATCCGGAGCTCCGTTTCCCCCCCCCATAGGCTTGCATTGAAAGCTAAAAAATTATACAACTTTTTTTCTGTTCAAGTTAGAAACCTCACGTTTGGCACAATGACACCTCATGGGGGTATACACACGCACGCCAAGTTTCAAAGCAATCCCATCATCCCCTGATTTTTGGGGAAATTTTGAAAATCGGGCACCCCATTCACACCCCTTTCCATAGCTCCGTCAATTTGCACGTTAGAAACCTCAAACACGCCACCATGAAAGCTTATCCAGGGATACAAACGCACGCCGAGACTCAAGGCAGTCCCATCATCCCCTGATTTTTGGGGAATTTATGAAAATTCAACACCCCTTTCCATAGCTCCGTCAATTTTGCACGTTAAAAAAACCCCTCAAACTCACCACCATGACAGCTTATCCAGGGATACATGCGCACGCCGAGACTCAAGGCAGTCCCATCATCCCCTGTTTTTTGGCGGGGCTTAAACCTGCAAAATTTGGAACTTCCAAAACTCCAAGTGAGCGCAGGAAGGACTTCTCCCCTGAGTCAAAGCCACACACACACAACATCCCTGCGAGGTGGGCAGGGGAGGAGGGAGGGAAGGCAGGCAGGCATGCAGCTGGCATTTCTGGGGGCATAAGGAAGTGAGCCAAGGATAAGCCAGTAATGCATATAAAATGGAATAAATCAATAAATAAACAAAGGAGGGGTGGAGTTAAAAGCAGCAGTGTTGCTCAATAAACAGCAAGAAGATTTTTTTAAAAAAGGCTATATCTGTCTTTTACCAGCAATAGGGGGACGTGCCCGGGGGAGGGGGAAGCAGCTGCCAGTTCAACTCAAGACAGCCACCAACAGCTCTGAGATTAAGAAGTAAACGCTCACTTCAACTCATAACAGGCATCGCTCCACCACTAAGAAGTAAACGCTCACTTCGACTCATAATAGGCATCGCTCCACCACTAAGAAATGAACGCTCACTTCGACTCATGATAGGCATTGCTCCACCGTTTTACTCTCTTTGGAAGGCTCTAATGGCCTTCCAGTGCAGGAGAGAGTGGGGGCACATCCACGATGAGATGCCCTAGGGGAGCTCATCCCCTTGCACCACATCTTTTCAGTTGTTCCCCAAAGTTAGGGTGGGGAGCAGTGCTGTGTTTCTATCTCTTATTCTTGGCTTAGTATATGATTTCAGGTTGTGTTTGTGCATTTGGTGGGGCTACTGTGTTAAAAAACACGGGGAAAAGCCTGTTCAGATGAAGAAAGAGAAGTTTCCCAGAATCCCAAGTTACCCGTTTTGCCTATGCCCTCCTCTAACTTTGGGATCATGTGATCATGACCGGGAGCTGACTCTGCCCCTCAGCCCTTTGAAAAAGGTATTTTTCCCGCCGATTTTTTAAAAACTTCTAGCGCGCGACCCGCACGACGCAGAAAGTTGAGAGTAGTCTCAAAATGACCCCCATCCACGACTCTCTGTGCACAAGAATTTTCAGAACGATAGCTTAAAAACCAACCCAGTTATGCCCGAGTCTTTCCCTCAATGCAATCCTATGGGCGAAAAGCCGAAAACGCTGTTTGAGCCACGCGGTTGACCCGATTTTCAAAAAAATATAGCACGCGACCCGCACAACGCAGAGAGGTGAGAGTGGTCTCAAAATGACCCCCATCCACGACTCTCTGAGCACAAGAATTTCCAGAATGATAGCTTCAAAAAGAACGTAGTTATCCGCGATTATTTGCCGCAATGCAATCCTATGGCGAAATGTTTTCAAGATGGCGACCGGAGCGCTCCGCCTGAACTAGGAGCTCCGAAAAATGGTCGCTTCTCTTCGCCTTGCTTCTAGGGGTCCGCGGTCGGCTCCTACTCCGCCTCTGGGTAAGGCAGAGCAGGCCAATCCGCTACTGCTTCTACTCTCCTAATCGGAGCGGATCACACCCCTAATTCAGGCCATGGCTAGACCAGGCCTATATCCCGGGATTGTCCCAGGATCATCCCTGTGCATCCAAATGACACACAGGGGATCCTGGGAGCAGGCAGGGACGACCCCTCCATTTGCCTGGGATAATACTTAGGTCTAGCTAGGGCCTCAGTGAGCTTTTTCACTGCTGCTTGGCTCCAACAATTCCTTGGTTAAGAAATCCACATCCGTGTGTGTGTGTGTGTGTGTGTGTGTGTGTGAGAACCAGAAAATTTTGTAATGTCACAAAGGCATGGAACTACCTTTCTTTTATTTGCACCAAAGTATATAGTGACCCTGTTCAGACAACACACTAAGCAGGGTGGTTAAGTATTTTGAGATAAACATAATGGCTGAGCAAGTTGTGTGAACCATAACTTAGCATGTTGTGTGAACCATTCCTAACCATGGCACCTACATTACCATGGTTTAAACACACTCACTAATAATTTGCTGCAAAAGGGTTAGGGGCCTAACCATGGCTTAGCATTTCAACTGAACAGGGTCAGCAAGTAGAGTACAGTGGTGTACTAGAACCAGGGTCAAAGTGCTGAGACTTTTTTATTAGCAGGGGCACTGAAATATATATATATATATATATATATATATATATATATATATATATATATATACACACACATAGTGTGGAGAATGTAAATAGGGAGGCATTTTTCTCCCTTTCCTATAATACTAGAACCTGGGGTCCTCCTGTGAGGGAGAGTCAGGACAGATAAAAGGAAGTCCTTTTTCACATAGCACATAGTTAAACTATGGAATTCACTACCACAATCTGTAGTAATGACCCCCAATTTGGATGCTTTTAAAAAGGGGTTGGATAAATTCCTGGAGAAGGCTATCCTAATGGCTATATCCTACCTCCAGTATCAGAGGCAGTAAGCCTATATATACCAATTGCTGGGGAACATGGGTGGGATGGCGCTATTGCACCTGTGTAATGCTTGTGGGTCTCTGGTCGACAGTTGGTTGGCTACTGTGTAAGCAGAGTGCTGGACTAGACGGACCCTTGGTCTGATCTCTTCCTATCTTCTTCTGTTTTTATTCCTTCTAAGCTTAGAAGGAATAAGCTGGTAAAAATGATGATGCTTTGCCCGATTTATAGAGTGGATAGTTTTGATATTTCTTTCCTGCATTTCCTTCTTCTTGCCTAGGAACTGGTGCTCCTTCATTCAGTCCCGGCTGGTCACATATGCAGCTGCTTGTAAGACAGAGAAGTATGTCATTAAGTCACAGCAACCGTGTCCAAATGGGACTCCAGAATGCCAGAAGATCATGTAAGTTTCATGATAGCTTTATGGCAGAGGTGCAGAACTTGTGGCCCTTCACATGTTTTGGCATACAACTTCCATCAGCCTTAGTGAGCACAGCCAGTGTGGAGGGATGATGGGAGTTATAGGCCAAACTATCAGGAGAGCCACAAGTTGCCCACCTGTACTTTAAGGCCTTGCCTACCATATGAATATACAGGTTTATATATCAGCTTAGATGTCATGGCTTCCCTACAGAATACCGAGGGGTTGTAGTCTGTCGAGTGCCTTTAGGCCAGGGGATGCCTACTAAATCAGTTTAAGTGTTATGCAGAAGTGCCCCAGCCTGCCTCTTTTGCGAATGACACTGCTGCCTGCGACATTATTAATGCATGGGCGAAATAAACATGAACAGAAGTTCATTGAATGTCACAAACTGGAAAGCCAAGTTTGAGAAGTTCAGTTGTGAACCGCCCAGAGAGCTTCGGCTATTGGGCGGTATAAAAATGTAATAAATAAATAAATAAAAAAATAAAAATAAATAAATTATTTGCCAGATCAGATCAGATTATCAGGTCAAGACCATTCTCTTCTCCCAGGCATTTTAACAGCATTTAACAATGTGAAGTTTGTTTTTAATGGACCCCAGAATTGTTTTTTTTAAATGGATACTGTTGTTGTTTTTATACTGTTTTTATGTTTTTAAAAATTTTGTATACTTTTAATGTTTACTATTTTTAATTGTTGTAAACCGCCCAGAGAGCTTCGGCTGGGGGGCGGTATATAAATGTAATAAAATAAATAAATAAATAAATATGTAAGATGTTCAAATCTGATTGTTTAATTGTAACCAGAAGCAGAAGCTCAACCAGTGCTAAATGAGCTGGACTGGCAATATAGATGGTTTGATCTTTTGCCCAAAGAAGAATTCAGCAGTAGAGTTGAAGTTCTATCAGCAAGAGTTTCCATTTTTCTTAAATTTATCAGGGAATTCAGATACTGTAATGTTTCTCAGCCTACTTGATAATGGCAGACTCAAGGAAGCTCCCCAACCTTGGGCAAAAAGAACCATGCAGTCTGGTGACCTGCCTTTAAAAAAACACAACCCACTCCCCTGAACTCGAGTAAAGCTGCCAGTATTTGGCTCCAAGGAACTGTACAGTCTGTGAGGGAGAATCTGCACATCGTTCCGAGATCGCTTCTAAGCGACCCCAGTGTGGCGTGAAAGCGAGCATGTAACTTGCCTTTTGAAGAGCCGACGAAGAGACGTCCTGCCGCTGCCGCCGGCACCCGCAGACCTCCTCGCCAAGCGGCGAGGAGAGCTCGGCTGAAGAAGGCGGGGTTGAGAGCGGAAGAAGCTCTCCATCCCGCCTTCTTCCCCCGAGCTCTCCGTCCCAGCCGGCGAGGAGGGAGTTGGGTGGCGGCGGCGGCGGCGGGAAGGACGTCTCTTCGTCGGCTCTTCAAAAGGCAAGTTACACGCTCGCTTTCACGCCGCACTGGGGTCGCTTAGAAGCGATTTCGGAACGATGTGCGGATTCCCCCCTAGGTTCAAGTAAGCTTACAAATGAATCCAACAAACCCAGCCTGCTACGTGATCAAGTGTTGTCTGAGAGCTTTGTCATTTTGGACACCGAATGGAGTAATCAAATGCTTAATTAGCACACAGAAATTCAATATCGTTAAGGCCAGTTACTGATCCTGTGACTTATTCAAAAGTGTACATGCAATGAAAAAGGAGAGTGCAGCTTGATATTCCCCACCCCTAAATTAAAAAAAAAAAAAGCTTTCCTGATTCATAGCCTCTTGGCGTAAACAGTGGGTCCCACCTATTACCTGTCAAGTGTGTTGCCCACCTGTTACCTGTCAAGCATTTCTTTTCTCCCCCACCCATCTAGGTACAGAGTGGCTTTGAAACCAGTCTACCAGATAAAACAAAAAGTCATCACCTCTTTGCACTGGAAGTGCTGCTCTGGCTACATTGGCAAGAACTGTGAATACCACGGTAAGGAAGGTCACGAGGCAAAGAAATGTTGACATAGCAGGAACGACATTCTCTATAATATTCTGGGTCATATTATAGGATGTACATAATTTGTGGAGGGTGCTGGCCACGTTTGTTCAGTCCACCTCTTACCCCAAGCTTCCTTCTGACAGCAAGCGCTGGGGTGTGGGAATATTTGCCACTCAGCAACTTCTCCTGCTGCAGAGCTAACCACAGAAAAACTTGTCCACATGGAAGGAGTCCACCACATGGCTCCATCCCATGCCAGAGATTGTCCCAGACTCCAGAAAGGGTGTAGGAAGGAGCAGTTTCTGATACTTCACTAGAAGCACAGGAAGTAAGCATGTCATTAAGTAAACATGTCCCAACCCAGAAGGGTCCCATAGATTAGCCTTCTTCAACCTGATGTTCTCTGGAGGATTTGGACTATATAAACCCCATTCTTCCTGACCATTAGTAGTACTGGCTGAGGCTGATGGAGAATTGTCTGGAGGAATCCAGGTTGCAAAAGAGGTAAGAAGAAGTGGGGACGGTGGCACACCAAGAGCGAATGTAGCAGTTGCTAAAAAACTGAGCAGTGAAGCAGGAAGTCCCCAGTTCAAATCTTGCCTCTGCCATGAGCAGACTAGGTAATGTGCCTTACTCAACTTCCATGGCTTGCATCCTGAGAACCATAACTGGGAGAAGGATCACAGGAAGGGACTTTGCCATTCTCCACTCCCCTCTGCAGCTGCCTGTGCTCCTGAAAAGCCCCTCAGGGGGATTTGGGGACCTTCTTGAACAGCTTGCGATGGGGTGCTAGGTACTGCTAGGGGAGGGGAATAGGCCAAAACTGAGAGAGGGTGCCTTGTATGAGGGGTGTTCCACCCAGTTTTTGGATGCTCCTCTTCTTATGCTGCACCCCTACCCCCCCACACACACTCTGCAACATAGTCCACACTGTTCAGGAGGGCCATCCAATCCTCTGGAGAAGCTTTTTGGGGCACAGACAATTGCAGAGGGGAGGGGAGGATAGCAGAGTCCCTTTCCGTGAATGTCCTTCCCTTTGGTATCCTCAGGATCCGGACCTCTCTCTCTCTCAACCTCAATCTGTCCCATCTGCAAAATGGGGACAATTCTGGCCTATTTTACGGAGCTTTTGTAGGGATGTTAAAAGATATATGTAAAATACTTTGAACTAAAGGGTATTATTATTATTATTATTATTATTATTATTATTATTATTATTAATAATAATAATAATAATAATAATAATAATAATAATAATAAGTTAGGTGCTATAATATGCATGCCAATACATCAACATGTCTGGCAGAAATAGATTAAAGTTTAGGATGCCTTATGAATGAAGTACTCTACCTAAATACATATTTTTCACCAACCCACTGAACTGTGAAAAGCCAAGATGGCACAAGGAAAACCACTGATATATCAAACTTCATTTGCAGAGCCTAATTTTCTTCAAGAGCCCACCAAACAGCCGGGAGGCTGGGAGGAAAAAAGAGAAGCATTCTCAAGCCAAAGTATGTTTTCAGCACATTGTTTCACAATTAGAATACTGTGTCTCTTACCCTGTTGTAATGAAACCCAAAGCTTAAGTCCTTTTGTATGGCATTTCTTTATACTGTTACTAGATGATGATGATGATGATGATGATGATGATGATGATGATGATGATGATGATATGGAGAAGGCCTGTTCATGGTAAAAGGAGGTCCCTCGATAATAAGTAACAATTGATAATGATTCATAATTGTCATTATCCTTTATTTATATACTACTTTTTGCATGAGATAGACTTATGCAAAAAGATGGTGCCAATGGGAGGATTCCCCTACCCCCGTTTGCTGCATGATGGGATTCTTTACTGAGATTGTAGCTGTGGGAGGTGGGAGTAGGGGAGCCTTAAATCTCCCTGACTCCCTGTGTGCTGTGGTGACCTGCCTTGCTTCCATTTGCAGGAGAAAATCAGAGAGCTTGACATAGTGGTGGAATGGCTGGACTGGCATTTCTCCTGGGCCTCTGGATCACAGGGATTGATTGATTGATTGATTGATTGCATTTATATCCTGCCTTTTTCCTCCAAGGAACCCAAGGCAGCATACATAACCCTCCTCTTCATTTTAGCCTTACAACAACCACCCTGTGAGGTAGGCTGGGCTGAGAGTCTGTGACTGGCCCAAAGTCACCCAGTGAGTTTCCATGGCTGAGTGGGGACTAGAACCCGGATCTCCCGACCTAGTCCAACACTTTAGCCACTACACCACCCTGACCCTTTTGAGGCTGAGCTGGCCCTACCAATATTCAGAGTGAGTTGGTCACCTCAGGCAGCTGATTTTGAACGTCATGAAAGGGCAGCAAACTGTTAATTATTTAATCTGTCTAATCTATTAGTCTTGCATTTTTATGGCCAGGCAGAGGGAGAGGAATTTCCAGGTGCCAGAATAACTCCCCTGGCCTTGA
Source organism: Elgaria multicarinata webbii (assembly GCF_023053635.1). Lineage (NCBI taxonomy): Eukaryota > Metazoa > Chordata > Lepidosauria > Squamata > Anguidae > Elgaria > Elgaria multicarinata. The sequence goes on along the minus strand of NC_086178.1, from coordinate 101,980,281 downwards.
CTTGGGGGTGGAGGTGCAGCACATGTTGTTCAGCCATCGCTGTGGTGGCAGGCAGAGTGGGGCAGGCAACTGGAGCAGGAAGTGGGTGATCATCCCTTCATTAACCATGTATAAAGTTGCTCCGCAATGGTTTCAAATGCTTTCCTCATTTGGGGGACCACCTTCCATATGGAGGTCGCCACAAAAGGGTTTATCTGTTGTCGTTTCTTTTCATCCAATATCATTCAGGAGAAGCTCTAGAAGTCCATCAGAGCCACGAAGCTGTGTTGGCGGACCTGCAGAATGATATTCATCAGGCAACAAGCAACTTGGGAAGCTTACAGAACGCGCTTCAGCCTAACATCAATAGCACAAGTGGAGAAGAGAACCACAAACAATCAGGTGTGTGAGAGAGGGGAGCAGCCTCAGAAGCCACAGGGGTAGAGGGAAGCACAAGTCAAGGACATGCAACCCAATGGACATGCAACCCAATTCAGTATGGCTGGTCCACTGAAGGTCTCTCTCTCTATGATCATGTTCAGACAACACTAGGGCACTAACCCTTTTGCAGCAAATGGCTAGTGAGCATGTTTAAACTGTGGTTATGTAACCACCATGGATACATCACATGACACACTAAGTCATGATTCACATGACATGCTAAACCATAATGTTTAGCTTAAAATGCTTAACCACTGTGGCAAAGCATGTCGTCTGAACAGGGTCTCTATATATTCTAATTCTACCTTTCCTCCCTTCCTGCAAGATGCTCAGGGTGTGGGTCTTCCCTCTCCGCTGCCTCCATTTTATCCTCATAGCAATCCCTGTGAGGTAGGTGTAGTTAGGCTGAGAAATAGTGGCTGGTTTCAGATCACACAGAAGTTCATGACTAAATTGGAGAAGGAGTTGAAGAATTAGATTTTTATGGTCAGTAACTGTGTGTGCAAGTGAGACATCAGGACTTACAAATACATGGACATGTGTGTGTATGTGTCATAGATATTTAGCAGCTTTTTCACGGTTTCTCATCCTAACCACAACTACCTGTTGTTAAGTGGTAGGATGGGGTGAGGGATTGACCATGAATGCCACCCTGAGCTCCTTGGAGGAAGGGTGGAATTAGAATGTAATAAATTATAATTTTGTCCTGCTTGCCTTGCCCAATGGTTGTCCTCTGCTGGAGGCAGGATGCTGGATTAAACTGACACACCTTTAATTTGATCCATCAGGGCTCCTTTTATGTTCCTATATTGTCACAGTGTGTGAATTCTTGTTTCTGCGTTGAATTTTAGATGCCCAGGAACAATTCCTCCAGCGAGCACTTTTGCCCCACATGGAGAGTTTCTTAAAGGAGCATTTGAATCCTGTCTGGACAAGCTTCAATAAAAGTCTGCAGGATCTTTCTATTGCCCTGAAAAACCTTTCGCAGAATGTTGCGGCCAATCGGAAAAGCATAGAGAGATTCCAAGAAAGCACTGTGCCCAGGAAAGATTTCCAAGAGCTGGGAACCAAGTTCGAATCCAAAGTCCAAGCCAACGTCCTGAAGGTGGACCAGATGAAGAGAGAGATAGAGAGTCATTTACACCTACACCAGGCGGCTATCCACTACAACCTCACCATGATCAAAGCAGACACCGACATGAAGCTCAAGAGACACCACAAAATACAACACATTTATTGGTTGGCTTTAAACAGCAGCGTAACAGACATTAGACAAGAGCAGAACAAGCGGCAAGATGAGCTGGAGACCCTGAACAGAAACCTAGCGGGGCTGCTGATACGATTTGGAAGCCAAAAGGAGGTACTGGCTGAGACAGACGTTCAGTTCCTGAATCGGACTCTGGCAGGCCACACTCAACAGCTAAAGTATCTCTTTGAGGAATTTGATGATTACAAAGAACTAACTGACAGAATAGAGAGCTTAAGAATCAGTTCACTGCAAGACATAGGTGAGCTGAGAGTAGCTTTAATGGAGAAGAGTCTTATCATAGAGGAATACAGAGTAGATCTGGAAAGGAAGATTCTGGCTCTCAACAATACTCTGGGAAACGTTCAAGAAAGCTACTGGGAACTGCAGAGTTCTATGAAAGCATGCCACTGTGAAAATCTCCCTTCAGGCATTGGCATGGAAGACGAAGCGAACGCCACCAAGGTCAACAGAGAAGAAATGAAGCAACTGGAGGCCCATTTAAAAGATCTTGCTGCGGCTTTCCCCCTTATACATCAGTCTCTAGATTTCCAACAGGAACAGAGTAGGAAGCTGGAAGGCGGCATGTCTCTGCTTAAGTCTCACACCGAGTCTTTGTCTGAAAATATTGGCATCCTGAAAAGAAATGATGAGAAGATGCATGGGCACATCAAGTATCTCAACAGCTCCTTCAGCTCCCTGCTGGTAGATGCAATGAGACACGAGAGAGCGCTTGAGGCCTTGCTTGGAGAGGAAATTATGGAAGCCTTGTCTGAAGATGACCCCGGGACTTCATTGTCATCGCTTCAGGTGATGACTGTTGGATTAATCTCAGACAGCCTCCAGGAGCAAAATTCGAAACTGGAATCTCTGATGAAGAGAATTCGCTATTTGGAGATGGTTTACCAGAACAACCCCAACACTCATAAGTCTCCAGAGCATCCTGTCCCTGAGAAACAAGCAGAGGACACTGTGCAAGAGATCAGCACCCAACATGGTAGAGTGGAAGACATGGAGCCAAACCATGAAGCTGCTGTGGGGGATGCTCTGGACAATCCTGCATATCATGATCTCATGACCTTAAAAAAAGATATTGGGAACCTCAGCAGGGAAATGAAGAAATACTCATTGCAATGGGACCACATCTATTCGTGCTGTAATCAGACTAAGATCGACCTAGTAGAAACACTCAGCATTTCCATGGGGAATTTGAAAGAAGACCTTGAGTCAACCCAGCAAAGCTTTGAAGAACACCTTCAGATCTTCCAAAAGCTCTTTGGAAGTCACAAAGAATTAGCTGCTGCAAATGTAACTTTGAATGTTGCAAAGATTCAGTCACTGATGGGCAGAATGATGAGGAAGCAGCTGAAAGGTCAAAAATTGAGAGACACAAAAGATCCCAGTGACCATAGAGAAGGTACCTTAAATGGAAGAAACAAGATACATACAGAGATCCTGGAGACAGGTATGTCCCCCCCCCCCAGCAGTGCTCTTTAATGACCTCATTGTGGTTTTCATGGCCTATGTCCATTGTATCGTTTATGCAGGGACCTGAGAGGACCTCAACAGATGTGTTTTTATTCACATACTGTAATTAGTAACTGTGCTATAGAACAACAACAACAAGAAGATTGAGACTGTGGAGGGGGAAGGAGGATTTAAATCCTCTGCCCCCACCTTGGCTCTGATCTCAATCTCACCCTCCATGCAACTGCTATCTGCATTGGGAGAGAAGCTCCTTTTGGTAATAGCAGCAGGTTCCCTCCCATTGTAAATCATAGAATCATAGCATCATAGAATCAAAGAATAGTAGAGTTGGAAGGGGCCTACAAAGCCATCGAGTCCAACCCCCTGCTCAATGCAGGAATCCACCCTAAAGCATCCCTGACAGATGGTTATCCAGCTGCCTCTTGAATGCCTCTAGAGTGAGAGAGCCCACAACCTCCCTAGGTAACTGATTCCATTGTTGTACTGCTCTAACAGTCAGGAAGTTTTTCCTGATGTCCAGCTGGAATCTGGCTTCCTTTAACTTGAGCCTGTTATTCCGTGTCCTGCACTCTGGGAGGATCGAGAAGAGATCCTGGGCCTCCTGGGCCTCCTCCCCTTTTAAGTATTTGAAGAGTGCTCTCATGTCTCCCCTCAATCTTCTCTTCTCCAGGCTAAACATGCCCAGTTCTTTCAGTCTCTCTTCATAGGGCTTTGTTTCCAGACCCCAGACCTCCTCAAATGCAAGCTTTGAAGAGGCCATCTGATTCTGGATCTCAGAAGGCACAAAGGGTTAGGTCCTTCCATACCATAGTCCTAATTTGGATTAGGGGTCTCCATGAGTTGTTGTTTCTAAGTCACACAATTACTAACTGGGTAAACAGCATCATGCCTGTTTTGACCCATGAAACGTGTATTGATGTACTGTCTGGACTGTTGATAAAGTTGCAACTCCATGTTAATTTGAGTGGGACCAGTTTGTTTACTAGGTCAGAAGCTTCCTTTAGATGCTTGAAGGACCATTTAGTGAGACAGGTGCTCTGAAGTGCCCCAGGGCATAGTGTGAGAGTCTATGGCCAGTGGGAGATTGCATGATGGAAGAAAGATGGGATATACATGTACTAAGTAAATAAGGAATCATTGCTGGTTCTCTGTTCTGGAGAATTGTCACAGTCATCGGACCTCTTTAGGTGCCTTACTGTCAATTTAAAGATCCTGACTGTTGCTTTAAGGAGAGAATAAGGTGGGGGACAGCCATGGGAGGCAGCACAGGCAGCCTGTAAGGGGTGCATATGGCCCATGGGCCGTGAGTTGCTAACCCTTACTTCAAGAGCTCCAAAGCAGCCAGAGAGCTACAGCCACAGTGACTCCCACCTTATTTGGGGAGAGCTAAAGCCTTGCTCAATGCAGCTAGTGGGGTGGAGGGTTGGCGATGCTAGCTTAGGGGCTCCATGCACACACATATAGATACACGTACACACTCATCCGAGCCATGCTGATACAGATTGCTCTCTTCTTGCTGCTTGCAGTAGTGGGAGAAGAGTGATGTGTATGATCTCTGGGGGAGGGAGTAGAGAGCAGGGAAATCACTGGGGCACTGTGTGTGCATGTGCATGTGCATGTGCGTGTGCCACAGCACCCATGAGGAAGAACACAGAAGTCTTGTGGGTTGTGCGCGTCTAATCTAAAGGGTGCCCTTTCCCCACAGTATAGAGATCAGTCTCTTGGATTTTCTCCGCTGCCTTCTAATAAGCTCCTTCTTGGTGTAAACCCTACTTTCTGTTGCTAGGCAAGGCTGGCTCCAGGCTTTTGCGGGCTCTTAGGTAAGGAGGCACACAAGGCGTGGCTGATTTGAGGTGGAGAGGTAGCAGTTTGCCCAGAGAAATCCAGAGTCCTCCTTGTGTGCCCCCTTTTTGTGTTGTGTGTGATCACGGCAGAAGCAGCATGTTGCTTCTGGCCCTGCACAGGGATGTGGGAGTTTGCAGGAGTTTTTAAACCAGTCCAGCCCTCAGCATATGCCCTACGTCATCAACCTCTGGCACCAGCCTTGATAGTATGGTTGCTCTTTCCCTCTAGCTGAATTCTGCACGGCAGGCAGAATTTCAGCAGGCAAGCCTTTCCACGACATTGCATTACCTTGCAGTGGAAAGTTGCACCCGTTGAATTTCTGATTGCCATGAAGATGTTAAGCTAAAGCCGCAGGGCTAGGGCACATTATGTTTGCCACAGAGAGGTGCCCCGGCCTCTCCTTAGCGATACAATTCCCTCCACCCAGTTAACACGTGGAAGACACACTATGTGCATTGGGGCAGCTCCCCTTTGAGTTCCCATGTTCTCCTCCCCAGAGCTTAAGATATGGAATATTAGCAGGCACATGGAAACCCAACAGGATGGCCCTGATGACTGTGTAGTCCTTTGTGCATAGAGAGTGTGAAGATCTGAAGAAGGGTCTGCAAGTGTGTTCAGCTGAAGATGCTTACGGAGCTCCTGTGATCGGAAACCCCAATAAAGCAGGGTCCATGACCACTGGAACTCTGTAAGCTGCTTTAGCTGAATGCGCGTTCAGAGCTCTTTTCAGACCTTCATGCTCAACACGCAAAGCCAGCCATGTGGCGATGCTGGGGGCAGGGCTTATGTGTGCAGCCTACCCAGTTTAGCTCTACCTGAGGGCAGGTGCACACCTGAGTAGGCCTAATGACTCCATAGTTCAGAAGTTCAGTGCTTTCCATGCTGAATTCCCCAGGTTCAATCCCGAGTCGAAAGGTTCAGGTAACATGTGATGGGAGAGACCTCTGCTTCAGGATACTGAAGAGCTACTGCCAGTCAGAGTAATCAGTATTGGGTTAGAAAAACAAATGCCTGACCTGTATGAAGTAGCTCCCTATATTCCAATTATATTAAGGTAGGGGTGGAGAACGTCAGGCCCAGAGGCCAAAACCCAGCCAAATCAGGCGTGGCCTTCTAGGGAACCCTGCCCCAGGGTTCCCTAGAAGGCCACGCCCTCTTCCCTGGCTCCACCCCTTCCTGCAATCACCAATCATTTGGTAGTTTTCCCAGCTTCTGTGCTATTTCCCCTCATTCTGAGAGGTTGAAATTCTTCTCCTAAGGCCTAGTGACTGCCAGTAAGAGCTTTTAGCTAAAACACCCTCACATTTTTGTCCTGGTCTTTTTGCCTCTGGCCCCGCCCGCCACTAGAACACAGGCCACAAAAGCTTCTCCGGGCTCAATACCCCTGCATCAATGCATATTACAATGTTGTCATGGCAAGATAAGGGTTCCCTGCATTACTCCCTACTTTGCAGCTAGGCAAAAGGTGCTGTAGGTGTCTACACTGAATGAGCTAAAGGTTAAAAGGGCTCAGTCAGTTTCAGGTAGACTTCGTGCCGGTAGGACTATCAGCACAGCAGTTTCCATATCTGACTCATAATTCTATCAAATTATCCTAAACGATAGACTAGGAAGCATCTGGACCCAGGCAAGCCACTTCTTTGTGAATGAGCACAAAGAGAGCACTTTGTTCATTATGCTCTAAAAAGGGTGCATCATTACAAAGGCACAGTGCTATTTTAATGCCAGCACTTCAAGCTAGGTCTAATGGCCACCAGTGAACCTTTTCCATTTAAATCAGAGTTTGCCTGGAGAGTGACAAGTCAGATGATTGCTGTTCTAGCAGGACAGCAATCCTAGTTGGGGGTCACTGGGGTGGGGGAGAAGGGGAAGGACACTTTAACCTCCCCCCACCTTCAGCCACCGCAAAGCAGTTGGGGTCACTAGGGTGGGTGAGTGGAAGGTTTTAGCCTGGACGTTTTGGAACTTTTCGCTGAGAGAGGGGCAGCGGTGAGGAGGGTCTTATGATGCAATACAGATTAGAGGGCTAAAAAAGAAGTTGGGGAGATTGTCCTAATGAGGCGTGATGAATTCCAAAGTGGTTTTGAGAATTGTTTCACTTCGTTGTATTGCACTGCAGCGCCATCTCCTGTCAGGAGAGTGGTTTTCAGTTGTTTTTGTTCCTGAGCTGTAGCTTAGAAGTGTTTTCAAGAAGCTGGGGCTTTAGGGCTTTGGATTTTAGGGACTGCTGTGTGTACTGTATTTGAAAGCACACGTCATTTAGCCATTTTCTTGTTTAGCTAAAAAAAAAAAAAAAAAAACCTAGCAGAAAACCCTCTCGTAACTGCAGGATAGGAAAATTCAATGTTGCTGTGGCGTCACCAGCCTCTGTGACGTCTATTATTAAACTTCTCCTTCGCTGCCACCAGCCTATTCTTTATCTTCTAAAAGAATGACGGGCATAAGAAACCTTTGTGTGTGAGGGTGCGTGTGTATTGTCTATCTGAAGTAACGTACTTGACTGAGCAGACGGGGTTGTTCAACAAAATAAGAATAAAGTTTATTCATATAAAGATTTTAAAAGACACTTTTAAGATTATTCTACTTTATCCACATACATCTACCTCCCTCCACCTTCCAGGGAATACTAACCACCTCCAAATCCCAGAACCCCACTTTCTTAATACTATCCTGAAATAAGACTCTACTAAACCTCACTCACTCCTCCCCTCACTAACACCCTAACCCTGACTGACTCTTCTCACTGCCCCCAAACTCCTTAACTGCCTTTCACTCACCCTCCTCTCTCACCATTCAAATCCACCAACCAATCAGATGACACCACTCACACTGCTGACCATTCTAAAACACCCCCTACCCACTTACTTACCATTTCCTAAAAATAAAAGAACTGGCCACAGCAAATCCAAACCTGAACCAAACACTTAAACATGCACATATAAACAATAACATAAATTATCATTTTGTCACAGTTGCCTTCTGCCGTTCTGCCATCCCACTTGCCCAGACAGCCACAGTTCAAGGATGCGACTGTACATTCTATACAAGGGTGACGTTTCAGGACCTTCCCTGCACCTGGCAATTGTAGTGCACCAGATGGGGATAACCAAAGCCCCCTACTTCCAAAAGCCCTTCCCTGCAGCACATAAGAACATAAGTAGTGCCATGCTGGATCAGACCCAGGGTCCATCTAGTCCAGCACTCTGTTCACACAGTGGCCAACCAGCCATCGGCCAGGGATGAACAAGCAGGACACGGTGTAACATCACCCTTCCACCCATGTTCCCCAGCAACTGGTGCACACAGGCTTACTGCCTTGAATACTGGAGATAGCACACAACCATCAGGGCTAGTAGCCATTGATAGCCTTCGTGTCCAGGGATTTATCCAACACTTGATAGGTCATTCTAAAATCTGGGGGAAACATACAAAATGGTCTCCATGTCATGTAGAGTTGCTGATTAGGATGATGGCACCTGTGCCAATGTATTAGCAAATCTGTCTTTGAGATCTCTGCCTAAGAGGTAAGTGGAGATAGGAGAGCTATTGGATACTCATTGGACTGGCCCATGACTTTTTTGGGTTTTACAGAAAATGTATAAATTTTACACTGGGAGGAGAGCAGCAGTCTTCTTGTTCTGTTGTATTTGCCAATGATATGAAAGAAAGCTGGGCACTATAGAAGACTTCGTTCTTCCAGTTGCAGGAGTCCTTTGAAAAACCATTCCCATAGTCCCCAGTGCCTATAAATGATGGGGTGGGGTGGGGAAAAAACTCCCCATTGCTCTCTTCACACACCTTAGTAAGGAGGGGGGAGTGTTTGTGGTGAGTGGGACGAGATGAGCTGGGAATTGTATAGCTTGGATCAAAATCCCAGAGTAGAATTTGCAGGTTTGTCTCACCTGGTTTTCAGAGTGGACCAAGCCAGGCTTGGGAGACCTTTGCCAGCATCTCTACCATTAACACAGAAACATTACAGGTATTTATCAAATCCCATTTGCTGTATAAGAACTTTTCTTTCCCCATGTAGGCACAGCTGTGGCATTTTATGTGAGATATCCAGACGAAAGAGAACAAGAGCCGAGCCCCAATGGAACACATCTTAACTATGGTGACGGTTACTCTCCTGAACAAGGCTACTTCAAGACCCCTCATAGTGGTGTTTACATGGTGGCCATCAGTGTGGAGCTCCCTCCAGGGCCCGCCCTGGGGCAATTGGCTTTTAGCAATGGACGCAGAATGGCACTAACAGGCCATAAGAAGAGAAAGGCAAATGGAAGCTCCGTCACTACTTTTGCACTAGTGGAACTCAAGAAAGGGGAGCGAATGTGGTTTGAACTGGTGCAGGGGGGTGCAGTGACACAGAACCCAGCTGGATCAAGCATGGCTGGATTTTTGATAGTCAAAACTTGAAAAGGGGCCACAATAAATGCAATAAATTATACTTCCTGTAAGCACAGCAAATTTACTAGTCTGATTGAAGACACTGACGGTGAGTTTTTGTTGTGTGTGTAGTTCTGTCCTTGATTTAGCTCAGTGCTGCTTTCTAGAAATATTTTGTTAGTTGCTTAGTAGTGTCACAACCACGAAGGTGAAATGGAATTCACTGTATTTCTTCCACATGCTGAAAAGAGTTGATGAATTGGATTGTAGTGACTGGTCACATCTTTGGTTCTGTTCTCCTTCCTCAGCCTCAAAAATAGTCCCACCTCTCTAATCCACAATTGCCCAGCCAGGCTGTAGTTGAAGTGTTGTGTAATGATGACTGTACATTAAAGCATGCTAAAATATATCACTTTAGGCTGCAGTACTATACACTTTTATCTTTAAGTCTCATTGACCTCAATAAGATTTGCTTCTGAATAGACATGTATGGCATGACACCTTTGATAAATCTTCTCCTTTTACCCTAGGTTGTAGTTTGCTTGGCCAATTTTAACATTTCACTCAAGCACAGGAATCATAAATACTTCCACTAATGAGTGTTTACCCCCCCCCAAAAAAACTCAGCATAGACATCAAATGGTAATTTCTAGACCAGACAACTATACATGATGAAATGTATAGGGCATGATTTGTAACTCATTTCCAACAACGCATAAGGAGAAATCTTCGGTCTTGTGAATATACATTTTGAAATGATCGACATGTACTTTGATAAAAATTAAACTTTTAAAATGCTACTGAGCTTTACATTCATTCTTCAGGTCTCTCTATTCCCAACACTTGCTTTAGAACTCTTCTTTACACATTTGTTGAAGCTAATATGCATTATCCAAACAAAGCTACATGCAGTGAAAAACACATTGACCTGGTTTGGATGACATGACAGCCCACCTTGGTTTAATTAACTCTTGGGGTCCCACACTATGTGCTCTCTACTATTATGAATATGCAAGCCCTAGCTGAAGGTTGCTGTGACTTGTCAGGTCTGAACCCGGGCTGCAGGGGCTATGAAGGTTAAAAAAACCACCTCTCTTTTAGGGCTATGTGACGGTTGTTTAATACTCAAATAACCCTTCCCCTGCCAAGGTTCTGGCAACATAAGCTACAGCAACCCCAGGATGACACTTGCATATTCATAATGATGGCCAGCATGTGCTGTGTTGTGGGAACTGGCCCACTGATTTCACTGGTCTAAGCAGTACTAATTCTGAGTTAGATTATGACTAACTCACCTCAACCTCTCCTGTGGACCATATATTGCAAAATATCTGTACATAAAAACCTGAGCTTTTGGGCAAAGGAAACTGACTTCAATATATCAAACACATACACACACACACACACACACACACACACACACTTTAACTTATATATTTGAGCAAAAGCTGTATTTTGGGCTGAGAAGAGTTTTGAACCTGAATGTGTTTCTTTGTATTTTAAACAGCAATTTTATATATTTTAGAAAGGCAAGAGGACGGAATCTTCTAGCATGCCCTTACAGCATGCTCCTATGCATGTTTACCCAGAAGTAAGTCTCACTGAGGTCAAAGAACCCAACTTGAGAATAAAGTACTTAAGTACTTAAGATTGCAGCTGTCATTTTAAAAATAATAAAATAATAATAATCCAGTTTTCAATGTATATTCATGATATGGGGCAGCAGTTAAAAAGAAACAAAAAACACAAAAGACAATGAAGTCTCACGAATAGTGCTTACCAAATTAGGGAAAAGAAAAGAAGCCACAGATTGGTACTGTCCAGCTAAAGTTAGGTATGTTTAAATTGCACTGAAACAAATATACCCACACCATTACTTAGTGTTTGCAGCAAGTATACTGTATTTCTGTGAAATAATTTAGTTTCTGTTTGTGCTGGAATGCATAATGCTGTGCACAAGATACATGACTGCAGAACAATAATAGGGTATTTTTAGCTCAGCCACTTATTCTACAACAGAAAACTCAGCATTCCTGGTTAAGGAACAATTCCAACTTTAGCTTCCCTGATGTGATATCCAGGTTGTGGTATTTGCACTGCCACACGTTGCATCTCTGCTACATCCCTTACTCACTTTGAAAGTGTAAACCATCTCAGGGATGTTGTAGTGCTATGATTTTAAGGAAGATTTTGGGTAACCTTACAGCAGTGGCTCTCAAACAGTTCCGTGGCACCATGATGTTACACTCATCATTTATGGAGAGCAACAGTGGATCCTTATGTAACCAAAAATAGCACCATTCACATACATGAGGAAGGTATCAGCTGGCTCTGGAAAGCTTCAAGGTTTGCAGAAGTAGAAAAATGCTTCAGGGGAAAAAATTAAGAGGGCTCCTCCCCCAGAACAACCAAACAAGGATTGACCACCGTGCTGGGTGGCCACAAAATGCTGATTGACTGTTGAGAAGAATCCCGCCTCCTGGGTGTGGAATATCCTGAAAAAGACCATGGCTAGGCAGCATCCTGAACTGAAGTACTTCACACTGAAACATCTGTTCTATGCCTCACACGTCCCACAATTCTTTGCTATACATAGGGGCCCTTCAGAAGACACCTTAAACCATGTCAGTGGTTAAAGACATGGTTTAAGGTGTCTTCTGAATGGGGCCATAGGGTTTCCATGGCAGATGGACTCCTGAACAACAAAATCAATGGTAAAAGGGTTGTCTGAAGGCAGAAAGTTTGAAATTGTTTGCATTGCACCATCAAGGTGTGATGAACTTCCAGCTACACAATGGGGTATAACTGTTTACCACACACAGCACAGGACTATTAGCATAAACTGCACCCCCACATAAATGTACGATCACTTACTCCATATCTTGTGATCATCACATCATACAATTCCCTGCATGTATTTGCGTCTTCAATGGCTGTTGGTGTTTCTGTGTGTGTGTTTGTGTTTATCTGTCTAGCTATCAGTCTGTATATCTAAAATGCACAATATAGGGTTACTGCTCCTAGATGTTACAAGGGACAGGGTAGAACGAGACACGGGGAGGGATGTCATTTTTAACAGCGTCCCCATGTTGTTCATAAGGTATAATTCTACACTGAATTTACACAGGTTCCTTATCAGTATAAAATAGGACATTGCAAATATTTTGTACACTTGAGTACAAAGTATATGCACAGTGCAGCAACTGTGAAAAACATTCACATGTTTCAAACATAGTCTCTTACTTTAAAAATGCACGGAAGCAGACCGGGGCATTGCTTTTGCTGTATTTTAAAAGGAAAAAAAAAGGCTGTGTTTGAAACAAGTACACACCCTTCGTAATGCAGTGTTAATGTGGTTTGAATGCGTTGCGAACATTATTTTCTAAATGTACAAATAACGTGCAAGATAAAATCTTCAACACTCACACACTTTTTAAATGCTGATTTTGAAGGCAAAGCATACTACCATGGGTGTAAAGGCTTTTGAGCACCAATATGAAATTGTAAACAAACAAATATATTACTAATGTTTACTAAAATAAGGTTATTTACTTAAAATGATACATTGACATAAATTTGTGTACAGAACAAAGCAATTCATGGTAAACTTAAGGCACCTTTTAAATCAGATGCTGTACAAAAAGACATTTAGCCTGTTACATTTTTAAAAAAACATTCTACACTTCTGGCATATATATAACAAAAGGAGTATAATCATAATGCTTATTTCACCCTCTCTTCTTTATTTACATCTTCTATAGGTTAGCTACATTATTCTCTCTGTATACAATATAGTACATTTTTATATTGGGCACGGGTAAGTCAGAGCACAAAACATGAGTACAGTATGTGGGCTTCTATATTGCATTCAGGAGTTCTATAGGACAAGGCAACTATTCAATGAGACAGTTGTGTTTGGAGAAAGGTTACGTATTGTTCATTCCACATTTGATACATATATATGCATTTAATTTTAGGAACAAAGCACTAGGAACTTTAATGCAAGATTGGGATGAAAGGGAGTTGCTCAAGAACTCACCTGGGAACATAACTTCCCATTCATTTCACTAAAAGTTTGTTCAAGAACAAGGTTCCAGGTGACTTTACAAACCTCTGCATTCTACCACAATTGGTTTTGGAAACATATCACAAACACTGGGGATTTAGTAAGAACAGGGTTAGGCCAACTTCAATCTGAATTACTGTCACAAGGCTAGAAAATTGATAAAATAAAATTAAACAAAAACTTTACTGAAAACCATGAAAATTAGTGTCTTCTCATACTCAATTGGGCAGATGGCTGAATATTTAATTTAGCAGTCAGAGAAATAAAATAGAGCCTAATATTTCAGATTATGCCCTGAAGCCAGATGACATTACTGCAGGGAAAGGAACCTACATGTATTTTAGAAACTCCGCTTGCTGTCTCTCTCTTTAATCATAGATGTTCCAGCATCCACAAATGCAGGAAAATAGGCATTTCTGTCTTCCATACAACTAAATGGTGGAAATGCAACCATGGAAACACTTTGGACTTGCCAACAAATGACGTTTAAGAATTCAGACTGATTGAAGGAGGGCACCTAAGAAGTGAGAAGCATTTAGCAAAGAGACATTGGAAATAGAGCAAACTGGTGACCGAAGAAGCATGTACTGGATATGTTCACAAAGAAGATAATTCTTGGAATATGACCAAGGAGAAGATGACATCAACCATTAGGGAAAAGGAGGCATTTACAGCACCTTTTTATGGCATGTGAAGCTGCAATGTTGTTTTTTTATGGCACCAGTAGGAACTTCAATTTATTTCCAAGACTGTTTCATTATTGAAATTATGGCATTTTTTTTTTTGCAAGTGTGATAAAAAGTATACATATATTCTTGGCTGATTACTATTAGGTAATTATTAAATTGGCTCATACGATGAAGAATAAGGGGAGAAAACAGATGACAAAGCAGAAAATGTTACCCAATTTGATAACAATATTAACTTTTAGGAACATGTTACAGTAATCAAGCAGAATTCTAAATCAAAGTTTGCATAATTCCTATTTGTTTTAAATGTCTCTCACCTCAAAATGCATTCAACGACATTCATTCTGCTTCTTTCAAATTCTACAAGGTGGCACAGCTTTGCAAAATGCTGGAGGTCCCTCACAAAATGAGGGTCAGTTGTGAAATATGCTTCAGAATGAGTAAGGCAGCTATCAAAACATTACATTTTCAATAATTTAACGGTCATATTAATCTCAAAGCTTCAAGGGACAATTTGTTTTAGATGAAAAGCATAATTCCAAGGCACAAACTTGCTATTCATGAAACATTCTGTGCAATACATAATGGAAGACATTAGCAAGCATGCATTTTTTAAAAGAATTAGAAAACACACACAGAAGGCAATCAGACAAATATATGAAAAGCCTCAAATAACTTGAAGGGGAAAAGGGCTTGAGAATTGTGTTGGCCTTAAAAATAAGTGAATAGCTTTTTGAAAAATATACCAAATACGCTGACAAACATACTTGCCACATTTAATGCCACTTCTGGCTGCAATTACAGGCTCACCATGTAAATCAGCTCCAAGCTGCTCCCACCATGAATATTTTGTGGTAAAATGGGAATAAAAGCACACAGTGGGAGCTCACATGTAGGGCAGCTTAGCCAGCTGCATCAGACCTATTAAGGCAGTGGCCCTCAATGCAGCACTCACGGGTGCCATTGTGCCCACAAAGCTCTGCACTCCTTGGCCCCTTCGAAAAAACACATTTTGAATAAGAACCTTGGAAAGGTTTAGGGCCCTATATTGTCTTTCCTGTTCCTGAACCTGCCGCTGAGCCTGGGGTCAAGGTAGGAAAGGCTTTTTCTTTCCTTTTGGGGCTGGGGGCCTTTTCCTTTTCCTTTGGGGCTGGGGAAAGGTGTACGGTTAGGATGAGCAGAGCAATCCTATGCAGATCGACTGAGAAGTAATTCCCACTGAGTTCCATGTAAACATGATAGGACAGCAACTTTAAATGGGTATTTTTTGTTGTGCCTCTGTGGGATCAAATATGCGGGTTGGTTTTGGAGATCAGATCCTTCCTCTGCTTATTCTCAGTTTCTTGGGTGGATTGCTTGCCTTTTGACTAGCCAGCCCCCCCCCCCCCATGGCAGCCATTATATGAACAGTGACATCATCTGTGCCCACAGGTCCAAAAAGTTTGGGGACCCCTGTATTAAGGAATAAGAAGGGTTTTATCCCACATCAGGTGCAGATGCGTGGTAAAATAGTTTTCTGCATCCACTCCCAACTGCAAATAAATGCAGATTATTCTCCACTAGAATGGGTGAGTAGAAGCTATTTTTTTAGCTCCTAGGTCAAGGAAGCACACACCATAAAATGGAAAGGGGGGTCAAGATGAAAAGGGACTATTTTGCGTACTTCAATAAATACAATTTCAAACCTCATTGCCTCATTATCTAATTGTTGCCAATAATTTAGCAACATGCACAACTGGAATAGCTGAGAGAGAGAGAGAGAGAGAGAGAGAGAGAGAGAGAGAGAGACTTTTCATAGTCATTAAATTAGTGGTACTAAATTTTGAAAAGGAATGGAAAATATTTCAAAACTTATATAATAATCTCAAGTCTTTTCAAGGCAAATGATTTCATATATAATATTTGCATAGCTCCAAAGAATTTGGTGTTTCCAAAAATAAAGTGAAACGCTAGAATTGTGTAGGCTCTACTACAGAATACAATGTACTCTGAAATAATGTCTATTCATGCTGTACAGTAAGGTCTCCTAAGAAATAGCAGGGACATACAATAGCCCATAGGTATGATAAAAGTTAGGACATATACTGGACTCTAGGAATAATGGCTCTGATCCAGTATTGGCATTTTTAGACTGCTTTGTTTTATTCTAAAGCCTCAAGCCAACATTAAATTTCAGCACATAATCCACTAGTAATAAAGCTACCCAACGCACATGGCACTTAAAACAATACAGATATTCCATTTTAGAAGATGGAAAACATACACCTCACCAAATTTTCTGAGAGAACTCATAATGTCATTGTAAACAAATATTTGTTAAAATGGAATTTTAATCAAAAGAAACTTGGTCTAGGCCAGTGGTTTTCAATCTGTATTCCCAGGAACCCTAGGTTCCTCGTGAGCTTATCACCAGAGGTTCCTCAAGATCAATAAAAGGAGACAGGTTTCCCCGAGAGATTGCATGCCCACCACTACTGATATTGTCCTGCCGTGCAGAGTCATAGCAGAGAGCTGGGTGTGTTCTATGGTAGGCACTCAGCTTATGAGAGATAACAGCGAGGCCCAGCAAGCCTGGCAAGGGCTCCATGAGGACTGAGTGCATCTTAGAACATTCTTGTATCTTCAAAATATTTTGAAGGCAAAGATTCCCTGTCAGACTTGCAAATATTCCTCAGAATGCTGGTTATAAAGAGGGGTCCTTGAAAGCACAAAGCGCGAAAACTACTGGTCTAGACTAATAATGTGTTGGTTTATGCCAAATATTTACCAACTACCTGTGCAAATTAAAATGATAGATTTTAGAACATCAGCCTGATTGCATTCCTGGCAATGGACGGAAAAAGAACACACCTTTTGCTTAAGATCTGTGGCACAATATTGTCCATGATTTGCTGTGTTCCAAATAAATTAATCCATAGCTTATGTACCCATGAACTATTCAGCTGAGTATGCACTAATACTTAAAGGCATTACTAAAAAAGCAATGACTTAAGGAAATGTTAAATAAAATTTGTACACCAAGATATAAATAAAAAAAATACTGCAATCTTTCGCCTGACCATTTACTGTTTGCAACCTATAGA
Source organism: Elgaria multicarinata webbii (assembly GCF_023053635.1). Lineage (NCBI taxonomy): Eukaryota > Metazoa > Chordata > Lepidosauria > Squamata > Anguidae > Elgaria > Elgaria multicarinata. The sequence goes on along the minus strand of NC_086178.1, from coordinate 101,963,061 downwards.
ACATTATTTTGAAAAACAGCACATCCCCACACTTGATTGTTATTTGAATCCATAATAATAATATTGCGTTAAGCTTCTTATCAAATTCCCCTGAAAGGGAAATTTAAATATCTTTGTTGTATCCATGCACATACTTTGATAGACTACCCAACACTTCTGCATGTCACATTCAGCATGTGTGTTTTTGATCATAGTTAAACATAATCACTTTTAAAATCCTTTTCAGATCTGTGTATGGTATGTTTACACATATACAAAAGAGCAGATATTTAGCAAATAAAAGTACATTAAACACTATATAAATAACTTCCCTTTTTAAAGCTAACTAGGGTACGGTTTACAGTACAAGAATACAGGCACTTAAATTATCAGAGAGGTTCAGCTGTTCCATGTTGCACGCACAGTCTTCAGAAATCCATAGCATTAGAAGTATGAACTGAGTTATGGTCTGTTCTCCAAATCAAACTTGGAGATGACTTACTGCATAGGCTTATAGGAGCTCTTTAGATTTTTGGTCTTAAAACTTTTTTTTTCTTCATGCAGCACAAAAGGAAGGTAGAAGTTAATTTTCTTTGAAATCCAAATAGTTTTCATATGCTTGGCCAAGGCATTACAGAAGAAAATGGTAGCTTTGCATGAAATTAAATGGCTTCTTAAGTACTCCAAATGACAGGAGAAAAATCCTGGCACACACACACAAATCATAAAAGGCATAAGGAATTATCAAATTATGTAGTACCCCAGACTCAAAACCATAGGCTATTCCACCAAGACTTGATAAGATATCATCAGGTAGAAGGTAAAAAAAAGCTTATTTTTTCCATTGCTGTTGAATTAATTTAACTTAAGGCTTTCATAGAAAGCACTACAATCTGAATATGCAATTCAGAATTCAAGAGTTTTATGGGAGTTTGAAAGTGTGATGAAAATCTCAATGCAGCTCAAAACAAAAAGTAAAACAAGGCTATCCACATGTGTACCATATAGTGTACATGGATACCATATTCTACAAAGTACTGAAAGATTTAATATTAGCAGCCGGTAAAAGTGGCGAGAAAGTGGGCTGAAACTCAGATCCCCCTTGTCCATCTCACCAGACCTACACTTGCTTGAGCAAACAGCTCTAGAGTCCAAACTTCACTCCTCAGTGATATTTCTTTGTCAAATCTTAACATCTTGCGATTCCACCATCTTGCCCAGGGTCTTCTTAATCCTCAAGGCTGTAAGTCTTGAGGCAGGATTGTGTGCCCAGCATTCACACATTAATTTCAATATTGCTCTTAAACACTAAAAATATAACAGAAAAGGATAAACAAATACAAATGAAAAGAACATTTTTGATGCTCACAGTTAATTACTAGAAAATATATTAGGCTGACTATACACAACCGATGAATTTAAATGTTTGCTAAACCGAGAAAGTTAAAACATATATTATATAAGTACTGATGAACTGTTATCTATCCTGGGCCATAGAGTAAGGTCACTGATGACAGAATTTTGAAGTGGAGATTACTTCATGTAAACAATATAATCTAGACTGTCAATTCTATAGGTATGTATAGAAGGAAGGAAAGGAACCTCTCGTGCAAGCAATGAGTCATTACTGACTCTTGGAGGGACGCCAGCTTTCGCTGACGTTTTCTTGGCAGGCCTTATAGCAGGGTGGTTTGCCGTTGCCTTCCCTGGCCATTATTACCTTTCCCCCAGCTAACTGGGTACTCATTTTACCAACCTCGGGAGGATGGAAGGCTGAGTCGACCCGAGCCGGCTGCCTGAAACCAGCTTCTGCTGGGATCGAACTCAGGCTGTGGGGAGAGTTTCAGCTGCAGAAACTGCTGCTTTACCACTCTGCGCCACACGAGGCTCTATGTATAGAAACATATACATAAAAAGATGCCAGGCATACAAATCTGGACAAGGGGACTGAAAAGCTAAGCAAATATTTCCAGAGACTGCAACTACAACCCTCAAATTCTGCAACTGGTATCTATGCAAACTGGATGATTCATATTTTTTGATCAATGCTTTCCATAATTTGCCTAATGTGCATGAAGCTTTTTGGCACAATTTTCCATTGTGTGTTAAATTACATTTTGCATCATGGACTGAGATTGAAAAGACGATCACAGGGGAAGAGGACTACATTCAAGATGCCAAAGACTGAGGGGCCAGTGGCCATGATGGGTGAAAAAAGATCCTAATCAGCAACCAATGAAAAACTGTTTTAAGTTCATGTTTCTCCCAGTCAAGGCTAAAATTCCGTCCCATAACTTGACAACCATAAGAATATTCAAGTAGATACCATTTCCCCCCCAGGATGCTTACCTCATCACTGTTCCACCTATTAGGTACTACTGGGCGCAGATGCTTAACACATACCACCTCTCTCATATCCTCATACGAAGGATCATTTGGCACCATATCATAGTAGGGTAGCTGGTACTCTTCAACAATACCTGCAAGTTATAGAAATTTAAGCCAGCTAAAAACATTGAAAAAATGACACTTTCTGGTAATGACATTAAACTAACACTGAGCTTGTTTTTTCCTGAGCTCACTGCTAATCTCAGAGAGGCTCCATTTTCCAATTTCAAAGGGGAGTATTATACTGCATTTGCATCCTACCGTTTCTGCAAGGAGCAGAGCTTGACACAGCTATACAAAAGGAATATACGACATATAAAGGGGTAAAGGAAACAAGAAACAAAGAAGAAAGCGAAAGAGATCATGCACACTGTGTAGATAAAGGCCAGGCCCCGTCAATGTCTTTTGGGATTTGTGATGGAAATAAAGGTTTAGTTCAGACAACATTTTCTCAATGGTGGTTTTAGGACTCCATGGTGGACTTTTTACACCACCGTTGAGAAATGTGCTGTCTGGTAGGAAAACTCCACACATACTCCACACAGAATATCCACGATGGGCGGAGGAGAGTTCCTGCACAACGGTTGTGTTGTGTGGCAGGCTCTGTGGAGTTTTCTGTTGCGTTGAGTTGACTTTTCCCACTGGCTTCAGAGTTCCCTGGCAAGAGCGGTGAGAGGAGCGAGTGCCCTTCTAGTAGAGTTGCCGGGATTGGTTTTTTTTGCAGCAGTGGCTGATGGGATGCCATTAGGAGGACCGAGGGAGGAGACAAGGTGGTGGAACTGTCAATCAAATGTCACGATGGATTTTACTCAACTCCACAGTAGCCCACAGTCACAAAATGGTGGAGTTAGAAGATGTTGTGTGGGGAGTACCCCCTAAAAACTCAACGGCTGAGTCGAGTTTTCATACTGCATTGACTAATGTGTTGTCTGAACTGAGCCAAAGAGTAACTGAAATGCAGTTACAACACAAAACCACATTGCTTCCCTGTATCATCCATGCTATGCTCCAAGCCCAGTGCAGGCTTGGTGACACGGAAAGGGAGCAATAGGAGGACACAGTGAAAGTCTATGCACATATGACCACCACCTTTCCCCCTTCATTTTCTTCCATCATGAACGTATCTAGTAGCAGCAGCATTTCTTATAAGCAATGCGAAAGTCACTGACTATTATTCCTGGAAGCCCATGTGACTGGTAAGAAAAACAATGCAGGCAATGATGTTTGTTCCGAGTAGCTCATCTCCTGGCAACACAAAACTCATTGCCTTGAGCATCTCTAGATTTGCGAGGGAGAATAGAAGAGGAGGAAACACTGCTAGAGGAATCATGGAGAAGGGAAAGGAGCTGAGATGAAGGGATGAAAGGAGTCAAAGTGTTGGAGGTAGTCGGAGACAGAAACTAGAATTTTCTTTTCCCCAAGTGTACACAGCCTCCTTCACCATGCCTGTACAACTGGTAAGCCACTGGGCTGGTTTGCACGTCCCAATAAGCCACACTGGGTTGGTTGTTCACTTGCTAATCCATGGCCGTGGCTTGCTTCCCCCTTAGACCTCCTGCCTGCTCTCAGCACATATCCCATGGACCTCTGCACCGCAACCTCAGCAGCCTACTACACTTCTCTGATAATGGGCTCATTTGCTCATTAGGGTTTTGGCCTGCAGGGTTTTTAGCTACTCTTGCCAGGCAGCACTCTCGCCGTTTTAAAACACCCACACTGAAGTGAATCTGCCAACTTTGGTCATCACAAGCCACCCCAAACAACCCTACGACAAGCCATGATTTCTCAGGGTGGCTCGTTTGCGAAAACCAGTCCACAAGGGAAAAGCCATGCAGGTTTCAGATGTCACACTAAGCTACCCTGCAAGTACCCATGGTGACAACCCACCATGGCTTAGTGTGTCGCGAGAACCAGGTCATTAGCTAGTCTATCATAATGGCCTGGTTCAATGATCAAAACAGCTTAAACAAGCCACGGTGGCTTACTTAAGCCATGGCGTGTGCCAGCATGTGCCAGGCCCCATTTACCTTATTATTTAATGGAATGTTGTTTGATTTTTGAGGGTTATCTGCTCCTTCAATAAACAATGCTGTCCAGGTTCCGATGGCATCACAAACTGCACCCAGAAGAGTAATTAGGCAAATTTTGCCTGGCAGAGACCACAGCTTAAACAAGCCATCATGGCTTGTTTAAGCCAAGGTGCTTGTGCAAAACCAGGTCAATAAGTGACAGAAATTCAAGGAAGCAGATATAGTAACTTCTGCTGATTAAATATGTATGGATAAAAATATCTAACTGAATGTCTGACAAGGCAATAAAGATTATTCTACTGAATTGCAGATGGCTTGGCTTACAACATGTACATGATCAAATTTGAAGTCAAGATTTATACTTTACCTCCTGTGACACAACGCCGGGCCATTTCCCAAATAATCAAGCCAAAACTATAGATGTCAGCCATAATGTATGGCTGGAAATGATTTTTATTCAGGCTTTCATCTAGGACTTCTGGTGCCATGTAACGCTTTGTTCCCACTCTTGTATTCAAAGGAACATCAACTTCATTTGTATCACTACATTAATAAAAATATTATTATTATTATTATTATTATTAATTGCATTTGTATACCGCCCCATAGCTGAAGCTCTCTGGGCAGTTCACATAAGATAAAAACACTTAAAAACAAAATATTTCAACATTCTTATTTGTTGAAAGAATTTTAAAATTGGATGAAGGAAGAAGCAATTAGTATAATATTATTACCCCTTTATTTATAAAATAGAAATTTACTACAGTACACCCAAGCTGCCTGTTAAGAAGAGCCATGCTGGATTAGATGAAAGTCCATCTAGTCCAGCATTCTGTTCATACAGTGGCCAAACAGCTTCCCATGGGAAATTCACAAGCAGGATATGAGTGCATCAGCACACTCCCACCCATGTTCCCGAGCAACTGGTGTAAATTTGTCCAATCCTGTTAATATGAACAGACTACGGCCATATCTACACCAAGCAGTATATAGCACTATGAAAGTGGTATATCAGAGGCAGGAGCTACACCAAGCAGGATCTAGCACTATGAAAGTGGTATATGGTATGTGTCAATGGGCCCCAACAGTTGTCAGTGCACTTCAATACTGCTATAAAGCAGTAGTGTGGCTCCTGCCTCTTATATACTGCTTTCATAGTGCTACATCCTGCTTGGTGTAGATCTGGCCCAAGACTAAACTAATTTACAATTAATGCGCATTTCAAACAACCTGTATGAGTAAACTATTTGCAGAGCTATTATGTGATTGACTAACTGAGTCACAACAAAATGTATGAGGTACAATTTTTAGCTTTCAGTCCAACTTTTGTTTAGTACTGAATATTAAAAGTTCATATATATATATATATATATATATTGAAAGGGTATCTGTTGCAATAAAGGTTTTGAAGAAGAAAATGCTGAACTTTATTTGTCCTCTTCTATGAAGGCAGCGGGACTTTTTTTAATGTGTGACATTCCTAGATCTCCAGTCCAAGAACATCTGGCAAATATATATTAGTTTCAATTATTCTCTTCCAAGTATATTTTGCAGGTAAAATATTTATTATTTCAGGTACATCACTTTCATACACAAATACTCTTTTCTTCTGTTGTGAACCAGCCAAACAAGACAATCACACTTTTCTGATCTATGCACAAATACCCCTCCCATGAATATATGAATGCTGGATTTTGCATATGAATACGGAATTTTGTATATGAAAATAAAATGCAATCATCTACCTGTTAAATTTAACAGCTAGGCCCAAGTCAGCAATACAGCAAGTCCCATTTCTCTTTATCAAGATATTTTTACTCTTCAGGTCTCTGTGCGCAATAGCAGGCTTCCCTTGTGTTCCATATATCTCTGTGTGCAAATGGCAGAGACCACATGCAGCAGAATAAGCCAGTTTGAGAAGAGCTCTGTTGTCTAGCGTGGTACACTTCAGGAAGTCATATAGCGACCCATTTTCATGATAATCTGTGATCAAGTAAAGTTGGGTCCAAGAGCCTGTGCCTTTAATATCTGCTGCTATGAAACCTGTGGGATTTAGGAACATAATTATTGTTGAATGCTTCCTCAAATTATTAAATGAAAATCGTGCCAGGGATAAATACTGAATAGACCAACATGTCTTCATTGGTGATATGGAGCAGTACCTTCTTTACTGTACCACCTCAGTTGAGCAACTCCCACTTAAGCCCAGACATTGCTGACTTGGAGGAGGAGGAGGAGGAAGAGGAGGACAGACCATCTTCATCTGCCCTATACTGATCTGGTGATATTATTCTCTACTTATTTATTTTATGATTGATAATGGATTTAAGCATTTGTTCTGATTACTACGGCTCCAGTTCTCACAAGAAAGTACAATACACATTTGAAAAATAAATAAGTTGCACCGATTACACATCTCAAAACCTCTGGAATAATTTTGCTGAAGATAAATAGGAATACTACACTAAAAACAGCTCACGGATTTCCCTTCATATGGGGAGTGGAAATACTGTTCAGTTCCCTGAAATTTACATTCCAAGTCTTAAAAACATGTAAAATGCACTTAAGAAAATGCAATTCATCATAATAATAAAAACCCGGGCACACATCATATTCCCTTTCAAATTCTTACATGATTCTTGCTTTATATATGAATGATATCATTTAGCTAATAAAAGATCTGAAATGTTTTGTCTTTCTCCTCTAAGTGATATCCACATTCTCCTTACTTACCAAGTATATTTTCATGGCGCATGAGAACTGTCTGGTATATCTCAGTTTCTCGAAACCAGCTTGCTTCTTCAGTGGTGAAAAATACCTTCACTGCTACTTTTTCACCCCGCCATTTACCCATCCACACTTCACCATATCGCCCTTTTCCAACTTGCCGTACCATCTGAATTTGTTTGGCAATAGTCCGCTGGACCTGAAGAAAAAAAACCCCCTGAAATTAAGTGTTTCTAAAAACTCTGATAACGTATTTAGAAACCTTGACTTTAAAAAGAGATAAATTTGCATAATGGTGTCTAAACCTTTCTGAAATTGTTCTTCCATAGAATAAAAAAGAACTCGTCACTGAAGTCAGTGGGACTCACAGCCTAAATCATAACCTATTAAAGCCAAAATACTTGGATTTAAATGAATTAAAGTGGATTAATTGAAATACTTCAAATATACTTGACCTTTGGACAACCCCAATGTGAAAGCAAACTGCACTGAAATTAGCAAGACACTGATCCAATTTACACAACACAATAACCCATGTTCAGCCATGCTGTGTGCTACTGCTGTAGCTTTGATCGGGGCTGCATCATATCATGCGAACACTGTCACTGTGGGTTATTTGAGGGTTAAAGTACCTTTGCATAGCCCTCGGTTAGAAGTTAAATAACCCACAACTGCCTGGATGTGTTTTAAGATAAGTTTGCCAAGGGTACGTATTAAACAGCCTTTAAAAAATAAGCCCACAAAAGTTACTAATCTTCACATTTACTAGTCTGTTAAGAGGCTAGTAGCTTGTGTTCCTATGCTGTTGTGGAGGAGAAGCCCTTTACTCTGCAGCCAGCATGGAAATGCAGCAGGCTGGTGAAGGAGAGAGAAAGCAATCCATCCCCTCTTCGCCAGCTTGCTCATTCACCTTCAGATAATTCCTTGTAGCCAATGGTGACCAGGCTATTTGTTAAATACAAAGCTGATGTAAAATAAAGAACTTTGCATTGAAGCATAGTTAAATCATAGTTAAATTACCAAAAGAGGAAGTCCTGAACCACTGCCAGAGCTCTGAGACTGATCAATAAGATCTTTCAGTGACTCCCCGGTTGGAATAAAGGCTTCATCTTGCTCCAGATCACGATTATAACATTGTCTTTTTGCTACCCATTTACAATAGTGCCTGGGGGGGAAAACAGAGTTCAGAATTTATACATACCGATACAGCATATTATTAAAGCAAGTACTGTATTTATGTCCATAGCAGCATAACTGCGAAAGTATTTAGCAATGGTAGATTTTACCAATTCTTGCAACAATAACTTTATTTGCTAGTTTTCAATTTTATTTGACAAACATTGCCCACTGTGCATAGAAGTGAACACTTGAATTTAGGAATCCCATATTAGTTGAATTTGTGATATTCCTTATTGTAATTACTGCCCCTGGATATTAAGCCCACATATATAACCTCTACAGTTAGGTACTGACTTTAATGCATGATGAGCAGAGTTGAGAGAGCAGCACAAGAACAAGACCCACTCCTGATCTTACTATGCAGAATTAGGCAACTCAGATAAAACAGGACAATGCAAATCTAAATTAGGCCTGTCACACTCTCATCCTAAATATTTGTGACAATGCTTATGTCCACGATACCATTGTTAGCAGCACTACAGTGCTGGCATTAGGCCATGTTTCATGACAGTGGGTTTGCATTATAGGACTATAAATATTTTTTAGAAACAAAAATAAAAACATGACTCTTTATAAATGACACATTTCAAATATTCCACAATAACAGTGGCTGATTATCTAACTGCACGAATGCCAAAATCACATATTTGACAGCCATTCCATCTTCACATTAATCTAGAGCAATAGTGCAATTCCACATGTCTACTTATTGTTTCATTGGGACTTACGCCCAGGTAAATGCATATGGGATTCAAGACTAAGGGTCAGTTCACTCAGTCCTCTTGTGAATATACTCTACACATGGTGGGGTGCCCCACTGAAATACTCTGCTCTCTTGATCCCAGTCCCTATATGCAGAACATGACATAAACATCACATGTACACCCACTACTGTAAACTGACAGACACAAAAAGGGCTACACTAAGTATATACATCCACAGATTTGAATGCATGTGCCCCAGATCACACATAAAATGTTCTACTTGCAACTGGGGGTGGGATGGAGATTGGGCCGTGTAAGCTTGAAACTTGCTCCTAACTTCCACTATATAGAGAGATTCTACATAATAAGGGAGTTATATATTAAGTTTCATGTCATATCAGTTTCCATATAGTTGACATTTTTCATACTGATACAAATCAAGCTGTTATAGATTTTGGGATGCCTCTAGATTCTTATAGACTTAAATGAGTTAGCAACATATCCGTAATATTTTTATGCGATGCATTAAAAATGGGAAATAGCCAGTGAGAGATATTTTACCTGTAGCAGAAACAGCTAAATAAGACAATCAAAATTATTATACAGACTGCCATAGAAAGAAGTACGGCGATCCAACGAATGCTGCCGTCAAAGAGACCATCTATATATATAAAAAAAACCAATATTAAAAATTAATGGTAAATTTATCTCTTGGAAATATTATTAGACAAAGAATGAAAAAAAACAAACAAACCTGGTGGGAGTGTGTGTATGTATTTTCATTTTGTGCAACTATGCAGCAGGGCCTTCTCTGCTGTGGCACCCCGGCTGTGGAATGAGCCCCCTAAGGAGGTTCGCTTGGCACCTACATTATATGCTTTTAGACGCCAGGTGAAGACCTTTTTATTCTCCCAGCGTTTTAACAGCCTATAAATGAATTTTAACTTGGTGTTTTAAATTTGTAATTTTGCATTGCTGCTGTTTTTATTTAGTTGAGCTTTTATATTGTATTTTATATTATGGTTTTATACTGTTGTTTTATACTTTGAATGTTTTTAATTTTTGTGAACTGCCCAGAGAGCTCCGGCTATTGGGCGGTATAGAAATATAGATAATAAATAAATAAATAAATAAGTACAGTAATTGAGGATCAGCAGAATGCCTCTATTCATTCAGCAGCATGGGGAATCCCCAAGGATTGCAGCTGGCAGTATAAACTGGCCCCGAGTCATAATCCTACCTGCATGTCCCTGAAGCATTTATTGTATGGGATCCCAAAGGGCTCTATCATGCTTTCAAGCTCTTTAACATCTAACTGAATTCACTGACTGAGGACACCCAAGGATGAGGAGTGAGGTGTCATCAGTATGGTAAGGACAAGAACTATTAATCTTTTGCATCTAATTTGGGTGAGGTCGAGGAAGTGCTAAAGTAGTGTTTAGGGCCAGTAATTGACTGGATGAAGGCCAATAAATTGAATCTGTTCTAGATGGAATTCCTCTCCCCCTAAAGGATCAGGTCCGCATTTTAGGAGTTCTCATTGATCCATCTCTGTCACTGGAAGCCTAGGTGACATTTGTGGCACAGAGCAACTTTCATCAGCTGCACCAGAGACAGCCCCTACTGGACAGATATAGCCTTGCCATGATTATCTATGCTCTAGTAACATCCAGACTAGAATGTGGAGATTGGGCATTGGCAATATATCTCGCAGGGCTTCGAGGTCCACTGACTCCCAGTCGATTTCAAAATTTAAAGTATTGGTACTATGGCTTCGGATCCTGGTACCTGGAAGGCATGTGTACTCCCACACCAACTTGACTGTACACCTGTCAGCTCCAGAGGCCCTCTTCCAGTTCTCTCTACTGACTGAGGCAAACCAGGTTAAAAACGGGGAGAGGACCTTCTTGGTTGTGGATGTTCACTAGGGATGTTTGCATGGCACCTACTCTGACACCTTTTTGGTGCCAAGCAAAGACCTTTTTGTTTCCCATGGCTTTTAATCTGCCATTATGTTTTATGCTGCTCAAAATTGCTTAGCCCCTTGAGGTTTTATAAGATTTATGCTAAATCTTTTGCTGTTTCAGTTTAGTTGCTGCAGTGAAGGGCTCTAATAATGAAGGGTGTGAAGAGAAATCCTAGTGCACATGCAAATGTCCCACCGATGGCCTTGACCATGGAATTCTAGCAAGCATTGTACCTGTAGGAATAGGAGGGGGTAACGTGGGCTTCAAATCTTGATTGCAGAAATCTGTCCGACAGCATTCAATTGTTCGCCGTAGCTGTGCTTTTGGAGAATCCTATAGAATAAAAAGAGATTTCCCCCCTTCATATGTATTCTTTGAACAACAATCAGTTGCTACAACAAAAGGAAAGGTTAGTTGTGAAACAGAAATCATGCACTTGGCTATTAAACCAGAACAAAGTTTATTAAACTGACCACTGGATACTGCAAGAAAATGTTCATGAGGAGTACTTCTGTTCAGGGTTTCCAGCCAGCCATGCCTTTCCCCAGGATACTCTATTCCATTCTCACTTCCTTCTGGTTTTTCATTCCCATCCACAAGAGTCAGTCACCATTCCATGCCCACTGAGCCCTCATTGGGCACTTGGGGGGTGGGGTCCCAGTTTCTTCCTATATTTTTATTTAGTTCTGCAGAGGTTGGGGTTCACTCAAGCCTGCTGATACCTCCTCTCTTATGTGTGGATAATGTTGTTTAGCTACACAAGAATTTGCACTTGGAGAATGAGTTTGGTATTGATAGATAGGATTACCTCCAATCTTAGAGCTGGTCAATACAGCTCATAGTGGCTAAGACTGAGCTATAAAATCTTGCCTCTGCCATAAACTCATTAGGTGATCATAGGCAAATAACTCTCAGCCTGAGGATATGGGGACACTATTAGTAACCGAACTTACAGTTTGTTTTAGGAACTTCAGCAAGATAAAATACATGAAGAACACTGAACACTCTGAAGTGCTAAATATTAGAAATGGTAAAATGATACAGTAATACATCACCCAATTTCAGTTTTTTGAGTAAAGTATTTGTATACTATGAAATGAAAGCAAATACTGGAGTTCAAGTGTCTCCGGGAGGACGGGGCCTGCATGAATGTTAATACACAGTGTTAGTGTCAATATCACTGTTTGTTGTAGTGCTTTTATTGGTTTGTAGATAACTACATTACAGTTTATAACCAACATTGACTAAAATAAATCATTTGAGAGCATTTTCATTAGTCAAGCAGTAAAAACCTGGCTGGTGGGGAGAGAAGAAGAAGATTCTGCACTTTTAAAAAATACATTACTTCCTCTTTAAAGGTGCCAAGCTGAGTCAAAGGAGGTACACCCTCCACTCTAAATCAGTGCTTACTTTGAAAAAGCACATCTGAGAATGTTACAGTCTCAGTGCAATTTAATTAGCAATTGGTTAATCTTATCTAGATTGGATGGCAGTGCAGTTGTGCACTTGTAATGTGTGATCCTTTGCTTGTTACTAGCACATCATCTATCACTACAGTAACAGACCTGATGTGCAGACTTAAATTATCCAAGGGTAATAACTATTCCCCAGCTCCACTCTGAAAACAACGGAAAGACAGTTGAAGTACCTTGCACTGGAAGTCTGAGCCTTCATATTTCATGCAGCCTGAAGCAAGTGTAATTTCTCCATTTTCCTCTTCTTCGATGATGGCAAAGCAATGTCCGTTAGTTCTGGAACAGATAAAACGGCTTCAGATCTCCAGGTACTGTTCTATATGCATTCAACCCGTTTTTTTTATATGTATTAGTATATCATCTTAAATTTCCTCCTTCAAGCACAATGGACAAATACCACTCTGGTGGAGAAACTGTTCTCTAAGGAAATGAGGGACAACACAGCAGACAAAATGTGGTTGAACTTGCTTGACAGAATGTAAAGTAGTATTAGGTACTTCCCACTGTGTGTGACTGGGATTGCAGCTTTCAAGTGGCTGCAAGAAGGACAGCTTTAAGTGAGCTAAAGGCAACAAATTAAGAATCAAAAGATAGTTTTTTTAAAAAAATCCTTTTTAACGTTTAATTGAGTTAATAGGACACTGGTGGCCATTCAATGCATATGCCTTTATTTGACAGATTTTCCATTTAAAAATTCATATTTACTAGATTTATCTACACAAAAATTAACACCCCATTGTAGAAGCTATATAGGGACAAACACTAGAGGGCAATAAAAAGCCTTAATTTTAAAGTGACAAAAGAATTAACTAAACTAAATCCCCTTATCTACATCAAATATGCTATGTAAGAAGGTCAAATGCAATCCAATTGTTACACACACACACCGATTTGCACCATTTTAAATAATAGAAGTCATTTTACCAGAACATAAAAGTATGATAATTTAAATAGAGAGGAAGAAGGGAATTGAAAAACATGAGAGGAGCAAGGAAAGATTTTGAAACCTCTAACCTCAGTATAGTTCTTATCATATTCTTCATAACCTTGTGAGAAAACAGCCTATACTGTCCCAGTGATACTTACTTGCATGTGTTATTAATGGCATTTTCCGGACAGTGCCCTGAACAGTAGCACTGTAAAAACGGCAATGTGTCCTCTGGAGCTACGGTTACTCCATCTTCCTGCTTCTTCTGATCAGGATCTGTCTTCATCCCTGTCCCATGGAGCATGCTGTCTAGATTCTGCCCTGTATACCATAAAGAAGAACTAAGTGGTTTGTTTTGTAACATATTCTTGCTCTGAAGATTTAGAAATTTAAGCAGCAGTGGCCTCTCTAAAGACCTTCTGGTTCAACTCTCTTCTCAATAAGATATTACCTGTAGGTGAGCTGCATTCAATTTCAATAGAACTGATTTCCAAGTGTATTCAAGATTATAAACTTGATGACAAACAATGGGTCACAAAATCTGTTTTGGTAGAACCTTCTGAGATTATCTCAAGAATTAAGGTGCTTAAAATTGTCTTTTTCTTGAATGTTTAGTTCCACCCACTTTTTATAAACAACAATTTTGCAAGCTTCTGTAGGCAGGAATACTTCTATAGCATAGTTCCTCAACATTGTGCCCTCCAGATGTATTGGATTACAAGTCCCATTATCTTCAGCCACTTGAATGTTTGTAGTACCTCTTTGATTAAGAGAAAACATGGATCCTTAAATAACATAGGCCATTGGAAATGAGCGAATGGCCATGGATTTCATGAATAATATGAAAAGCCCCTGCATTTTGCTGGCAGTTTCATAGGCAACTTGAAAGTCTGTGAAAGAGGCCATTTAAAATTACCTCCAGCTTTCTAAAATTCTTTCTCATACAGCAATTTCATTTCAGCTGCATCTCAAGAGCCTATGGATAAATTTCCCTCAAGAGCACAATCATTTTATTTAAAACCAACACATTGCCTTAAACTTGAAAAAATTCAATTATGGATAATGAAATTATATCTTTACCACAATATGACCTCGTTTGCACATAACAACCAACCATAAGTTAATTAATTAACCCATGGATGGTCAGGGCCGTGTGACAACAAGCAAGCATGCTGTCTTCTACCACTTCTGCTCAACAACACAGAGTGCCAGGTTCAGACAATGCAGCAAACAAGGAATGGGGTGTTACTGGATTGTTTGATAAACTGAATGAAAACGGAAGCAGCCAGCAGGTGGGGAGGCAGCGCACTTGCTTGCTGTCACACAGTCTCGACAACCCATGGGTTGTCATTATGTGTGAACCAGGTCTACATATATTCAGGTTGTATTTATTTATGAAGTTCCTTTGCTTCTATAAATACTATTTAATTCACTTTTTCAAATAGTAAGAATCCAGTTTCAGTGCAATGTTCCATCCTAGGATATTTCATCCATCTGCTAAATAAGCAATCACGTTAAGTTTCCATTTGAAAACTATATAAAGAGAAAAATAGTTTCATGTATGAAGTACCTAGAATAAAATATATTTTAAAAACATGGGAGTTCTTATCTATAGCTGTCATATTTTGCATGCATTACTAGGCATTGATAAGTCCATTGTAGTCAAGACCATATACTCCCCCCGCTGATATTAACATAAAGTCAATGCCTTTTCAAAAACTTTGAAAGTAATACCTTATCAAAAATGTTCAGAAGCTATTAAAAGAACATAATGAAAAGTAAAATGTCTCGTTCTGCTGCTGCTTTGGCTTGTTTTTTTCTCGAGTTTGTTCTGACTCTATACTGTTTAGCTTCACCCTACCCAGTGCCTGTTTACACTTCCCTGTGCCTGTTTGCATTCTCTTTCCCTCCTTATTGTTTACTACAACTTTATTAGATTGTAAGCCTATGCGGCAGGGTCTTGCTATTTACTGTGTAATCTGTACAGCACCATGTACATTGATGGTGCTATACAAATAAATAAATAAATAAATAAATAAATAAATAAATAAATAAATAATAATAATAGCAGCAGAGGTTTCTAGTTCAAATGCCTGTCTCAAGGCTTGTCAATCAGGAAATCAATAAGGAGTAACTGAGCGTTTCCATAGACTTGAATCAATGGGACTAAGTTCAGTGTGTTTAACTGTGGGCTGCATCTATCCTCCATGTTAACAGCATTAGGTGCAATCCTATGCACATTTTCCTGGGACCGTGCTGTTGGGGTTCTGGAAGAACCACACTATTTTCAGCAGGTTGGATGAAAATATTATCCAAATAAAGTATTATTCTTTATCTTCCAGTAAACATAGCAACAGAAGCTAGGCAAGTCACTGTATCCCATTAATTCTAAACAAGCATAAAAAATGTGAAGGGACTTCTTCAGAAAGAAATGTCTTGAGCACAAAAAAAAACCCTCATATGGAAATTACCCACAATTGTAAGCAAGATAATATTTACAATCACTAACCAAATCCCAGAAAAGATGTACAAACAGACTAACTGCTGAATGAAGCTAGTGCTTCTTTTAGTATTGGATAAAGCATGAAACCATGTATCAGTCCTCTGCAGACCCAGTGCACTCTCATTCTTTATCCCAAACAAAATAAGTCAGGCAGCTACTCAGGATTTATGTGTTCCTAAGAATCACTCAGGTTGATCTAAGCTTCCTGTAATACTTAAATATTTATAAATCCAAGTTCTAAACTCCATGTCAATTATTATCCATGATGGGCACAGGGCCTAAGTTGTTACAACAAACAGTGCCACAGTATCCACATTTTAGGAAACAGGTAACTAAAACCTCTCTCCCAGTTTTAACCGCTTTGAAAGAAAACATGGCATTAAAGTTTCACTTCTTAAATTAAAAGCTGGACATCTTAACTGCTTATCTGCTGTCTCAGAAATTGGGAGACTGAGTGTTAATATCGTCTCCAGTCTGTCTTATATGTCTGAAATGTAATATCGGAACAATTCCTACTATGTACTGCCCTATTAAGTGCTTGTCAATATTCATTTGACTAAAAATTATGTATCATTCCTTCTAATAGCCAACTGAAGTAGTTGATGCCAACAAGTTTGGAACCAAAACTGGGCCACTGAGAAACAAAAGGGAGATATAAAAATGCTCTGCGTAAGGGCGTTAAAAGAAGTAGTTCTTGCAAAAAAACAAACAAACAACTCAGCCCATTGAGAACTGGACATGACCATTGCCCTCCAAGAATCACAGAATGTTGTGTCAGTAAGGAAAGAAAACTAGAAAGCTGGGGAGTGAATTGGCCTGCTTGAACCACTTACAATATCCTGGAGGTGGCAGCCTGAACAGGAACACTCCTTTTAGGGGGTGAGGCAGTGCTTGATCCAGGCTTTTTTTGTGTGTGTGTGTGTGGGGCCTTTGGACAAGATTCTTCAATGTCCCTCCCCACCCCCAGTGAGTCTACCTAGTAACCACTATTGTTACCAACTGCAATTGGTTGTCATCTTCTTTCTCATCATTGCTACCATTTGCTTTTTTGATAGGCAGAGAGCCAATGAGCAAATAGACAGTGGCATCTGCTACTCCTCCTTTTCACCACACTGTTGTCTGGCTGAGCCAGAAAGAAAGGCAGGTTGCAATGAGGAGGAAGAGAAAGAAGACGTCCAAGGGCTCTTGTCAGTGGGACCCTACTGGGATATGGGACCTCAGCACTCGCTGAGGTGCTGTGCAGTGTATCCTGAGGTGAGGATACACTGCATCATTTTGTACCAGGTCCCACTTGTTTCATTTTGATTTTTCACAGAGATTGGAAAGAAGCATATATTGTATTTAGTGTAGTTTTTGTGAGGCTTTATGGCCACATGGACAATGAGTGTGATAATCTGCAAGGCTTTTCCGAACACCTACTGTTCTTTCAAAACAGAATCGACTTTGATTAGTAATGAAACTGATCTACTTCGATCATACAAGAAATAGCTTATGTTTAAAATGAATGTCTGTCCTTTCAATCATTAACAACATCCTGTTTAGGCTTCCTAAGTTTTAGGAACAGCAATCTGATGAAACAGTAATATCAAATAGAAACAATGCAGTTAAGCAAACTCTGCACTGTGAGAGAACAATCACTGAAACATACGAAATCTTTACAGCTATTTATTAATGAAAAATATATGGATCCACTCCAATCCAGATTTAGCCAAGGTTTAGCACTGAAACAACCTCGGTTACCCTGATGGATGACCTCTATTGGAAGATATAGGAGAGGGCAACCAGTTGATTCTCGATCTCTGTGGCTTTTGATACCATCAGCCATGATATCCTGGCTAGGCTGGCTCTGTGGGTTGGGAGACATGGTGATACAGTGCTTCCACTCTTTGCTCCAGCAACAGCTTTGGAAAGTAGTATTGGGGAGAGGGGTTTCTGCTTGGTGCTATGGCATCTGAGATGTGGAGTCCTGCAGGTCTATTTTATCCCCCATTCTTTTTAACATCTACACGAAGCCACAGGGTAAGGTCATCTGGGACTTTGGAGTGTGGTATGCAAATGACACCCAGCTCTATTTCCCTTTGTCATCATAGTTAGGCGATGCTGAACTTTTGCCTGGATGAGAACCAATAAATGGAAGCTGAATCCTGACACCACGGGGGATGGGTTTTTACACTCCCCCTCAAGGAACAGCATGTGGGTGTTCCTTGATCCAGTATTGTCACTAGAGGCCCAAGTGGCCTCAAGAGCACCTTTTGCCAGCTTTGGCTGGTTCACCAGCAGTAGGCCTTTCCTGCTATGATCCATGCTTAAACTGTAATGTGTTACACATGGGACTGATTTTGAAAATGGGTTGGAAGCTTCCATTAGTACAGTACTCAGCTGCTAACATTCTGGTTGGACTATTTAGAAGGAGCTACGTTACATCAATTTTGAAGGAACTACATTGACTGCCAATTCAAGGTGCTAGTGCTTATGCATTATCATCTCTATTTTTCATCTTTAGGAGAAGTTCATCTTTAGGAGAAGTGAGGACCTTTTCTGTAGTAGCACCCTGACTTTGAAAAACCCTCCTGTGGGAGATATGCCTGATGCCCACACTGTATTTTCAGTGATAGGTTGACATTATTTTGTATTTGTAGCTGGTTGAATAGCTATTCCTTTCAATTTTACGTAATGTTGTTTAATATTTTACCTTGTTTTTTATGATAAGAGTTCACATTTTAAGGTATACCAACCTGAGTTCCACTTAGGTGCAGTCTATGCATTCTTAAAAATAAACAAATACACTGGCCAAAATTATGTATATAACTTTAGAAATTCTCCATAATAGTAAAAAGTACTAAAAGGAAAACAACTAACCTATATCATGACACAGAAATTTCATGAGACAGTAATTTCTTTTTAAAGATAACCTTCTGTTCAGATTCTACTACCTCTACTTCCTCATTTAAACAAAGTGTCATCTATGTGCATAAATTTCCATGAATCAGCTCACGGCTCTGAAATTCTTGTCAGTGACTCAGATGTATATATCTGTATAATGACTTCACAATCTCTATCAAACAGCTATATCTACCCAGATCCCTCTTTAAGGGTGGCTAACAGATTCTTCTGAATGCATGTACATTCTGTTAGCAGCCTAGATTACAGAAATCATATTCACTCAAAAAGTACCTGAAGCTCACCAAATGTAACCCTCACTGGATAAGACCATATACTGACACAGAAATTAATCGGTTTCAATAAATGCAAATTCAGTACTTTTTAAAATGAAATGGAACTTTGCCATTGAGTTGAGAAGGGGTTAAACTACATTCTATGTTTTTGCAAATTAAATTAAAAATCCATAAAGATTCACAGTAAAATTGTCCCATTACCATTGCAGGTGTGCTTTAACAGATTTTCTAAAATTGTGAGCCTGCACAGAAGTCCAAAGCTCAAGAAGTAAATGAAATTTAGAAGCATGTGCCAACTCAAAACACTTTCCAAACCAAACTGACCCAAAAGTAGAGTTTCTGAAACATAAAGCCAACTAGGAAAGGCTAGTTTTGATAATCAGTTCTTTCATATTGCCTTTGAACAGGAATCAATGGGCTGAAGAAGGCAGGGAAATTATCTTGTTAGCTATAGCTGCAAGTTAAAGACATGCATGCCTTATTATTTTAGACGTTTTAGCAAGTTCCCCTGCTAAAATCTAAACTGCCTTTTTTTTTTTTAAGTACAGTGTTGGTTACTGAAAAGGATGCAAGTCATTTTCAGGTGGCCGTAAAAGTTTGCCCTTTCAACAACTCTCATGTCACACTCCTAAACAGCTTTGTAAGCTTCTGGATTTCAAAAGCTTTTCAAAAGTTACAATGGATTATCAGCATCTATTTCAAAATGCAGTTCAAATATAAAACAATGTTGCCTATGCACATCAACATTTCAAAATAAAAACATTTCTTAAAAATCAAAGTTTTAGAAGTGTGATTTTACCTTGAACTTGAAGAATGATGAATATACAGAACCCCAGCAATCTGATGTAAACTTTCAGACAAATCATTGTTCACATTTAAATCCTTTCTGTTCACTGTCAACTTTGGCAAACTGCCCTGCTGCTTGACAAGTTTTAAGCTGGATTGCTTAGTGAAATTTGGTGACCAGTTGAAGTAATGATTTAATTATTCCAACTTGTTTTCTGAAAAACAAATGATATTACATTTTTGAACAGATAGATATGATAATGCTAGCTGCAAAATACAAAGGGGGAAGCATTTCAAGTGGGCAAGATGTAGTAGGATCTTAAAATGAAAAATGCATTCACATAAATATATAAACAGAACTAAAATATGACCCACTGATTTGTATTTGATAACTACGCAACATTTTAAAATTAACTCAAATATATCTAGCTGATTACACACATCTATGCAACTCAAACTAAAAACTGAGATTTTTCAAAATTCTAATTTCAACAGCATTGGATCAGACTGATAATCATCCCATTCTAACAACCCAATGTAGCACATTACCAGAGGAGTTTCATGCAGTGAGCAAACTTGTATTGCGAAAAAAATATCTCCGTGCAAGATTGTCTAGAAAATCCTTTAAAATGTTTACTTAAATGCACAAAAAGCAAGGCAGTTAAACTGCTTTACCACTTTCAATCACCTTTCAGGAATAAAGTGGACAAACACGGTTATATTAAAATTTCACAGCTGCAGTAACCTCTCAGTGAAGTTTCTGCAATGATTAACAGAGTCTAACTAGCTCTCCAAGGAATAAACAGCAATTTGAACACCTAAGTAGTTAATACGGACAATACAGATTCTGTGTTAAGATGAACAGAACACTGATTTTGCCTTTCTTTGGCCTCTTGTTTGAGTGGGCTTGACCCCCTGACCCCTGTCAGCCTGGCGCTATTCTTGAATGAAAAAACTTGTATTTGTTCAAGGATGTGCTGCAATTACTGTTGGTGGCTGCTTCTACCATAAATAACTCAATCTGTCTGTTGGCAGAACCCAAGAACTTTTCATTTTAATTACTGCTTCATAGGCATTTAACATGGAAGCAAATTACTGGCGGAGCACAGAGGTGTCTGTCACTTTCAATTTGCGCATGCAGGGGGCATGGAGCCTTCGACCTGTGGCCTACTTTTCACACATCTGTGACTTTTTAGTAATGAAGAAACAAAGCAGTTTCCTTACCACAAGAAATAGAACCAGTGCAATGGAATAACCTATCTGTGTATACACAAACTAATACATGTATAACAAAACACAATATAGATACAAACTACTTCAAAAATGTAAATAAATATTTTAGTTCTTTAATCTTTAGGTCTTTGATTTCATTGTTCTTGCTTAAAAAAACCCTTCTGATTTTATTATATTGATTTTTCATTGTGCAGTTTTAATTTGTATCTTGTCCTGGGTACTGCCATAAGGAAAGGCAGTATAAACATGTTCATTAATAATAGGTAAAAATGCAAATAAACGTTAAGGGGAAATCAC
The DNA here is from genome assembly GCF_023053635.1 of Elgaria multicarinata webbii. NCBI lineage: Eukaryota > Metazoa > Chordata > Lepidosauria > Squamata > Anguidae > Elgaria > Elgaria multicarinata. Next base: position 101,941,689 of record NC_086178.1, on the reverse strand, counting down.
TGAAGTTCCCCCCTAAATATACACGTATTTTCACTCCTTTCCTCAAAAAAATATTTTAAGCAACATCTGAATAAAATCTTTTTGTCTGAAAAGCAAAATGATTACTCTTTCCTAACGCAAGGTATTTAGTGTAACATATATTTAAAGATGTTGTAGCTTACTACATTTTCATATAAGGAAGAGAGAAAAAATCCAGAAAGTTCAAAACTGTCTCCCCTAGCTCCCAACCCCTCCCTCACCATTTCCCTAGCGCCTTTCTTGCTCCTTAGTTGGGGAACCATAACTTCCAGCCCCCATCTCTTCCTTCTCTATTACCATTATTAGTAATGATCAGACAGTCCTGTGCTAGGGGATTGGTATAATAAGCAACCGTTCCTTTTTTCTGTAAAATGTTGTGATCAAATACAACTCTTGATCAGCGAGTGAGCTAATTTCCCCACTTTGCTGAAGTATAAAATCTACCAATAAGAGGAAGATTTAAAGCACAACCCCCCCCCTAATAATTAGGACTAGGCTGATTATACATGAAGGATTTTGTATGAATTTATCTAGGCTCCACTGTAAGAACCCAAGACAATGCCCCATGCCTTCAAGGTTTCGTTCTTCTCTTTCTGCCTTCTCAACAATCAGAGGTGGAAGTTAGTCAGGAAAACTTAGCTGCACATCCTGCTTTCATGACCCATATCTGGAGCCAGGTAGCTATTTTCCCTGGGGATCAACAGGCTGATGATCTGGCTGATTTTACCTTACCACATGACATGCGGCATGGCTAACTTGCGTAAGCCTTGGGGATTTAATTGCACTAAACTTATTCTTCTGGAGTGTCAGGCCTTGTTCACTTGTACTCCTTATTGTGTTGCAAACTAATATACTTGATTTATAACTGACCTCTATCAACAAGGACTAACACATGCTCCTAAAATAAACCTTTGCTTATCCCTGACCATTAAAGGCTTGCCCTAATACAAAGATCTTACGTCGCCTTTAAAAGATGCTTAGACAATGGCTCTGACAAAATTCAAAAGGAAATGGAGTTCCAAAGTTGTATTTGTTTTATATATTAGTACATTTATATCCCACCTCTTTTCCTCTTGCAAGGAACACATTTTCTCCTCTCCATTTTAACTTCACAACAAAATTGTAGAAAGTCCACAATATCCAGCAACATAATGTTAGCACAGTGCACGGAGGAGGCAATTCATAGGAATGCAGGGCCAAAGCCATGGATCAGGATAAAGGGTTAGATTCTTCTTCTTTGGGTTCTTTCCACTATCAAAATTCTATGATAGTATTAATTAGATGGTAAAATCTGTTTTTTTATTATTTGATGTTGATACAGAACCATATACAATGTCTAACAAATTGGTAGTTCCGTGCAGAATTTAAATTCCTCCATTGGCTTTGAAGCTAAGCTATTAGAACTGGTACCCAGAACCCTGCTGAATATAAGGAAGTAAAGAGGAAGTGTTATTTGCATTTAAGAAAAATGTAACCAAAAAAATAATAATCCAAATTTGTCACTAATTCCGCAATACACAGGGTCCCTTAAGTACTATGTAACCAAAGTTCCTACTTGTATACACGCACCCAATGCAAGAAGAAAATGTGTTGGCCATAAGGAAAATGCCAAATCCATATTAATGTAATACTTTTATTAGGCCTACTCAAAGGTCAAAAAACATGCGATATGATCAGTACAGACAGCATTCCATAGACTCCTTGTGAACCCCCAAATTAATTTAAGTACCAAGCAGCAACTTCTTAATCTGTCATCAGAGGAATGTGAAGCAGTGATGCAGTCTATGTGGAACTACCAAGCTTTGCTCAAAGGAGGAATGCTTAGTGAGACCAGCAAGGAAGCCTCTAAATAGGCTAGAATAGGCAATTCTCCTGGGCCTCTACAGAATGCTTCCGGGTTATACTGTCTCTTGTGGTATACTGTCTCTCCTCTACTAGTGGACGCTGCCGTGTTCTAAGTAACAGACTGTCTTCAGCTCTGCATTCCTCCTCCCACATTTGATAGGAACTATGCCTGATGCACACACTCCTTGCCTTTGCAAACTTAACTTCAATTACTGTAGTTTAAATAGGCTTTGTAAAAAACTCTGAAGCAAATGGAGCATTAATCAGTTTTAACAGCTTTGTGCATTCCTGTGAACAGACGCCACATAGTATCCTTAGTATCCGATTCAGAGGGAGAGGCGGGTAACAAATAAATATTATTATTATTATTATTATTATTATTATTATTATTATTATTATTATTATTATTATTATTATTTTCCCCCTCAAAAAGTGCAAAACCTCCTCCCTGCATCTCTCTTTCAATTTGATCAGCTTATGCAACTTCGGTAACTATATAATACTATGACTCTTGCCATTATGTCCTAATGAAAACTGTTTGGTCTAAGTGCCTATTAGCTGAAAACCTGCTTCTTGTTGCAGCTGCTTTTTCAAAATGAAAGACACTGGGCATTCCAATCATGGAACTTCCACATCACAAGTATTTGACCCAATGAGAAAAAGCACACCTAGGATCTAAAAGGTACAGGCAAGGAAAAAGGCCACGTGCTCCCTTAGAGATTCCGAGATGGTTCTTTGTTGTAGTCTTCACATGAGCAAACCCAAATAGGAGATAGAGGAACACACTGAAACACATATGGTTAATTTGCCATTTAAATAAGAGCATCTGCATTTTAGGGCTGCTTGGAGTAGATGTGCTCCATTCATCTGTTGCTGTTGTCTTGAAAGTTAGTTTACAGAAAATGGGGGAAATAATTGTTTCCCCAACTTTTTTCCATGATGCAGTAAAATCTGCAAAAGAAAAATCTTTACAGGGACAGAGACAGAGAAATTCTGAGGGTTGTATGAATGAGAATTATACTTTGGGTAGGAATAGGGCTCTCTTTTGTTACTGAGAAACACAATCATGACGGCTTTGTACACATACAATGTGTATTTTGAATTTGTGCCTAGCACTTTTTCCAATGTATTTATTCTTCTGGGAAAGGTTGCATGGTCAAAGGTTTCAAGGTAGCTAGGAGCAATAGAATCCTGATGTTAGCATGCTAGGATATCTACCTCTATTATGATTGAAGCTATGACTGATAGCCAGTGTGGTGTAGTGGTTAGAGTGTTGGACTGGGACTCAGGCAATCCAGATTCTAGTCCCTGCTCAGCCATGAAGCTCACTGGGTGACTCTGGGTCAGTCACTGACTCTCAGCCTACTCTACCTCATAGGGCTGTTGTTAAGTAGAGAGAGTGAGCCTTGAAGTGCAAGATAGGAAAAGTATACCTCATCATATGGCTGTGCAGCCACTATCGCCATTCTATGCTGGAGCAGAAAGCAAGAAGGCTAACTGTTCTCAGAATGTTTTCCCTATTCTCCTGCAAGCATGCATGGCCCCAACACAGATCAGGACCATAATGCTTCAGGAGAGGAGGGTTTAAGCATCCCATTTTTGTCCTGAAAAGAGGTTTTTACAACCTTCCACAGGGGCAATTATTTTGGGGTGGGGGAGAATGGGTTTGAAGGAAACTTAAATCCATGTGTGCTTGCAAGAGAGTAGGGGAAACAACAGGGAGAATGTTTTGCTTGGCCAAGAGTCAGTGTGTAAAGAGGAAAAAACGTAAGAGAGAGGATGTATGGGTGAGTGTATGCATTTTGTGACATTTACTTTCCTGAGGACTTCAGCCAACTGGGCCAGCACAACAATTCTACCAATAACAAGCTCTTTGCTTGCTTTTTGTATGCATATATGTGTGTGTGTGTGTGTGTGTGTACTTTGTTGTTCTCTTACTATTTATTTAAAGATGGATTTTAAATTAAAAATATTTCTTTCCATTTGATTGTTGCTGCTGCTTAACATACAGTGCAAGCCTATACACGTCTACTCAGAAGTATGTTCCATTGAGTGCAATGGGTTTTACTCCCAGGTAATTTTTTAAACCATTAGCTTATATGAACAGTGGTGGGGAGGTTGTTGCAGTTCTCTTGCTAGTTATTTAAAGAGAGATTTATACATGATTTTTCTCTGACTGATGATTACTGTTGCTTTACTTAATTTAAAAAAATAATTGCTGCTGCTGGTGGTGGTGAATAAATTTCATTTAAATCCATCTGTTTTCATGATCTATTGGGCAGGATGTGTGAGTGTTTCTGGTTTGACTACAGGGGGACTGGGGTTAGGGAGACTATGGCCTTAGCTAGACCTAAGGTTTATCCCAGAATCGTCCCAGGGTCATCCCTGTTCATCTAAGTGACACACAGGGGATCCCAGGAGCAGGCAGGGAAGACCCCGGGATAAACCTTAGGTCTAGCTAAGGCCTATGACTAATCATGCATTTCTGGCTGGAATATTGGGGAACTGGATGGGGTAACCACCCTTGGACTGCTTCGGATGCTTGGAACATACTCTGCAATTACTTGCTGGTGGAGCAGGTTAATATAGGCTCAAAGGGATGTTTTCTGGTGGAGCTGTATGGGTCAGAGACACCACTCAGTCCTTTGCCTCTTGTGACTCCATGACCCCAGCTCTCATGACTCTTTGGCCCCACATTTGCCCCACAAGATGCCACTGGTTGTGAGGATAAAATGGGGAGAGGACATAAGAACATAGGAAGAGCCATGCTGGATCGGACCAAGAGTCCATCTAGTCCAGCACTCTGTTCCCACAGTGGCCAACCAGCTGTTGACCAGGGATCCACAAGCAGGACATGGTGCAAAAGGACTCTCCCACCCATGTTCCCCAGCAACTGGCATATACAGGCTTACTGCTTCTGATACTGGAGGTAGCACCTAGCCACCAGGTCTAGTAGCCATTGATAGGTACCATTCAGGGTTGTGAACCAAGCATAAACACAACCACTACCAAACTACCATCAAACACACACATTTGCTAGCTTTCCTTCCTTGCCTCTTTTCCCAAAGTTCTCTTGCCTCTTTCCATGTTTTTTTCCTCAGTCAGGATCCAAGGAGAATGCTTGCTCCAAGGCTTTAATCTATTTTTAATTGTATTTTGAATCTTTTTGCAAACCTTCAAGGTCCCTAATAACGGTGTGGCCAACAATTCAGTCTCCTATCATTGTCTATATCAGCGAGGATTGAAAGGGAGTGTACCCCACAATGTATTTCATATCATTTAATGTAACAATAAAATATATTACAACTGCTTTGCCTGTAGGATTCTGTACTGCAGAATACTTTAAAGATTTTCAATTACCGTGTCATATATCAATATATGTTGGGTTTGTTTGCAGGTTGAAAATAGCTCAGAATAAGTAGTTCAAACAAATTCCAGATCCTTTTTTAAAAAAGACACGTGAGTTTATGAATACACAGCTATAGAAACATCGTTGCTTCTGACAAGCCTATTTCCAGAAGAAATCATGTCAGAATAAATTTCAAAATATTGAAAATACATTTTATATAGGCACGTATTCTGCATACTACCACAAAACCACATGGTGCTTCAATTCCTACCATACTTCTGTAAAAGCCTTCTACTATTTGGCAAAATATTTTGCCTCTGATTATTCTCAATACAGCATTTCAATATAAACGTTAAAATAATTCTTATAAAACACCTTCTCCTCCATCTTCATAGTATTGTATTTATTTATATCCTGCCTTTTCCCTAGTACTTGGACTCAAGGCAGTTTAAGTAACATATGTCGCGTAAGTAACATATATTTATTTAGTAGATTTGTATCCTGAATTTTGATTGCAGTCCTCAAACATGCTTACAATATTCATAACGAAGACTGCATACATTCGCAGAACAACCCTATCTTCTTGGGAGGGGAAGATCCATGGCACAACCATTGCTGTATCTAGCACTTGTGCTGGCCAAGGCAGAAGATGGGTGTGTATCGCTGTTGTCACTTTTTATTTTCTCCAATTCTTTTATGTTTTCCCTCCCACTATGGTGTGGGGGAATTAAGTACCAGAGCTGGTGTACTTATTCATCAGTCTGTTTAGGAGCATATTCAGGGAATAAGGAAGGCTTGGAGCTATGGACCCCTCTACACCCACCCACCCACCGCAAAACCACACACACTCTGGAATGGTATCCCAAGTCCCTCAATGTGTATCACTGGTGGAGTTTTCTTCTGTAACACTGGGAAGGCTTAGGAGAGAGTCAGCTACGCTGTGAAGCAGTTTAGGATTTCTCCCTAAAAGACGTAAGAGTTAAAACTACTAATGTTGGTTAATTTATGGATGCCACTAATCACCTTCACTATTACATTCTGGAATATACTCTCCAGGTGCCCAGTTAATTGTTGTTCTACTCTGCAGATAAAAAATAATTTAGCATTCCAATAGAGTATTGATTTGCTACACAAATAGTAGCATTCTTAAGCATTCATCTTCTCACTTTTAATATTATTGCCTTTTGAGGTAGTATTGGACTAAATAAGAAGAAATACGTGCTATTATTCTCTAGCAAGAAATGCAAGCTCATAACCGACATATTAGAATGCAACATTCAATACTTCAGGAATAAGCAATCACTTAAATAAAACCCAGCTGGATAGTATTCCTCATCTGTAATTCCACAGTACACACATATGATGGCCTGTCTCTTCAAAGGCTGAGTGTGAATAATTATGTAAAACACCGCTAAGTGTTAAATATAAATATAACCAACACGTATTGGCATTTTGCCTGTCAGTAATTTTTCGCATTTTAACCATGTAAGTCTTAATGAAGTCAAACTATAATGAGGCTTGGTTCAAAGTTGATGTCTTTGTTTCAAAATAAACGTTGTGTGTAGAATTCTACAAAGTAGAATCTACATCAAAATCTTTTCATGCTGAATTTGAAGTTTAAGTGCAGGCAAGCAATAAATACAGGCAAAGCTAGGATTTCAACAACTCCTTTCTCTCTGTCTCTCTCTCCCCACCCCCCTCCCAAATCTTTAATTCTCACAGTCTACGTCAAGGCTCCTTCTTTTGGTCATCTGCCAGTTCCATAAAATAACTTGGAGTAAAAACGCTCCCCTTTTCTTGGGCCCCTCCCCTTAAGCAGCCCTAGGCGCCCTGCCTCATATGCTTTTCAAGGCGTGCTAGACTACACAGCAGACTTTCTGGCTCCACTTCCATTGTTTGCACGGCTGCGTTGCTCCTTATCCACAGACTGGATTAGCATAAGAATACTGTCGTCCCCTTCAGTAAGCAATCTCCCCCCTCCTGCCATCCCTTCAGACAAAACACTGAAAGACTTTAAGGATAAAATGTTGAAGGCAATTGTTTTCCTGTACAGTGTCCCTTACGACACAAAATATTAAGTAATTCAGAAGAATGATGTGCTGGAATTCCTGCTTACGGGCAGTGGAAGAAGACAAAGAAAACCTGGGTTAGATTTTTCAGTCTTCTTGTTATAATATGGCACTGATATTGTAGGCAATTACAGAAGAACTGCCAGGATATTTCACAAAAACAAATATTCTGAATTAGATTGGGATAGATTCTGGGGGGAGGGTGGGAAAGGGGAGAAATTGATAGATTGCCAACACATTTTTAAGGGTACCTGACATTAAACAATGCAGGATATGACCTCATTTGCTTTGCATTTTCTTTTACTTTGTGAAACTAGCTATTAAACTTCTAAGATTTCAAATGGGGGAGACTTGAGATAGAAATTATCTACTTCAAAAAATATTTCCATCTATGACTACAGACAAATTCTTTGAAAATGAGTGTATTAGTGTCAATTATGAAATCAGAAACATAAACAATTAGTTTAATGAAGACATTTAGTAACTCTCAAATTTGAGGAAAACATAATATTGCCCAATCCAGTCATACTTTGAATAAGTGAATTAAACTAGCAAACACTAAGAATTCTGGAATATTGGGGGGGGGGGACAACCACTAAAATTTCAGATGAATCAGACCATGGGATTGTGCATTCACTCTCTCCACACTCACCCACCCCACTACTGGAGTGTGAATTACCACTGCCAGACTGGCAGTTGTGCATTATTTCAAGTAAAAAATTAAAAGGATTCTAAGCTGGTTTCAAAGTCTCATTAAACATGGCCTGTGGTTATTGCTTGACTACTATCAACTAAGGCCCAGTGGGTAAAGGCTGAGGGAGAGAAATGGATAATGCTGCATCCCACACCAGTAAAGTGTTTTTGTGAACCGCCCAGAGAGCTCCGGCTATTGGGCGGTATAGAAATGTAATAAATAAATAAATAAATAAATAAAGTATTACTTCGGTACCAAACGTTAAGAAATCACGATTGCTACATCTCCAAAAGGTCCAAGTATTTATTAAAATAATCACTCCTGGTTTATAACAGTAATCTCATTTGCATCAAACCTTTGATAAATGATCAAGATCATTATTGCACTGATTTCATGAAGTGAGAACTTGTGGATGCCCGAGATGTTCTTAAGTTTTGAGATGTTATTTCATCTCAGAGTCTGTTTCCAGAAAAGACAATTGGGCAGATTCCTCCCCTTCCCCAAACTTACTGGGAGAAAGGGAAGCTGCCATTTCTCTGCACAAGGAAGCGTAGCTGCAGCCAGAGTGAGCAAAGGTGTTGCTGCTGCTGCTGAAGGACAGAGCCATGCATGGTGTGCACGATGGTGGCAAAAGTGGTGCTCATGGATACCTCTTTGCTGGTGAATGGGTTACAGGAAGAGCAAAGACATTGCTGCTCTTCAGGCACTGCCACCTGTAAGGACTATTGGAAGGAAACTAAGGGTGAAAGTGTTGTGGAAATTATTTTAACACACATTCCAGAATGCATGTTCAAATCATCTCCACAACACCTAAGATGGTTATGTCTCTCTTCACCCTCACAGTAGCAGAAAGGGTTATTTACACTTGCTGAGGGAAATTGTGGTTTCTATCCTAGCTTGTTCCATAGTTTAAATTAATCGCAGTTCATTCTTGTTGAATGTAACAACAAGCTAAAGCTAGTTTAAACCTGAAAGTGAATTCCTCCCATCTCATACCTGCAGCCACAACAGAGAAGAGGGGAATTTGAGTCCAAGACTTGACCAGACTCATTTACATAACACAAAGTCCTGGTTTAGTTTTATTTCTGAACTGGGGGGCCAGTGTGTCAATGCACTTAAATTCTTCATAATTCTCTATTAAATCTATCCTGATTAAAAACTAACCTATCAGAAGATCTCCAAGTGTACCTCTTTATTCACCCCACATTAAAAATTACTGCTATTTGTTTTGGGATAGTGGGTCATGATTAACTTTATAAAACTCACCTACCACTCTCGGATGGGGCTCAGTTTCACTTACAGGGACCTCATGGAATGCACTGTGTGCACATGTGTACACACACATACACAAACAGAAGAATCCTCCTAATACAGTTCAAACCTGCTTGGGCTTGTACTCTCTCTCCTCTCCTGCTTTGCGTGCCAGAAGGAAAATTGCATGCTTTCAATTTTAATCAAACTAGAGTATCCTATTACATCCAAACTGATGGAGCTCTGTTTGGTTTAAAGCAGAGGTGAGGAATTTGTGGCCCACCAGATGTTGTTGAACTGCAACTCTTGTCAATCCTAGCCAGTATAGCCAATGGTAAGGGGTACTGGTAGTTGTAGTCCCAGAACATCCAGAGGGCCACAGAGCATGGTTATTTCAAAACAGGCCAGGATCAAATAAGCCTAACCTGCTCACTAACCAGGTCAGATGTAATGGGTAACTCTGGTTAGCTTAAAACCAGAAGCAGATGCTGATGATCTCCTCCTCTAACGTGCACCAGAGGGTTAAGGTCACTATGTCATACCTGAACTATGTTCCCACTTCAACTTCCACCTACCTTAGTGATGCTATCGTCTGTTAAAAACAGAAGTATAAAGTATTTTTTGGAATTCTCTATAATCAAAGACTGATAGCCATAACTAAATAAAGAGAATGAGCTTAACCATACACACAGAATACAGAAGATGATTTTAAACCTTGACAATCACAATAGCATGTGTAATATTATAACTTCCAATCTAGCACTGATCGGGAGAATATGAGTGCACAGTAAACAACTGCTCAAACTAGCACCTTTATACTTAGGAATTACTAACAGAGTTGTTTTAATATCCGAAAGGTAGCACCTACATTACATTATATGCTTTTAGACGCCAGGTGAAGACCTTTTTAATCTCCCAACATTTTAACAATCTATAAATTTTAAATAACATGGTTTTAAATTTGTAATTTTGCATTGCTGCTGTTTTTATCTGGTTGAGCTTTTATATTGTATTTTATATTATGGTTTTATACTGTTGTTTTATACTTTGATTGTTTTTAATTTTTGTGAACCGCCCAGAGAGCTCCGGCTATTGGGCGGTATAGAAATGTAATAAATAAATAAATAAATAAATAAACTACAATGAAAATTATTTTCATAGAGGAACAAACAAAAAGCTTGCGAAGTTTGTCTGCACAAGGGACTAGCTTGGTTCACACGCAATGACAAGCCAGAGTATGAGTCGAGTATGGATCAATGCTGAATCATGTCTTGTTGTTAGAAGCAATGCCTCCACTGTGAGTTAATTCTGGGTTGTTAACCACAAACAACCCAGGAAGAGAGCCCATGGTTTGTTGTTGGGCTGTGAACTCTGGGTTGTGCGTGGTTAACAGCCCATAGTTAAACCATAGTGCAAGGTTCACACATAAGAATAATCCATGATTCAATGACAATCCATACTCAACCCATAGTCTGGGTTATTGTTACATGCACACCAAGTCAATAACTGAGAGTAAGGAGAAATGGTGGAGCCCTATTTAAATCAAGTTTGATTCATAAAGGCTCCTGTCATGACCCTCTCTTCAAGTGGTTGCCTGTTTTAACAAAAATGGTTAATTTAAATTCAAACTATATAAACAATTATGCACTTTCAGGTATCATCAATATACTTTGACTAAACAACAGTAGACACATTCTTTCACAAAAAAAAGGTTTAAGAAATATCTCTAACATAAATCTTAACACTACGGAACATGGAGAAGAGCAGACTGGTTTACATGTCATGAAAATATGCACATTATTCCCAAAAGTTGATAGGGCACTGTGTGGCTTGCTGTGGCTTCCCCTCCCTCCGTTAGTCTTCCAGCCTGCATGTATCCAGGTGTCCTTTGTGGAGGGAAAATTTCCTGGCTTCCCACCCTGCTCTGACCACTACCGCTTTTCTGCACAATTTTTCCATTTCAAACCTTTTAAAAATATTTAAAAAGTGCTTGGAAAGTATACAAATGGGTTCATATTTTTCTTTCCTTTTTTTCAGTGCTTCTCAAGTAGGTTCGTAACCTACTCCACTTTGGTGGACCCATTTGAGAAGCACTTGAAAAGAAATGTTGTGAATGATGAAACTGCTCTGAAAAGGGATCAGGATCTGGGGACAGGGAGCCAATAAACTCCCACTTGTCAATTTCATCCTCTCACTGCATTATGTCTTGAAATTACACTTATCGGTTTCCTCCCCTACTTCGGCATTTTTCTTGAACTGGAACTTAGAAAGTGCTCCTGAATTAGATAGAGCTTTTTGGGCAGGTGGGTGCAATTACTGCTGGAGTATGGCTGTAATTACTGCAGGTGTAATTTTTCCTCTGCTTCTGAAAAATGTGTAAAAAACACATTGAGAACTTTCTTGTCCACTGACAAGCCACACTGGCAGGTTCATATGTCATGACAAACTATCTTCAGAAAAAGCTACCCTCAACAACCCAACAATAAGTCACGGGTTCTCGGGAAGGCTTGTGCTTGGTTAACAAACCACACTGAAGCAAGTGTTAAAATAAGGTTTCTCAAGTTCTTCTGATTCATAAAACTCATCCCTAATTAGTGTTCATGAATCTAGTACTTGCAATTATTACAGAGACTGTCTATGCAGAAATGAAAGAAGAGAGTGGATTCTTAATGTGGAAGTAAGATGCAAATTTAAAACTGACACATTTAAAAACACTTTCTTGTTTACTGACAGTTTAAAAATATGTTCATATGCATAATCTTCTCCTGAATTCCCTGGCATGGTTTCCTTTCCACAAAGTTTTGTTATGTTTTCCTTATTGCTGATATTTTCAACATAAATACAGAATAACTAAAATTCTTGACTGGTTTTATTTAATTCTTTACTTAAATTTCTCATTTTAGTAGTATGTGAAAACTACAGTACTACCAAGCTAAACTATTCTACTTTAACAGTTTTGTCCTATCCAATGTTAACTATGGTGTGCCAAAGTTCCAAATCAGGTATAAAATTTTCACATTCTTCTTTTACACTGCCATGACTTTGTCTCCTGCTATGCCTTCTCTTAGACTTTGGTAACTACTACTTCACCACCAGCTTCAATAGAGATAGTTTTTTCACTTTACACCATCCAATGAGAACAATATAAACGGAGTATGTATCCAAGCTTGCTTTTTAGACTTCAAAGTGATTTTGGGCTCATCTACACCAAGCAGAATACTCTACTACGAAAGCGGTATATAAGAGGCAGGAGCCACACTACTGCTTTACAGCTGTATTGAACTGCACTGACAACTGATGGGGCCCATTGACACATACCATATACCACTTTCATACTGCTTCCATAGTGTTATATCCTGCTTGGTGTAGATGTGCCATGGGCCCCAACAGTTGTCAGTGTACTTCAGTACCTCTATAAAGCATTAGTGTAGATCCTGCAGTGCACTTCAATACCACTATAAAGCAGTAGTGTGGCTCTTGTCTTTTATATACCGCTTTCATACCGCTCTCATAGTGGAATATCCTGATTGATGTAGATGAGCCCTAGGTCTGTAAATCTTGCCCTTTTAAAAAGCCTCAAAATTTTTCACCACCATTCATTCAGAGCCATGATATACTAGTGTCCATTTTTCTGGACCAGTTTCTGCTGAGGCTTATTATTATGCGTCCAACTATTAACACATCAATGCATGTGACAGAAGAGTAGCCTTTCTCACAGAAGAAAGAACAATGTAAACCATCTGGAACACCTCTGAAATGTCAAACAATTAAAATTTAGATATCTTTTTTCTTTCCTTTACCAAGGGTTAAAGCAACATCACTTGATGTTCTCTACAGCTTTGAGCGGTAGGATTGGCTAACAAATCGTTAAGTTCTTAAGGTAAAGTATTTGGCTAAGAATCTGAATCAGAGGCCCTTTCTACACCTAAGAAATGGAGGGATTGTCCCTACCTGCTCCTGGGATCCCCAGTGTGTCATTTGGATGCACAGGTATGATCCCTCCAAAAAACAATGGTGTAAAAAGGGCCAGAGTCTCCAACATGGAGAACCAAGAGATCTCTGTAAGATGCTTTCAAATATAGAACACAATTGTGTTCTATATTTAATCACAGTGGTGATTAATTATCTTCCAGCTGCCTGGAATGCAGGTCATGTGTGACGTCCTCCAGTTGTGTTCATTTACAATTCACATCATCCCCAGCAGCATATCAAATGGCTGTGGTGGCTAGGGATGATGGGAGTTGTAGACAAACACATCTAGGGAACACATGGTTGGGGAGGCTGATCTTGAGCAACCTCTCCTGAAGATATAAAGTACAACTTTTTAAACTCCTCGCCCTACACATTTCCATTCTTCCTGATCACCATCTTAAAAACAAGAGAAGGACAATTATTCCCAATATATAGTTCCATCCACACAACTATATGAATAGATTGTAAAAGGAGGAATCCACAAGCATTTTGCCACCTTATTTAAAATGAAACAAAACTTAGTAAAGATTAATGTATATCCAATAATTCCAGGTTCAGATGTCTGGAATTCCCTGCCCAGGAAAATCTGCCTCACCCCCTTCCCTGATTATCTTCTGCCACTTTGTGAAGACTTTCCTTTTTAGAAAGGGCTTCACTTTTTATTGGCTTCACTGAAACATAGATTATTTTATTGCTGTTCTTATATGTTTACCTCCTGCTGCTTTGCTTCTTTTTAATAATGATATTTTAATTGTTTTTACTGAATTTTACCCTTTTGGTTATCTGCCTTGAACTTTTAGGGAAGGTTGGGTTTAAATGTTTTAAATAGATGGGAATGTTACATTTGAACTGGGCCCTATTTCAGCCTGGCTGTTACCTTTTACTGGAGAGCTGAATGAAATAATCCTGTTCAGTTGATAATGCGCCAACTGGTTTCATCTGTATTTCCACTTCATCAATTCCAGAATAAAATTGTAACAATGCATATTTCTTTAAATCTGTAAGACAGAAAAAAGTTGGAATATAAACTCAAGCAAGCTTTGGGAGCAATTAAAAAGAATTTGTGATTGTTTGCATTTCATCCTATCAGCTACACACTGCTATTACTCTACGGCTAGTTCTGCACGGCCCCTATGCCATCCAGCAAACCATTCTTAATACTGAGGGGACTTGCTAAAGCACCTTGTGATAATAGTAAGAGTGGATTTGCTGTGCAATGACAGAACTCCTATTAGGCATGCCTAAATCTTGGACATGCCTAAAGTGGATCTTTGGATGTTTGCCAGCCTTTATTATTATTTATTTATTTATTTATAAAGCGCCATCAATGTTCATGGCACTGTACAAAACAAAACAAAACAATGATACCCTCAATGATATACAACCAAGCAGTTCTTTCAAGTGTTACACATATAACGAAGATTCAATTTTTATATTCAAATTTATTACATATAATTGGAGATAAAAAACCAAAGACTTGTACCATCTTACCAAAGTTAAAAACAGAAACAATTAAACCTGTGAATATAAATATTTTGAAGTAGCTATGTTAGCTTATGACAGGACTGGAAGAATCTTAGGCATTTGATTGCTGAGGCTCCTAAAATGCTATGCTGTCACCCAGGAATTTAAACATTCCCTCAGATTCCGATGGGGTCTAGCTCCCTAAAAAATGATGGTTTTTAGTTCTGTCTTCAGTTTTAAATAACTTATATCCATAAATAACATAGGAATTCAACCTTTGTTGACTTTTTATTCCCAAAACCAGATCCCCGTCTACTAAAATGACATAGAAAAAGGAATTATGGGGAAAGGCAGGAAGAATGTTGGTCTCAATAATGCTTTGAATTAAAAGGGGGAAATCTTGCATTTTGAGTAAATGTTTTGGAAGGGCTATGGTGTGTATGTGTGTATTGCTGGTTTGCCCTAGAATTTGCAGCAGTTGTAGCTGCTTTCATGGGCTGGGGGTATATGATGTGAAGTCAACTTGGGAGAACTGGATTTTGTCCAATGACAGCACATCACTCCCACTCACAAGAGGAGGGCAATGATTGTTATTTATTTTGTATTTCAATATTTCATTTTAGAAAATTTATATAGTGATTTTTTTAAAAAAAATTCCAAAGTGATTAGAAAAATAAAATTATAACAAAATACAATACGAACAATCAGTAAAATAATAAAACAGTATTAAAACAATAAAATATCTCATTCAAAATAATCAGGAGTGGCTGGCGATGATAGCCATCAGGGAAATGCCTAAGGAACAAACATGTTGCGAAAACAATCCACACTAGAAGCCTGCCTGTTCTCAGTGGGGAGATCATTCCATATGGTGGGTGCCTTCTCCATACCAGAACAAAGTGAACATCAATAGCTATAGTACAGTAAGTAAACCTTTCCCTTCAGGATGTAAAGACTGGTGGAGCTATATAGAAGAAGATGATCTCTTAGATAAGCTGGCTAGTCCTGAGCTCTTTAGAGTCATAAGACTTGAATATGGCTCGGAAGCCAACTGTCAACCATTGCAGATCTTTCCGCACAGGAATAATGTGTGTGGTAGGAAATTCAACTGAGCAATCTAGCTACTGCATTCTGCACTAGCTGCAGCTTTTGAACCAATCTCAAAGGAAATCCTACATAAAACAATTACAATAATCCAACCCTGAGGTTACCAATGCATGGATCACTGTGGCCAGGCAATCCCTGTCTGGGAATAGCTGCATCTATCATAGCAGCCGGAACTGGTAACAGGTTTCCTTTGTCACAGAGGCCACTTGTGCCTCCAGTGAAAAAGATGAATCCAATATCATCCCCAGAGCAACCCAATCCAAGACAGGTAAATTACCCAACTCCTCAACCTGAGAATTACCCACACACAGAGACTCTGTTTTACCAAAATTCAATTTCATATGGATGGTCCTCATCTAGTCCACCACTGCAGCCACATACTGGTCCAGGTCATGAATAGCCATACCTGACTCAGATGTAACAGAGTAATAGAGCTGGGTGTCATCTGCATACCCAAAATCTCCTAATGACTGCACCCAACAGCTTCATATAGATGTTAAAAAGTATTGGGGACAATATCATGTCCTGTTGCACCTTACAGAATGATGGCTGAGAAACAATATCCCAATGCCACTCACTGGAATTGATGCTGCAGGTAAGAGCAGAACCATTGCAATATAGCAGCTCTTTAGCTCTTCCTCATGGAGCCAGTCAAGAAGGATACCATGGTCAATGATATCAAAAGCTGATGAGAGATCAAGGAGAAGCAGCAGGGTTTCACTTCCCCTGTTCCTCTCACTCTCTAGCAATTGCTAGAGAAATGCTAGAGAAACATGATTCTCTGTTCATACCCTATTGTGAAAAATGGCCTCCCTCAACCCAGCAAGTAAGAGATGGATATATTTGTCTGAAATATAGAGGGGTAGATGGAATGGCAGTGTTCTATCTCCCACCCCCTTAAACTGTAGTTCAGAGATCAATTAAACATCTTTAAGCTTGTCCATTTACATACTTCCAATGGATTTCTGAAAGGGTATATAATTCTTAGGACAGATTTCTATTTTCAATTAGAGTGGCTAAACTTAACTGAGACAATGAGCAACGTATCATTCAGAGTTCAGAAGCACAGAGAAGAAATTTATCTGAGGACCCTAGATAGAGGTCAGCATAAAAACAGATTCCTTGCAACTGCCAGAAAACAGAAAAGACAAAGCACACTACTTGAGAGGCTAGAAGAGGTTGAGTGGAACCTCTGCACAACCACATACAATACACAAAATGTGAGTCTTGAGAGACAGACTTTGTGGGAATCCCTCGCTGTCTGCACATCCCTACCTTATACTGTCCCATTAAGGCAAAGAACTGCATTAAGCAGGGGAATGGACTTGATGGCCTTCTAGGCCCTTTCCAACTCTACTATTTGAAAGACCGTATTCTTCCTTATGAGCCTGCCCATACTTTGAGATCTTCTGGAGAAGCTCTTCTTTCAGTCCCACCATCTTCACAGGCGCGCTTGGTGGGAACATGGGAGAGGGCCTTCTCGGTGGCTGCTCCAATGCTTTGGAACTCTCCTCCTGGGGAAACTAGACTGGCTCCTTCCTTGATGGGCTTTCAGAAGCAGGCTAAAACTTGTTTGTTCCAGCATGCCTTTGGAGAATTATCTGGTCCTCCATCTATGTTAATGACTTATAATTTTGTCGTGTATTTGAAACGTTAATGTTTTGTTTATTTATTTTTGTACATTTCTTTTCCTAGGTTTTACAATGTATGTTTTAAATTTTGTAAGGCCGCCTTGAGGCCCAGTATTGGGCAAAAGGCGGGATACAAATAAATATAATAATATTCTATGATTCTACATATAACTTATTCTTTCTGACATCTATTGGGAGTTGCTTTTAGTTCCCCAGTGGGCATGTAGTACAGCTGGCTGCATGCTCTTATCAGCTGCCAAAGACTGATTATGCCATATATGTTTGTTGTTTATTCGTTCAGTCGCTTCCATTATTTCAGTTGCTACTAAAACACTACAAACATCAGAAATTATTATGTTGCATATGCACATTGGTATGAAGTATGCATGTTGGTGTGAAGCATTCCCAGGGAGTTAATGCCAATTAATACTACTGGTGTTGCGGTAGCGGTCTCTTTCACTAGTGCAATGTAATTTACATTAGCACTACTATCCAATTGAATACTGCCCATTATGTGTAGAAGGTCTGCTGAAAGTTCTGGTTTTGGCATAAGCAGTCAAGGACAATCAGCCCTCAAAAAAATTAAGTTTCAGGATTATTGCTGCAGAGCTTCATAATAATCTTTGCTATTACAAGAAGGTCGTAATACTTCTGTCTCCATGAGCATTTTTAAGTATTCCTATCACTGCTTTAACAACCTTGGCAATAAATAATAAATTTGTGTAAAATGGAGCAAGTTGAATCTCCAATATCAGCTAGCATCAATCCTTAAGACAGGTAGTCTTTGCTGAATTGGCATTTAACTTTGATGTGAAATGCAGAAAAGTCTCTCTGGTGTTTTTTTTTTTTGCGGTGGGGGGGGGGGGATCCTTATTTTTTC
Organism: Elgaria multicarinata webbii; assembly: GCF_023053635.1. NCBI lineage: Eukaryota > Metazoa > Chordata > Lepidosauria > Squamata > Anguidae > Elgaria > Elgaria multicarinata. The sequence goes on along the minus strand of NC_086178.1, from coordinate 101,923,409 downwards.
CCCAGATACTAGTACGTAGATGTAAAGCCAAAACAAAAAGTAGATTGCCAGCCCTTTCTCTGAAATTTCTTTAATTTCAATTGGACTCCTATAACCTATTGAAAACAAGCATGATTCTGAGAGACATAATATACGCTACATTTCTCTTCTATCAAGTCTGCATATTTTGTGCTTTAATTTGATGCCCTATTAAACTTTGTACAGCCACAACATGCCCTAAATTACTATACGGAAAGAAACCCTGGGCTTGGACAAGTGGAATCCTGAGGTGTTTTGTGGAAAATGTGGGGATAGATGATTCCCTCACACCAGAGAGCTATATTGGTATTACAAAGGAGAGTCTTCAGAAGTGGCTGATCCTTCACCAAACACCCTCTCATCTCTTGGTTGCCACATCTTACATTTATTTATTTATTACTGCATTTATATCCCACCTTTTTTTCCTCCAAGGAACCCAAGGCAGTGTACATAATCCTCTCCCTCTCCATTTAATCCTCACAACAACCACCCTGTGAGGTAGGTTGGGCTGAGAGTCTGTGACTGGCCCAAAGTCACCCAGTGGGTTTCCATGGCCAAGTGGGGACTAGAACCTGGATCTCCCAATTCCCAGTCCAACACTTTAGCCGCTACACCACATTGGCTCTCATTATATGTCACGAAGGGGAACTACTTTACTATGGGGGGTTGAATTTCTCCCCACTAGGCCCTCCTCAAACTGGATGGTGTAAATGGGTATGGCCACACCCACTAGAGTGAACCTTCTGCACATTTTGCCTTTCTCCATGCTGAGAGAAGCAAGGAGTTTCATGCCTTTCTCAGCATGGAGGAAAGAACATGGGCAACGCTGGGAAGAGAGACTCCTCCCAGCATGGGCTGAGTCCACGGCTTTGCATGCCACCTGTTTACCCAATGTGATGGCACCCAAATGGACTCGGTTGGTGCTGTTCCTGGCTTTGCGCACCACTTGTCATCCCCATTGGGAGAAGGGCAGCGCACAGGGGAATCTCCTGCTATCTCCAGTAGTAGCCAGGTGAGCCTGTCTGGGCAGGGCATTCCACAGACAGGGGCACTCCCACTGAAAAGGCCTTCTCTTGTAGCCCACCATCTTGCTTTATTCGGCAGGGGGCTCATGGAGAAGGGTATCAGATGGTGACCTGGAACTATGTGAAGTGGTGCTAGCCTCTAGGTACATATTAAATCTAACAATTCTTTTCTTGCTAGAATTTCTGAACAGCTGTAGAAAATTGGCAACCTTAGGCTTAACCATGCAATCTAGTCAGCATGTCTTTTAAGTAATCTGAATCCACCCCATATGTATGTAACTCCAGTTAACAACACATCCACACGGTATTAGGACATTTGGCGATTATCTATCTATCTATCTAAACATACACTTAGAGAGAGAGAGAGAGAAAGAGAGAAAGAGAGGGAGAGAGAGAGGGAGGAATCAAGCCAATAACTTTTTTTCTGGTTGCAGTTAGTACAATAACTAAAAACTGATTCAGAAATTGGTTTTGCTACTTTGAGCCAGTTCAAAATACATTTCATATAGATAAATTTAAGCACTTGCCTGGTAGCCATAAGGAACAAGGAATTGCATGCAGACAAGTGAGCTGGCCATCCACCCTCTGTGCTCACTGTAGAAACCCAAGCAGCCTGCCAGAGAAGGAAAGCCTCCCTTCTCTTCTGCATAGATATGCAGTGGGCTGTTGCAAGATGGATAGAGCTCTCCATCCCGCTTCTGCCAGTCCTCCCAAGATCTAGCACATTTTTGTTTGCACGCAGTAAGTTTACAATGATTTACAAGTTAATGTCCAACTTTTATGATTGTAATGAAAGCCCTATAAAATTAATTAATTTAACACCCAAATATTCTCCCTGATCTAGAGCAAGCTAAGCAGTCTTCTGCATGTTGTCGACATGCACACATCTATATCTGTACTATGATGCTCATCCAAGTCCAATTGAACTGGCTAGATCAATGTAAAATCAAGAATTTTTAAGATGTGTTGAGTCCTGTACTAATGTTGTTCCCCGCCTCGATCCAAAGGGAAAGGCGGGTAAGAAATAAATATATCTATATCATCATCATCATCATCTTTAGGTATAAATGGGGATGCAGAAGCTACCCTCTGTCACATATTATTCATGACTTGACTGCAACTATACCTAGATTGGGACTATTCTTTGTACACTGGTTTGCACAGGAGAAGACCATTTTAATTCATTCTGGGGTGCATCTTTGATAGTGCAGAGCAATTTAATGTCACTGTACAGAATTGTGACACAGCCCTATTTAGAATATTGAGTACAGTTCTTGTTACCCAATATATGTATTTTCTTCTCTCTCTCTCTCTCTTTTACACAGACACACAGAGGAACAGAATGGCTTCTAAAACGATCAAGGACTTAAGAGTAATTTCCTATAAGGAAAGCAACTTTTTAGTTGAAAAAAACCAAGTCATTAAGGGGTGATGTGACAGTCAATTGAACAATTATGGGTGGTTGCAGAGAGTAAATAAAACATTTTTTCACCCTTTACCAATAACAAAGTGGGTTTGGGACTAACAAAAGGAATTATTTGCTCAAACAATGTGTATTTAACTGATAGAATCAGAAGTGGCAGTGGTGGGTAAGCTTAGATGGCTTTTTAAAAGGAGTATATGAATTCATGAAGGGTAGGGGCTAGGTCTATCAATCACTGGGTTCAGATAAGATGATATTTAACTCACAATGAGTGGTGGGGGCCAAGTTGAATATGCAAACCCTCCTCGGGAGTGGTCATGTTGCACGAATCTGGCAAGTGTGAGTTATGTGAGGGTAACCCAAAAACAAACCATGGGCTATGTGAGGGTTGTTTAACCCTTACATAACCTACCCTTGCCAGGTTCAAACGACACAACAACCCCTGAGCAGGGATTGCATGTTCAAAATGGCAGCCACACGTGCCCCTGTTGTGTCATGCAAACAGCCCCCAAGTCTACTAACCATGATAGTTCAAATGAAATCTCCATGTTCAGTGGAGGTATACATCTGTAATGGTGACAAACCATTAGGAGATGACTGTCATCCTCATGCCTTGCTCATGAGCTTTCAGGAAGTCTTTAAATGTCACTGAGTTGAAGAAGTTCTATAAGGACGAATGGACCAAAATTCCTCAAAACCTACCAACAGTTACAATGACTTGAAGTCATAGCTGCTAAAGGAAGTGCCACCAGTTAATGAATCTAAAAGTTCACATACTTTTTCACAGATAGATATTGAATGTTGACTCAAATGCTTTTACAACATAGCTGATCTATTGTTCTTTATTTAAGATTATGGGGTTAGATTGAGATCGATTAATATTTTTGGTGGAAATATGTGACAACCCTAAGGGGTTCACAAACTTATTCACTGTAGGCCAAACTCTCATGTCACGCAGCCCTATTAATTTCGCATCACAGTAGCCTCATCTCCAACATTCAGAGGTATGTTTCTGCAAGACATGGCATGGGCAGGGGTGTGCTGCTTGACTGGAAAGAAAAGGAGTAGGAAGAGAGAAGAAGGGAAGAGAAGCTCCATTCCATCACTTCCAAGGTAATGAGCCCTTTACATGTGTGTGAATGAGATAAAGTGTACTTCTTTCTAGTGTATGTTTTCCTGTGTGAAAGAAGAGGACCAAGCAATTTTCTCCAGTTCTCCTATAATGGAACACAGACATTACAGAATAATTTTCAAATCTTTATTCCATTTATAAACGTTTCTGAACCTGGTAATGTAGCAGTATTTGTAGCATCTTAAACAGCTCCATGCAATTCCGTAATATCTTCTTCCTCAAATTTCCTCACGGGCTAATTTGTATTCACTCAGAATACAAAGGAACCAAAAGTTTCAGGTGCAAACAAAATTAAACTTGAGGAAGAAATAACCAGAAAATGGGGCAGCAATGATTATATGATCAGTACAATAAAAGATAAAGTAACTGCAGTTAAAAAAATTCCTGGAGAGAATAACATTGTTTTCCCTTTTCAGGCCCCCTTAAAAAGAAAATCTCTTTTGGTCTCTCCCCTGAGTGGGGGCAGGCCTAAAGACGATTGGCAACAGCGCATTCTAGCCAGCGTGTCTCCAGCCTTCAAGTGTAGTGGTAGGCTCTGGAATGCAGAATGAGTAACTTGATCATTTCCCTTCCCTTCTCCTTCACAGCAACATTTAGAAAGTAATTTAACCTCTTAAAATGGCATCTCAGCACTAGTTCATAGAGTTATTCTGCTGAAAGAGGGAAATAGTAGTAGTTTTATAGGTGTGTGTGTGTTCATATCACAAGTCGACACTTACATATGCATCTATAAATAGATTTCTATCTATTATTCCGTGTTCCTGCTTTCAAAAACCAAAGCACATTGGTTTTATAATAAACTCAGAGCTCAAATCTAAGCATGTTTGCGTAGGATTGAAATCTTTGATTCACGACAATCGCCAGAACTTGCTTAGTTCAATTTATGACTTTATATAGTCGGAATTCAATTAAGAAACTCAGAAGATCAGAGTGTGTGTGTATGTGTGTGATATGAGAGAGAGAGAGAGAGAGAGAGAGAGAGATGGAAATAGGCTGGTTAAACTGAACTATGGCTAGTGAAATCACAAATCTCCTCTGTTCTGCTTCCTCTGCTCCACTCTTCTGAGATATTTTACCAATAACTGGAGAATAACTAAGATGTATACAACAAAATGGATACTATTTATTCTGCATATATAAAAAATATATATTCTGTATGTATGTATGTATATATATTCTGTGAAAATATATATTCTGTGAACCTCCCAGAGAGCTTCGGCTATTGGGCGGTACAGAAATGAAATAAATAAATAAATAAAATATATATTAAAAATACATATTCTGTATATGTTAAAAAATATGACACCCAACCAATGCAAATAAGCAAACTGTGAAAATTATACGTGAATATCCCCACAATTAAACAATGATTTCCATACTGCTATTTATAATCCATCAGTCCATTAATTACAAGAGCCACAGCAAATCCCAATGTTCAGTTCAGCACAGAGACCCAGTTCAGATGTCACAGCCAAACCATGGTTTGGCTGTCAGCATTGTGTTCTAGGTTTCAATTCCCCCCTTCTTTTTCAGCTTCATTGAAACTATTGTTTGCTGTTACATCTGAATAATTTGCCTCCAAACCAGAAGGGGAAATTCAGTTTAAGCCCTGGGTTCCAATTCTGATCTGGATGGAAACTATGGTTTGCAGCAACCAGTTTGCCTCATTCAGACATAATGGCAAGCTACAGTTTCCGTGAGCCTAGACATACATGAGGAGAGAGCAAGTGAGTTCAAATATGGCATGTTTCGGCTGACACATGTAAACATGCCCAATTTCCCCCCAACATAAATACAGTAGGAAGCTTACGTTTGTTGCACAGTGGCTGCATTTCAATGACACACTAGACTATGGTTTAGCAAGAAATTGACAAGTTTAGCCTCCACAACTCACACACTCCCCACTCTCCCTCTGGCAGGCCACAAGTTCAGAAGTTTTACTTCCACTTTTGTATCTGTAGACAACATGCTTGCTATGTTGTCTAAACCTGGCAATCTGTGGTTAATATTAACTATGGCTAGTTTCAAAACAAGTCAAACCTTTGTTTATGAAGCTGGCTTGTTTAAACAAGCCGTAGTTTGCTGGATTTGGACAAAGCTGGGAACTGTGGTTAATCAAAAGTTTCCAAATGCCTCCTCACAACTTTGCTAGAGAAGGAGAGGTGAGCATAGAAATCCAGGATGACACTAGGCTAGGTTACGCTTCATTAAATCAGTGGCGGGCAACTTCTGGGGGTTGGAGGCCGTAGTTTAGTATAATTTCTGAAAGCACCCATTATCTCCCTCCACAGGAAAGTAGGGGCAACGTTTCTTTCAATATTGTATGTACTGCTCTGACTATGAAGGAAGATCAAAGACTTTCTCAGTAAAGAATGGCCAGTTCATATTATGATAGAATAAAGAAAAGACCTTACTCTGGCAATGTTCAGATGAGCAAGCATATCTAAAGATAATGAACTTTAGGGATTGGGATAGAGATATTCTCCGATCTCTTCTCTATCATTCTTCTGAAAGCAACTGGGCACTGATGCAATGGTGAAGATACGTTAAAATTTAAATTCATGAAAAATGTTTATCCCTATCTTTACTGGGGTGGGAGGAATTGTTCATATGGCAGGAAATACTAAAAAAAATGCTATTGGAACCAATATGGACGCCTCCTCAGAAACACTTCAAAACTGATGGGTTCCTAGGTAGTGGATACACCACTATTAGAGAGGATTAACATATAAAGCCTTCTATCTCTGTCCATACTGAGAGAGGCAACCTATTATTTTAAAAGGGACCTGGTTCAATAGCCTACTTGAAGTAAGATGATGACTGCAGTGCCAAATCCAATGTGAAGAATTCAATATCAGAAGACTAATGTCAGAATTATTTGGTGTGCTAATCAATATTTGGATTTTATCAAAGCATAAAGAAATACATAAACTCAACTACCCTCTCAAGCTTACTTTATCATTAAGAGAAAGCAACAGTACAACATACTTTAAGTGTTTTCTTAATGTCTCCTCTTTATTAGGCAAAACAGTCTCTAAGCACTCATTCTGGCATCCTTGCAAATAAATTAAGAGAAAACAGATGCATTGGCAGAGATGCATGGAAAGCACTCAGACTTCAACCATGTCAGGGATCTATTGTGCTATAAATATAACAACATGCAACCTAAGGAGGCTTCTCTACTGATACACTTGTCTTTTCCATAGCAGCAGCAAGCAAATACAGATTATAAACTTCATGGGGAGAAAAAAGAATGCCTTTTGTTACTTCTGTAACAAAGGTTTGTGCCAAGAAGGTTAACTATTAGAATCACACTGCTATGTAGAACAGCACAACCATTAGCTCTTGAGCTTAGTAATAAAAAGAGTTTTAAACAGGCAGTATGCTTCTCTATTGTAGCAGCTAAAAAATTCAGCCAAAATTAAACTCCTTCAAGTCACAGTGATTTCAATTAAGTTACTCTAGAACTGCAACCTACTTAAGAAGAATAAGCCCCATCTAACTTAATTAGACTTAATTAAGTCAACACGTATATGAATTCTGCTTGAAATCTTCTCAATCAGGACCTTCTTTGAGTACAACCTAGCCAAAGTTAAGCACTTTAACGGTATTGTTTGCTAGGTTGTTCCCAAAGAAGCTCCTGTTTGAGGACTTTTCAAGCAGCAGCTGATTTAGGTCAGACTTACATTACCCAAAGAAAAAACTAATTAAAACATTGTGTTTTTTCTTTAAGTACATTTTATTTAAAAAGTGTGTGTACAACAGCCCTTTTGTTTCTTTTATACCTTTATTTTATTCAGTGATCTCAAAAAGGAAGGGTATTGCTTACTTGAGCTTGAACAAAGTGTAAATTTTGAAAAGGCTGAATTTGGGGGGGGGGGGGGGAAACAGAATCATATGAATCTGAAAATGTAGAGGAAAGGAATTATTTTTGTCCTTCTTTTCTCCCAGCACATCCATACCCTCTGGATGAGAGTTACTATATCCCCATGCAGTCATCCTGAGTCCATAAGATAGAATGGTTTATAAATATTCCACTAATGCTATTAAATGAACCAATTTGAACCAAGGTTACATATAATACTTTCAGTATTTCCCATATATTTTTTTTTAAAGAAAAACACGCACATTAAAATGCAGTGGCCATGAGCTAATTATACAACAGCATAGGCAGGGTTCGCCCAACATGTCCAGCTCATTTTGGGTTAACCCAGAATGGGCCATAGTCTGTGTGGCTACAGTTTTCAATATGCAACTGCCAAGCAGATCAAGTGGGGCTTGAGCTTTGTGATGCGAACCCAGCCATTGGGGGCTATTCAAGGGTTAAACAACTCTCGCATAAACCTTGATTAGTAGTAGGTTATATGAGGTTTCCTTAACCCTCAAATAACCCATCATGGCCAGTTTTGCATGACATGGTGCAACCCCCGATTACAGGTTGCATATTCAAAATGGCAGCTGCACACACCCATTATGCCTGCAATTCATCAAGCCAACTGTACAGTGCAAACTGACCCATTGTCTCTTGTATCCTCATAATGGGGCTTTCAACAAAGAGCACAAGTAACTTGCATCAAAGGGACAGGTGGATATGGCAAGCCTGCAGAGGCTCTCCTTCCCCGTATCTCCCACCATATTGCCTGCACACATGCCCAATTCTACATATGAGGAGAGAGGAGCAAACAGGCCTCTACTGAGCCCTTTCATGATCCTCTCCGCACAAGAGTTGCACCTGTAGCGCAAGTGGATTTTGCTCACTTATTTAGTACTCTATAGTCTTACTAACCTAGAATGGCACTCTTTATATCTGTACGCTTACAGAGGCAAGGACATGAAACAAGGCCTTCTACTTGAAGGCTAAGTGTTCAAAATTTCTGTGAAGCAAGAGCTAATAGTAAGCAGATTAGGCCAGGTACAAATTTGTGCAAACAGAAATCATTTGCACTTGCACAAATTCATACCTGCACAACTATGCACTAGGTTATGGGGGAATGCACTTTTTTGGACATTTTCTTTATTTTTACTTATTTTCCAAAGGTTTATTTGTGTACCTGCTATTTGCTTCACCCAGGACTTTCCCATCCCTGGGTCAAATTGCACAAGATTTTGAAGTTGGATCGAGGGCCTCCTGACTAGGGGAGGCTGCCTATGAATTGTGGTCCTGATCCTGCAAACCTTCACAGGTTTATAGAGCAGCAGCATCTATATGATCCTGTCTTGCCATGTGACTCTATAGGTGAGCAAATTAACTCACAGTGCCCGACAGACAACATAATAACTTACAGTGGGTTAAATAACCCCTACTGCAGATCATGCATTATCAGAGTGGGTTATTTCAGACAAATACCTCATTTGTAGGTGAAAAAAATTCCCACTAGATGACACAATAACCCACAATGGGATAAATAATCCACAATATGTTATTTAGCCCATCATGGGTTATTGTATCATCCAAACTCAGTCACAGAATAGGTAAGCTGAATAGGCAATACACCCAAGTAAGTGGGTATAAGATTACAGCTTTAAGGTAAAGAAATAAAAGTACTTTCATCCTAGAGTCAACTTCTCCATCCCATTTTGCATAATAATACGCTCACCAATGCCAAATTTTTATCTTTGCAAAAAGATAATTTAAAAAAATAATAATTGGGGAAGCTCTTCACTTATGGCTCAGGAAGGTTGCTAGAGCCATCCCCTTCCTTGTTTCTATGGCCCTGCCGGCGAAGGAGGCTGCGGCAGCACAGAACGATTTCATCTCCTGGCAGGGGATGAAATCACTCCACGCCTCCTCCTCCTTCCCCATATGTTGCCCTGGCCTCGCATCAAATGGGGAAGGAGGTGTTGACTGGGGGGGGGGATACCATTCTGGACAGGGGATGGTATCCCTCTGCAATGCCTGCTTCCCCATTTGTTGTTTTGCTGACGGCGGAGAGAGACGATGTCAGGAGAGTCTCTCCTGACAACATCCCCCCCCCCCTTGGCATAGCAATGAATTACCTTGGTGACAAAGTTGTAGCAGCTGGCGACGAGGGATCCTGCCTCTCTCAAGCAGCTGCAGGAGTTCCTAGCATCACCCATCACCAGTCAAAGAAAGGGATGTACACATTCCTGGGAACATGTGGGGTGCTGCGATTGGCGATGCCCCATCCAGGGACAGCATGTGCCTGTCCCGGGAAGCATGTGAGGAGCTGCAGTTTGCAGTGCTCCAACAAGGGATGGCATGATCGGCGGCTGCCCAAGTGCTTCCTAGGATGGGATTATTTCCCCTGGCTATAGAGCCCAGCAGGGGTTTCTGCCACTCTTGCCTCGCAACTCTGTAGGCAGAGGAAATAATCAACGGAGCCTACCAAATGACACAATCAACAGTTGTGCAGATAATCAACTCTGCACACTGTTGATTATTGGCGTGGTTTCCCTCCAACAGATGACACAATAGTTAACGGTGGAATACTTAGTCTACCATGGACTATTTAATCAACCATTGACTATTGTGATCTGAACCCAGTCACAACCAAATACAAGTAGCTACTAGATTACCGTGTCAACTTATCTCTGTCATTTTGGGTACAGCATCCCATTGACTATGCACAAGCATATTTTAAATCAAGGCTTCCTAAAGTGTGCTCCCTAAGCTATTTGGGGATGGGGAGGGGCAGTGATACTGGTTTTCTGGTAAATTTTCCAATGCCAAAGATCAACTGGGATCTGGTTTAGCATATTTGACTTTTATTTAGTAAACAAAACTTGAAAAAGTATTCTGTATCATTTTTCATGCTGAACAAGTGTTTCAAAGATTTTCTCAATAACCAAAAGCATTGACCTGAAATATATTTGATAAAAACAAAACAATATAACCCACTTGTGCTACAATCCTATGCTGACCTACTGGGAGTAAATACCAGTGAATACAGAAGGTCGTACTACTCCATAAACCTGCATAGGTCTGCACTGTTAGTGAGATTGAAATGCAATATTCAAACAAATCTAAAATGTTGTCTAGGAATAGTTTTTCATTAGAATATGTTGTCTAAATTTTAAGGAAAAAAAATATACATAGTGATTTTCGCAAGCCCAAATAGATGTTTTCTATCTGTGTGTCCAGTCATCTGAAAAAGTGATTTACACCTTTACAAGACTTCAATTTGACATTTAACTCATCCATTAATTGTGTAGCAAATTAATTTTATAAAAAGTTTTTTAAGGAATGGAAAAATTTGCATACAAAACCCCACAATGGAAAATTGTCTGTCTTACATTACTGTGAGTGGGTAATTGCAATGAACCTTGGCTTTTTGCAGGAACTGATGCATATGTTTTATTTCCACTACTGCATGTTTGTGTGGCACAGTTTAGTAAGTAATGGGGTAAGTTAAGTGCGAGTACAATATTCAGACAAATCCTTAAGAACATAAGAACAGCCACGCTGGATCAGTCCAAAGGTCCATCTAGTCCAGCATTTGTTCACACAGTGGCCAACTAGCTGCCCACGGGAAACTTGCAAGCAGGACATGAGTGAAACAACATCTTCCTACCCAAGTTTCCCAGCAACTGATGCACACAGACAATACTGCCTCTGATACAGGAGATAGCATATAGCCATCATGACTAGTAGTGGTCGATAGACTTATTCTTCATGAATTTCCATAGTTTTAACTATGTGCTGCGTAAAGAAGTACTTTCTTTTACTTCTGTCCTTAATCCCTCACTATTCAGCTTCATGGGATGACCCCAAGTTCTAGTACTGTGAGAGGGAGAGAAATGTATCTCTATCCACATTCTCCACACTATGCATACTTTTGTACACCTCTATCCTGTCTCCGCTTACTCACCTTTTCCCCCCCTAAGCAAAACAATCCCAACATCTATAAACTTTTCTCATAGTGGAGTTGCTTGAGCCCCTTGATCATTTTCTGCATTTTGTGTAAGCTTTTGTGATTCAGCCTGAACAGGATGCTTCCCAGCTCCTGTCGGCTTTCCCCCTAGGTTCAGTTTAAAAGCTGCTCTGCCACCCTTTTTATATTCAGCACCAGCAGTTTAATTCCATTTTAGTTAAAGTGGAGCCTGTTCGCAGTGCCTACTGAATCTGAACCCTTCTCTCTACACCAGACTCCTTAGTTTTGCTTGTCTAGCTAACTCTCTGTGTGGAACAGGGAGCATTTCAGAGAGAGCTACCTTGGTGGTCCTGGATTTCAATCATCTACCTAACAACCTAAATTTGACTGCATGGTTAGGAATGCAAACTGTTAAGAGTGAGTAAAAAAGAGTTAGTGTGAGTTTGATTTCTTATCTCTTGAGTAACAAAGCTCTGGGATGAGAATGGAGAAGGACATTTTTATAAAGGAAACTGGTAAGGTTCAGGATTCATTAAATCGTACAAGGGGGAAAGATAGAGATTCACAGAATTTAGATTGTAAGCCTTTGGAATAGGGTGGAATATAAATCTAAAGAAATAAAAGTCACTGTGCCACATCTTAAATGTTCAAATGGATACATTCCACAGCTGTTAAGCAGATGTGTAATTCCACATTTAGATTCCCTTTCTAGTTTATTTTTATTGGACAATCTTCGACTTTAAAGCTGACATCTGTTCTTTGACCTTCCTCAATACAGTTTATGCTTTCTGTTCTTTATTTTATTTTTTTATTTTTATTTATTTAAGGATTTTTATGCCGCCATTCAGCCAAAAAAGGCTCTCATGGCGGCTTACAAAAGTATTTCTTCTTCATTATGCCAGAATATTTCTCCACATAATAAATACTTTTACATTAAAAAGGTGTAAACTGGAGAAGTATTAGCATAGCACAGTGGTTCACACAATAACCCACACTCAAGGTTAAATATACTCTGAGTTTGGTTTGTCATTGAATCGTGAATTTTTGTTGAAATATAGGTTGTTGTTTTGTGTGAACCCAGCTCTGCTAACAAGCAACCCACAGTTCACATCCCAACAACAAACCATAGGTTATATTCATGGATGTTCGTGGTTATCAAACTATGATTTGTTAACGCAGCTGGATTCACGCAACACAACAACCTACGTTTCAACAACTCACGATTCAATGACAAACCAATCTCAACCTTGTGTGGGTTGTCATGTTGTGTGAACCCAGCCAGTCAGAACATTTAGGAGTAACCGGATTAACATTGGTTTAAGCCTTATTAGTAGAACTTATCTATGCATTAAAACACAATAAAATCAATAATTTCTTCAGAATACAACTCTAATGTTTAAACCTACCCATCCAAATTTACAATATTTACATTAAGGGTGCATTTGGAGTAATAAGGTTGTGTGTTATCAAACAATTTGCATCTGATAACTCATAAAGTTGCAAGTTGTAAAAATAAACAAGGTTTATAGTAGTAATTTTTCTTTTTCTCAAAATCAAATCAAAAGTGTTTTAAATGAAAAAATAGGCAGAAACTTTTTAATCAGTAGATTAGCAGAAGTTTTAAATGAAGTTTAAATCTCTGTGATTATTTGGTAGTGCTAAAAACAAAGATTTAGATGTTTGTGAAGCACGCTGCCATCCAGACTGCACAACGACCAGCTTGCTTCTTCTACCAATCTGATGGGGGGAAAACTTAAAAGATGGGACTTTCTTTCAGTTCGTATCTAAAACGTTTTCCTTGAATGTGAAATGTTTTGCTTGAATGTGAAATGTCCTTGCTTTCCTTCTATACAAACCTGACAATGTACAACTTAAATCAAGTGAAATGTATACCTGAAGTGTTATGCTGATGGATCTTGAACTTTTTTATTCTTAAAGCACATGACTTTCTGCTTTGCTTCCTTAAAAGAGAATATTCTACAATAATACAGATCCCAGTTGGCAGTCTTTCCTTTCAACAAGCAGCAGTTTTGCCCTTGTTGTCCAGTTAAGAGAAACACTGTATAACTAGATAGTAGCAAATAGTTATAGAAAGGATCAAGTAACATAACTGGTCTTTTAAATGCAGATTTTCATTTTGCAGATGGTAAGGTAATTCACTGGGAAAAGCTAGAAAAGTATAATTGTCATATGTCAGAGGATCCTTGATACTCCAAATGCTTCAAATTTGGAAGCTTTTATGCTAAATTTGAACGAAAAAGAAACAAGATAACTTTTCCGGGATCCAAACAATAACAACAAATTAAAGTTTGTTATTATACATGGTATGGACTGAGTGGGTATATAATTATGATGTGTGTGTTTTTAAATCCCTTAGTTCTTTTTAAAAAATGCACCATCCTGTTTTAATCAATTTTAATTTATTAAAATTTAAATCAATTAAGCGACTCATCTTTGTAATGCTAAACTATAGTTCAGTGTTATATGTGAATGTTGCCAATGCAGACTAAATGCAACTGTGATCTTTTTGTATCTTTGCAAAAATTCAACAAATTTTAAATAGGGGGAGATGATGAGGCCCACATATTCTGTTAACTGTTTTGTGGCTAAGCAGCATGGTTTAGCGTGTTGTCTGAATGGGGCCTATGTGGGACTCAGCCTACAACCCCATGCCAAATAAGAGATCAGGACTGTTACAAAAACCATTACCATTTGGTTGGGTGCTGCATGTGCTGTTCCCAATCCACTGTGAAGAACTGCTTATACAGACCTGAGTGCTAAGCACAGACACCCAAATCCAAAAAGCTGTGCACATAACACTTTTCAGCACATAAAATACCAGCAAGGGAAATACCCAGATGACTCTATGTGCATATCATTCTCTCTGGATAAACGCAACGGTATTTAGGATTAGGATTTTAGCTAGTCTAGGGCTCTGCATATGTTTCTGACAACAGTGCAGTGAATTTATTCATGGTTTCTAACCCAGATAAATTTTAAATATGTCATAGCCTTTACTATGAATATAGTAAATATAAACTGCACCCACTGATTCCTAGCTGATAATGACTTTCTGGGACATGAAACTTTGTGTTGCAATTCATTATTGTATGAGGCTGCCTCGACTTTCACCAGTGCAGTGTTTTCATGTCCCTACTTGGGATGTATCAGTAAGTTTATGTTCCATTTGACAAGATATAAATGGATGAAAATTCCCTCAGACTGTCCTACCAACAATCTGCTCTGATGTATACAATTATTCTTTCTAGTTGGTTTCTTCTGCATTTGCAACAAAACCAAGATGTCCCATTTTTTTTAATTTTTAACAGTGAATTTGATTTTTTTGTATTTCTTACTCAATTCATTTTCAATATGAAGTCATGAAACCACCTTATAAGATATAAACAGCTAGTCTAGCATAGCAGATAAGGGCCGGTTCACACAATCGCAGCAAGGGAAATGAGCCACAACAAATCATGGGTTCTCTTCAATTGGATTTGCATAACTCAATAAGCCATAATAGATTGTTAGCCCCATTAGTGTCAGTGTGGCTTACCATGACATGCAAACCCGGCGTGAATGATTCAGTACTCTGTACAGCACCATGTACATTGATGGTGCTATATATATAAATAAATAAATAAATAAATAAATAAATAAATAATAATAATAATAATAATAATTAACTGCACACAAGCCACCCTGAAAACCCATGGCTTGTAGTAGGGTTGTTGAGATTGACTTGTTCTTAGGCTGGCTTGTCATAACACCTGAACTTAGCACTGTAGCTTGTCCCAAGCGACTAGCAAGAACCTATCAAGAGTGAAAAATAGCCTGTGCTGCTCCTCACAATCTCATGAGTATAGCCATCAGCCTCCCTCACCACTGATATCTGCACCCTCCCTAATCTGATCATTACCCCTTTTCAGAGCACTTACTTCTTTTGCGACCTCTAAAAAAAATAGGTGCTTCAGAAATATGCAATTCAGTTAATAGTTTAAAAATAAAACTTTCTCCCAGTCTTTTGCAAGAGCACAGACTCACCTGTGAACTATGTGTTGTCTCACCTTGTCAATTCCCTTGTCAAGGAAACTGCAGAAGTATAGTTGATATAGTACTAGGAAATCAACTAGGCAAACTGCACATATGCTAATCTGTGCCCACCTGAGAAGGACCAGGAGTGAAAATCATACTAACAGAAAGTACAAATCCATTTGCGCAACTTAAAAGCACCATAAACAAAGAAGAAAAAGTAACTGCTTCGAAAAAGAGCACCAACCCCGGGGGTGCGCAATAACTCCCATTTGGCAATGTTATCCTCTTGCTATTACACCTTGAACTGGTACTTGTCAATGTCCTCCCCTTTTCTGACACTTCCCCATGTGCTGATGTTGACAAATGGAAGTTATTGGCCCCTCCCCCACTGCAGTTCCTTTTTGGAGCAATTTGTGCTGGGTTTAGCGCTTAGTCATTTCCCTCCACTGCTATCTGCAATCACCATTCTCCCTCATTACCTGTCAGTGCCCTAAATTCCCTGCTCCAAGCCTTTAAATCTCCACACATCTCACCTGTTTTCTGTCCAGCCTTTAAATTTACACAAATCTCCCCAAAAGTATTTTAAAAAAACAACCTTAGAAGGTGGCTGAATGGGATGGAGAGTGTCAGGGAGATTTGCACAAACTCACTGAAGTGCACCAAACCCAGCAATAATTGCTCCTTAAAGAACCCATAATGGGTGTGTGGGTGTTTATAGCTCCCTTTTATCAATTTCACTGGGACTCAGGGAAGTGTCAAAAAGGGGGAAGGATACTGACAAGTGTCAGTTTAAAGCATAATAGTGAGAGAACAACATTGCCAAATTGGGTTATTCTCACCCACCCCAGTTTGGTGCTCCTTTTCGGAGCATGTGTTCTCTTGACTTTTTCTCTTTTGGTGCTTTTGAATTGCACAAATGGGTTCATACTTTCTCTTAGTATCGCCCCCTTCCCGTTCCCCTTTACAAGTATGCGCAGATTAGTCTATGTGCAGTCCTTGGTTTGAATCTTGCCTCTGACATGAATTCAGGTGGCTGGGTTCACACAACACAACAATCCATACTCAAGGTTGAGTATGAAACATGGATTGCTGTGCTGTGTGACCCCAGCCTCAAACAACCCATGAAGATTGGTTGTGAACTGTGAGTTGTTCATAGTTAACAAACCATGGGTTATTAGCATGGCTGGATTCACACAACAACCAACATTTCAACAACAATCCACAGCTCAATAACAACCCACACTCAACCTAGAATATAGATTGTTGTCTTGTGTGAACCCAGGCAGTAGGTAGCCTTATGCAAGCCACAAACACTCCCTCTGCAATATGGGGGTTGTTTTTGTTTTTGTTGTTATTATTATTTCCTGCCTTTTCCCCAGTACTGGGACTGAAGGTGGTTTACAAGATTAAAACATGTACAATTAAAACATATAAATATAAATTTAAAATAGTTAAAATAGAATTAAACCTGCAGTAAAATTAAAAACATTTAATTTTTTTTAAAAAGAGTAACAGATTAACAAAAAAAACCCTATACATTAACACAGGTCTAGAGTAGTTCCAAAAGCCTGCCAGGACAAAAAAGTTTTTGCCTGCCTCCGAAAGTGCAGCACAGAGGGAGACAGCTTAGCCTCCCTGGGAAGGGAGTTCCAGAGCCTTGGAGCAGCCACCGAGAAGGCCTTTTCCCGCATACCCATCGGGCCTGCCTGGGATGTTGGTGGGACTGAGAGAAAGGCTTCCCGAGAAGACCTCAGATCACAGGCAGGCTCATATAGGAGAATATGGAGTTTCAGATAACCTGGACCCAAGCTGTATAGGGCTTTATAGGTGATAACCAGCACTTTGAATTGTGCCCAGAAACAGACTGGAAGCCAGTGGAGCTGTTGTAACAGGGGAGTTGTGTGCTCCCTATAACCGGCCCCGGTCAACAATCTGGCTGCAGCTCTTTGAACCCGCTGAAGTTTTTGAACACTCTTCAAAGGCAGTCCTACATAAAGTGCTTTACAGTAATCCAAACGGGATGTAACTAAGGCATGCATCACCGTGCCCAGGTCTGACATCTCAATAATGCTGACTTACAAGGATTACAATGAAGTAACGCTTATGAAACACTTTGAACACTTAATAATAATAATAAAAAATAACATTTGTATAATACTTTTAAGTCAAGTCATTAGTCCATCAAGGTCAGCATTGTCTATCCAGACTGCAGCCACACTAAACGAAAAGCGATGGCAGAGATTGAACCTGACACCTTCTTCATACAGTATAATAAGAGTGGTAACACTCAAACCACAAAGACATCAAAACAACATACATAGGTAAATAATTCAGAAATTTTACAAATGTATAAAGAACAGGCACATCAACAATATTTATAAGATGTTCACGCTAACATTCACAATGAAGCCTGTAATATCAACAATCTAATATACATATGGTGAACTATTCACATGAAGCGTCTTTTATATAAACAGTTGTCCGGTACTAATTGCTGTTTCAAAGAGTTTTTTTGAAAACTCTTTAAGGGACTGAGAGCATGACTTGTCAGCTTGAGGAAACGAGAATGATATGGTGGTAAGCCTAGATAGTTTTTACAGCATGCTTGTGCATCATTTACTAAGGTTGTGAATTGTTTATAATGATAAATCTCATTATTTTTCCTTTAGATAAACCCTGGTGGGTTTCTTTCTAATTGTGTAGCCGTGGCTCCTTCTGTAAACTTAGTGGGTGAGGCCAATATTTTGTTTTGTTCGCATTGCATAACAACATATGATATTGCTTTAAAATGCTGAGTATGGTGTTTTTGAATTACTTTTCAGCATTATACTGAGGAAGAATCTTCGAAACAGCAATTAATACCGGACAACAGTTTATATAAAAGACGCTTCATGTGAATAGTTCACCATATGTATATTAGATTGTTGATATTACAGGCTTTGTTGTGAATGTTAGTGTGAACATCTTATAAATATTGTTGATGTGCCTGTTCTTTATAAATTTGTAAAATTTCTGAATTATTTACCTATGTATGTTGTTTTGATGTCTTTGTGGTTTGAGTGTTACCACTCTTATTATACTGTTGTTTCCAAACCACAGCCTTCTATTTTCCTTACCTTCTTCATACAAAGCATCTGTTCTAATTTAAGCACAGCTTACTATTTATTTATTTTATTTTATTTATTTAAGCATTTTTATGCCGCCATTCAGCCAAAAAAGGCTCTCATGGCGGCTTACAAAAGTATTTCTTGACAGTCCCTGCCCACAGGCTTACAATCTAAAAGACATGACACAAAAGGAAAGGGGATTGGGAGGGAGGAGGAGGGGGAAAAGGAAAGCAAATTCAGGCACTACAATCTTAATTGCAAAGTTCAGCAGTTACAGTTGACAGTTGGCAGCAGGAGGGAGGGGGCTCTCAGCTGGAGCTGGACCCAGGCACGGTGGAGAGGTGCCTGGCTGCTGCTGCTTCCCTCACTGGTGGCCTCTGCAGAGGTTATACTAAAAGTTATAACTAAAGAAAGATAATCTCTTATCTTTGCCATGAACATTAGTGGAACTTATTCACATTTTTCTTTCTTTCTACGTTATCACTTTAGTGGTAGAATTCTTAGAAAGTGTGATGCCTAAAATGAAAACTACAGATCCTGACATGAAAACTACAGATTAGCATTTTCTGGAATAACAAGTATGTGAGATTATCCTAAATGAAAAGTATAAAAAGGGGCTCTGAAAAGACTAACTTCCCAGTCCAAATTGAAGTTACTGAAAAAAGCATAGCAAACATGTATATGTGATTGCTAATATATTAAACAAAATAGGCAAGAGCATGGAGATGTGAAATTGCCAAAAATAAGTATATCCTCACAAACATCCAATACAGATAGCTCCCCACCCCAAAACATAATGAAAACTTGACCATTCCGGCTCAATGGCAGTATTTGTAATTCCAATATTTCTTAGAATCTAGGCTTGACCCTGCCACTTTTACAGCTTCAGAGTCTCCTTCGCTATTGGAAACACTGATTGGGGCCTATCAATTATATTGACCCATGATCCATGCTTAATTATTGGTGAATAAATATGATACAGAGGGTGTTGAGGAATGGAATAGGGAACTGGATTGTCCCATTTTGCCTAATCAAAGGATAGCTACTTTAGTATTTGTATCTGAAGTATCTATGGATCTCAGGTTATGCCCAATTTAGCAAAAACTCTTGTTCCATGTCTATCAGACACTGCAGTGTGTTTCTAATAAGTGCTTGCCTAAGCCAGCTAATTGTTGGAAGTGTAACATAGCTAATGCTTATTTTAAGCATGTTCTGGCAATGTCCAATAGTTGCCTCTTTTTAGGATGGAGGTTTTTGTAAACTGCCCAGAGACCTTCAGCTATGGGTTGGTATATAAATTTAATAAATATATAAATATTATATGGATAAACTTCATATTAGAAGTTTTTCCATATATGTACTCATGTACATGTCTTTTAAATTATCTACCTGGTTCTTGGAAATTAGCGCATGGACAGCACAAATGGATTTTACTGTAAGTGTGTTTTTGACAAACTGAAATTACAACACTGGAAGGATCAACGCTCACCTGTTATAATGCAATGGATTGAACATCTTACAATGTATTCAACATTTGAATGGGTGGTGCACAGACATCACCTCCAAATGGACACTTATTTGAATATTTGGTCTGCTTTTGTTGAAGTTTATGTGTAATTCTTAGAAAGTTGTATTTTCATATAATACACATCATAGGCATGCACTGAAATTGATCTATTCATATGTATGTAGCTATAATTTTTCTTTTTTGTTTGTTTTGTTGAAATTTTACAATAAAAAAATCATTAAATATGCATCAGAGTGAAATTGAACTAATAAGTAGTGATAGCAAAAATGTTGGTGCCCAAACAATCTTAACGGAAACGAATTGAACTCTGTTGGAATGGATGAGTGGTTGACATCATATCATGCAGAGATCTCTGTGTTGCTATAATTAGTGTGTCAACAGCGTTCAGTTCCTTTGTTTTTCTACTTAAATTTAAGCAATGTAAGGAAAGTACTTGCTATTTTCTTTAAATGTTTAGTTATTCCAATAAAAAAAATCTATATGACATCACATTTAAATCACATTAAACATGCCTTAATTTCCCCCCTCAAATATTTCAGGTCAAATACTAATCCCAAATACTGGGATTAAAAAAATCAACATGGAGTACTATTTTTTAGCTTTGTTTAATAAATAGAAGTAAAATAAACATGCTGCATTAGACCAATCTAGGCTCCCATCAGCTCTAGCTAGCATAGCAAATAGTGAGGGGTGAGGGGAGTCGTAGGCCAAAACATTTGGAGGGCCACCAGTTGTCCACTCCTACCTATTGCATCGAAACATTTTTGTAGATTTCTCCTTCCCCTCCAATCTAGTCACCAGGGCCAACTCCAAAAGGTACAACCCTCTGAAGCAGGTCCTCAGAAGTGAGAAGGAATTGGCAAAAATTGCCACACTTCACTTTTCCACTCAGCAAGAGCAGAATACTGGATCCAACCTAATGTCTTTTTCATGTAGCATTTTATTGATATGCATCCTTATTTAGGAAATATGTGAATTAGAAAAAGAGAAACAATCAACCTTCACTGAAGTCCGTTTGTGAAACTGCACTTTTTGCAGAAAGCATTTCATAGTTCTCGTCAGTCAATTATAGTCTGGCTGAAAGACTCAGTTGGCACGTTCTGGGAAAGATTACAAATCGCAGTCTAGACTTCAGAGGAGACGTGCTGCTTTTATATATGCTGTATTAATGATCACATGCATATTGCTATAAGTTATGCAATACTGGGGCACTTCTGAGAATTCTTAAGTTTCTTCTTGAAGCACAGTACATTTGGTTCTATATTTACTAACAGATCCTATCCCTTAAAGTGTGCAGACATATAAAAATGTGCAGCTGAGGAAACAATGTTTCTTCATTTAATAAATCAGTCATGACAACACTATTTTATGATAGTAGGTATAATCTGGACATTATTAAGGCTCACTCACAGAATACCATCAGATCTCAATGATAATGTATTCATCCTGTAACGGAATTTCCATAACGTACTGTAGGAATAACTGTGGAAGTGATCACGATAATAAAGCTGTATTATGTAAATGAGCTTTAGTTGTTGGAGTTAAAATTCTAGAACTATACAATATATCACTAAATGCAAAGAATACTTTCCTACTTCTAGGAAAAACCCCTCCTTACTTCTGGAACAGAAGTATAACCCTAAAATATCATAATACACATACACATTACCATGACCATAGAAAAACAATCTGATACTGTACTTCTCAACAAGTAGCAGAAAAGTAATAAACTGTGCCAGGCTTACAGACTGTCTGTGACAAGTAAGAATTCTTTTTAAGAGACCAGATAGGGAAGCTTTACAAAAGTTCCTTCTTTTTATTTCTTTAAGGCCACAAGTGACTAACACAAGTATATGTAAGCAGGTAAGTTAGTAAAAAGAAAAGTTTGAGCCAGTAACGTTTGTTGGCTTATTTGCAAGCTATACTATTTTATAAGCAGGAAAGTCTCAAAAGAGAGTCTAAAATTATTCAGTCATATGCTACAGTCAGACCTCTAAGTTTTGCACCTGTAAAACCGTTTCTATTCTCTAGTTATCAAGATTTTCATACCAGATTTATATTCCCCATTAATACTTGTTTCCTTTCTTAACCATAGCTGATTTTCAAACTTACACACGCTCACCGCTCACCCCTCGTTTTGCAGGGTCTGGCTCATCTAATTTCACTGCAATGGATCAGAGGAAATGAGCAGTGCATACAAATATGAATTTCCAAATATGTACCCCCAGAATTCATAGTGCACACTGCAGATCTCTTTGGATTTTTTCCAGGCCATCTGTTTAGAAGGTAACAACTGTGCAATTGTTACTCATGTGTTGCAAGTGATCCAGATGTTTTCCCTCAAAGAGGTGCTTCTGTTTCAGGGATGCTGCATTTCCCAGCACTCCAACTGGTGTTTATTACGGCTGGTAAAATATTATTCTTTAGCCTCCTAGCACAGCCATTCCAAGATGGTGTTCTGCCTGAAGCATAGATATCAAAGTGTCAAAGGCATCGGCTGGCATTAGTATGATACCATAGATGCCAACTCACTGTGCACTCTCTTCCAACAACCGAAAAGATGGCTTTATACATGGACTTCACCAGATGGCCGACATTGAAATCAAATTGACTACATCCTTTGCAGCCAAAGGTGGCGGACATCTATACAGACAGTAAAAACAAGACCTGGAGCTGACTGTAGTTCAGATCACGAACTTCTTATTGCACAATTTAGAATCAAACTAAAGAGAATAGGGAAGGCCCACAGATCAGTTAGATATGAGCTCACTAATATTCAGTGGAAGTGAAGAATAGATTTAAGGGACTAGATTTAGTAGATAGGGTCCCGGAAGAACTATGGACAGAAGTTCGCAACATTGTCCAAGAGGTGGCAACAAAAAACGTCCCAAAGAAAAAGAAAACCAAGAAGGCAAGATGGCTGTCTGCTGAGACACTGGAAGTAGCCCAAGAAAGAAGGAAAGCAAAAGGCAACAGTGATAGGGGGAGATATGCCCAATTAAATGCAAAATTCCAGAGGTTAGCCAGAAGAGATAAGGAATTATTTTTAAACAAGCAATATGCGGAAGTGGAAGAAGACAATAGAATAGGAAGGACAAGAGACCTCTTCCAGAAAATTAGAAACATCGGAGGTAAATTCCAGGCAAAAATGGGTATGATCAAAAACAAAGATGGCAAGGACCTAACAGAAACAGAAGAAATCAAGAAAAGGTGGCAAGAATATACGGAAGACCTGTATAGAAAGGATAATAATATCGGGGATAGCTCAGATGGTGTGGTCAGTGAGTTAGAGCCAGACATCCTGAAGAGTGAGGTTGAATGGGCCTTAAGAAGCATTGCTAATAACAAGGCAGCAGGAGACGACGGTATCCCAGCTGAACTGTTTAAAATATTGCAAGATGATGCTGTCAAGGTGATGCATGTCATATGCCAGCAAATTTGGAAAACACAAGAATGGCCACCAGACTGGAAAAAATCAACTTATATCCCCATACCAAAAAAGGGAAACACTAAAGAATGTTCAAACTTTCGGACAGTGGCACTTATTTCACATGCCAGCAAGGTAATGCTCAAGATCCTGCAAGGTAGACTCCAGCAATTCATGGAGCGAGAATTGCCAGATGTACAAGCTGGGTTTAGAAAAGGCAGAGGAACTAGAGACCAAATTGCCAATATCCGCTGGGTAATGGAGAAAGCCAGGGAGTTCCAGAAAAACATCTATTTCTGTTTTATTGACTATTCTAAAGCCTTTGACTGTGTGGATCATAACAAACTTTGGCAAGTTCTTGGTGGTATGGGGATACCAAGTCATCTTGTCTGCCTCTTGAGGAATCTGTATAACGAACAAGTAGCAACGGTAAGAACAGACCACGAAACAATGCACTGGTTTAAGATTGGGAAAGGAGTACGGCAGGGTTGTATGCTCTCACCTTACCTATTCAACTTGTATGCAGAACACATCATGCGACGTGCTGGGCTTGATGAATCCAAGGCTGGAGTTAAAATCGCAGGAAGAAACATTAACAATCTCAGATATGCAGATGACACCACTTTGATGGCTGAAAGCGAGGAGGAGCTGAGGAGCCTTATGACAAAGGTGAAAGAAGAAAGTGCAAAAGCTGGGTTGCAGTTAAACCTCAAAAAAACCAAGATTATGGCAACCAGCTTGATTGATAACTGGCAAAAAGAGGGAGAAAACGTGGAGGCAGTGACAGACTTTGTATTTCTGGGCGCAAAGATTACTGCAGACGCTGACTGCAGCCAGGAAATCAGAAGACGTTTACTTCTTGGGAGGAGAGCAATGACAAATCTTGATAAAAGAGTTAAGAGCAGAGACACCACACTGACAACAAAGGTCCGCATAGTTAAAGCAATGGTATTCCCCGTAGTAACCTATGGCTGCGAGAGCTGGACCATAAGGAAAGCTGAGCGAAGGAAGATAGATGCTTTTGAACTGTGGTGTTGGAGGAAAATTCTGAGAGTGCCTTGGACTGCAAGAAGATCAAACCAGTCCATACTCCAGGAAATAAAGCCAGACTGCTCACTTGAGGGAATGGTATTAAAGGCAAAACTGAAGTACTTTGGCCACATAATGAGAAGACAGGATACCCTGGAGAAGAGGCTGATGCTAGGGAAAGTAGAAGGTAAAAGGAAGAGGGGCCGACCAAGGGCAAGATGGATGGATGATATTCTGGAAGTGACAGACTTGACCTTGGGGGAGCTAGGGGTGGCAACGGCCGACAGAAAACTCTGGCGTGGGCTGGTCCATGAAGTCACGAAGAGCTGGAAACAACTGAACGAATAAACAACAAACCTATAACAAGGAAGGCTGCATACCACTCTAAAGGCCTTCTTGGGAAGAAAACAATCACTAATTTAAGAGGGCTGCAACGCAACACCAACTGGTGAAAATATTTCTATAAGAATTTTAACCCAGTGTTTTCTTTTTATCCCATTCTTTTAGTTCCCATTTTCTCTCTATGCTACCACAGATTTCTCTGATTGCTTCTCTCGTGGCTCTCAGCCCCAGTACTCTCCTCTTCTTGCACTGGCAGAGGTCTCTTTTCACCTCAACTGTTGCTCTCATTATCTGTGTTCACACTACAATTCTCAGTTACTAATGTTCTCTCTGCCCGTCATCCCACAATCTTTGCAACCCTACCTCTCAGTTATGATTCTTCTTACCCCACCCTATAAATTTCTCTGGAAATGCATAATCTGGGCTACATCCTTTTCCTCATCCCACCCCACAGTCTCTCTGCACTGTTACCCTCTTTTTCTCTCTGCACAACTACAGATCTCTCTGCACCTAATCTCAGTTCTCTCCATTTCTTCCACCAGCCTATGTTTTGTTCTGTTTGTTCCTCCTGCACTCATCTTCTTCTTACTCCTCCTTGCTGAGTTCAACAGCAATAGCATACCCCACAACCACACCAATGAAGACTTCTCAGAATCCCTTAGCCAGTACTTTGTCGATGGCTCACTGCAAAGAAAATGGTGTCAACTCCACTATGCACCTATGAATCTAGGGAGAACAGGAATACTGCAGAAGCAGTGATGCAGCCATCCTCCGAAGCCCCTTATTACTTTTGATGGGCTTGGCTTGGGAAAGGGACACAACAATGGATTCTGGAGGCCCTTCAGGGTGCTGCAACCAGACAGAAAGGGGGTCCCCTGAGTGTTTATGTTGTTGTGCTAGCCTCCCTTAGGACACAGGACTCAGTGCATGAGGTTGGTCAAACTCCGTGCAATTACCTTTCTTATAGACTGGACACCTAAAGATGTGAGGGCAATCACAGATGGATAAGCATTAACCCCAACAACATGCATACTGAATACTGCACTTGCCTTTGAACTAAGACACGCAGGATTATTTTGCACAGGCAGAAATAAAATAAAATAAAGGAGCATGTTTTAAATGTATAATTTGGATATGCCTTTAGAAGCTGGAATGCCCAAGTCATGTATTGTAAAGCTCATAATCAGCGTAGTTATTATCTTTGTTTTCCAGCTAAATCATTCAACCCTGATTCTTAGAGTGCATTTGCATGTTTTGGCAGGATGCTACAATCCTAGGTACACTTACCAGAGAGTAACTACTATTCAACTCATCAGGACATACTTTCAAATAGGTATGCATAAGATTGAACTATAATTCAAGATCCAATATTTCTTATCATGTGCAACAGCATTCTGAATAGCCCACTGAACAGCCCAGAAACATTTCAAAGATCAAGGTAAGATTATGATGTACTTCTAGAATAATAATGGCTGGAATCTAGCACCTAATCTAGTGTGTGTACAGATGTAGTTCACTTCTGCCTAATCATCTCTTGGGAAGGAGATTCTCAATCATCATCAGGCAACTTGTTCTAAGTCATATGAAGTTATATCAGTTAATTATTTACTCCACTTTATCTTCCTTCGATTTGAACCCATTGTCTTGCAATCTACATGGTCTTGCTGACTGCCTTCAAAATCAAAGTCACTTAATCTTCCTTTTGTTATGTTGAAACTACATTTAACATTTTATCACTTACATTTTAGCCCAACTCTTATCTTGCTTTTTAAAGGAGTTTTAACAGAGCTGCAACTTCAGAATTTACAATGTGAGCCCAACACTATGCTATTCAGAATGTCCTTCAGAAAATTTGTTTAGCCTTTAAGGTCTCCTTCAGCTTTTTCTTGCAGTCCGTAGATCTACAGATGTTTTGGAT
This sequence comes from Elgaria multicarinata webbii, assembly GCF_023053635.1. Lineage (NCBI taxonomy): Eukaryota > Metazoa > Chordata > Lepidosauria > Squamata > Anguidae > Elgaria > Elgaria multicarinata. Next base: position 101,896,593 of record NC_086178.1, on the reverse strand, counting down.
TTCAACTCCCAGAAGCCCCTGCCAGCATGGCAAATGGTCAGGAATTCTGGGAATTGAAGTCTAAAAAAACCTGGCAATCTACTTTTTGCCCATTCCTGCTTTATAATATATTTTTCACATAAGAACAAGTTTCATGATGATAAGCTGACAGAAAGAATAGAACTAACCACCAACAAATGGGACTTGCAATAAAATGTTGTTCTTGTTCAGGGCTCTAGCCAGCCAGCTTTACCCTCTACTAGGAGATAACACCTCCTCCACACACACACACACACACACACACACCATTTCCTATTGTTTTCTTCTAGCAAGTCAGCCAATATTCCACACCCAGTAAGCATACTCATTCCCCAATGAACTGCTTTGGGGGTTTCTTCCCCTTAGGGTTGTGTGTACAAGGAACTATGTATCTGCCATCCACACAACATGCTTTCACATGTAGCCAGTCACAGAAATAATTACATACAGAAACCCTGATTTTTTACAAATCAGATGAATAAATACAAAACCTCTCGCAATTCTAGCTTAGAAGGAGAAGATGCACTATTTCTACAGTTCAAATAATTGAACACAATTCCTACAGAAATAAAAGGTAGAACATTCCAATTTTAAGCACTTCATTTAATTTCAGGGAGCCAGGTTACAATCTTCAAACTACTTATTCTGACTGGGACAATATCAGGCCTATTATCCCAATTTACTTATTTAGAAGTAAACTAAATTGAAATCAAGTGTGAAGGATTGTAATGAATATAAATGCTCCTAAGAGATTTGTGCATTATAGCCTAGGTAAGAATTTAACAAATATACAGACATTTCATCCAGAAAATTTCAATCTCCTTTTTTCTCTCTCTCTCTCCACCAATTTATTTTCAGGTGTATACAGAAATGTTTATTCACAGAACCATGTTTAGCAAATGTATTTATCTTCTCTTTTAATTGTAAATGGATTCCTAAATCCTACATAACAAGGGACCAGAACTTTTGGTGTACTGCCAGTTCATGGTTTCTAGACCACAATGTAACCATTTGCAACTCAAGACGTGTATTTTGGAATAGAAAACACACACACACCTGTTAAATATCTTATAACCAGAAGAGTGTTCTTCTCGTGAAGCATTACTTCACATGTCAAAATGGTAAAAAGAAAAAGCTAGAAACAATTGAAGATAGTGATGGCCAACTAATTCTGGCAAGCAAATCACCCATCAAATACACCCTAGTGCATTCTATAGAAGCCTTTGGACCTGGGTTGACTTTCCTACTGAGCAAGGGTGCACGCAGCAGCAGAGAGAGGCAGAAGTGCATAGAAACATCAAAGCAGAGCACAAGGGCCCTTCTGCACCTGTCCAGGTGTACCACAAACTCCCACTTTTTGGGAATCCGTGCCACAGGCTTGCCACTCATGGTCTAAACTTTAAGCATTGTCATGCAACAGATGTTTCCACTGAACAGAATGCACCACACTGTCCAACAATTAAATCCACAATAACAATGTCCATCACCTACTCTGTTTTTTCCTTTAAGGGAAATGGACTAACACACAATTTACTTTACACAACTGCTGGGTATAACACCAGATTTATTTTGTTTTCGTCATAGCTAATCACAAACCAATAAATTCTGTTTATCTGAAGAAAAACAGGTGACCCAACTGACATCCAAGCATCTAAACCTTGCATTTCATAAGACAATCAAACTCATTTTAGTGGGGTTGTATGTGTGTGCAGTCCACTCCTAAATCCATTTCTTGGAAACAAGACCCAGTGAACTTATTTCCAAGTCAAATATACTTAGGGTCAATTCCAACTGCTACTGGATTACCCAATCTTTTTAATATTGGATACGCTGCAGAAAAGTAACACACGCTGCACATCACTCTACTGTGGCCTGATTAATGCTTCTAATTATGACAACTATCAGCTCCTTTAATATTTATTGTTTACTTTGGCGGGTGTAGTAGAAAGGATAAGAAATAATTCTGTTAATTAAAAAGTAACTCTGCAAATGAAGGGCCCCTCCCCTGCATAAGTAGCACCACTTATTCCAAGGAGACAAACAACCCCAAAACTAACACCAGGACTGAAAAGAGAGAGGCGAGAAAGGGCAACTTCCAACCCCAGATATTTTTAAGGCACCCACAGCCAAAAGATACCAGGAAAAGAAGGGAAGCAGCGTAACACCGTAAACGAAGCGAACTAATAGTCAACTGGCCATTTCAACTGCTCATGCAAGGAAATGCATCTAGCCTAGTTATTAGATAAATTTGGGGCAGCAAAATAAACGTGGGGTGGGCGGCGGCGGGATGGATAACTGTAAAGGTTACAGTAAAGGGGAAGGGTGTTGATTATCAAACAACACCAAGAGCTCCGAGAATGGCCGATTTCGTTTCAGAAAAAAAAAAAAAAAATCAGGGCCACAACAGCTCGATCCTTTTGCGAAAAGTTCACTAAGGAATAAATACCACCGAGTCGAATGGCGCTTAGATCCAAGTATAAGATCCCAGGTACAATCCGCCTCCCAACCTCGCTGCGCCCCATCTCCCTCCTCCATTTAGGGCCCTCAGCCAGGCCTCATGGACCCTGGTTAGAGATGGGTGGTGGTGGAAATGTCTCCTCCTTTAGTCGGGGAGAAGGCAGATGGACGACATCCAAAGGAGGCCGTGAGAGCAAGGAGAAGCGCATGCCTCCCCGCCGCCATTTACTCTCCTTCTTCACTACCTCTACCTCGCCTTCTCGACGCGCTTGCTTACCCGTGGCGGGGGGCCTTCATTCTCCTTTGTGTTGAGCTTTGGGGAGGAGGAGGAGGAGAAGAGAAGGTGGTGCTCCTTTCCCCGGAGCGGGCGGGTTTGGGAGAAGACTACTCCTGGCTTCGGCCTGGCGAGCGGCGTTCCTGGGTTGGCTTCCACACGACGCAGCTCTGGCCGGGCAAGGAGGGCCCACGACGGAGGATGAGGGGAGGGATGAAGGGGGGGGGGGGAGAGAGAGGGAGAGAGGGAGGGAAGGAAGGAGAGAGACTGAGCAGCCCAGACGGCGCAGGCCTCGCTCGCCGCCTTCGCTCACTCGACGCTCGCACTCCTCTCAGCCGGGCCAGGCAGCCGTCCCCTCACCGTGCGTGTGAGCGCGCACGAAAGGGGGGGGAGAAGGAGGAGGGGGGTATTTCGGGGACGAGCGCTCGGATTATTCCAATCACTGCACCCTGTGGCAGTTACTGAGCCGAGGCAGCCGCGGAGCGGGAGGAGCAGGACAGGGGCGGGAGGGTGTCCAATAGGAGGCGGCGGCGCCTCACGCGCAGAAAAAAAAAAAAAAAAGGGGGGGGGAGGCTCGCGCTCTCCTCACAGATACACCCTCCCCCAAGCTCCCGCCGCTAGCTTTCCTCACGTCGAGGTTATCCGACGGAAATTGCCGAATGGCTTCGGGGAAAGGCTCGCCCGGCGTCCCCTTCTGTGGCGTTCTTCTTCCTTCGCCTAGTACCGACAGCCTGGACGCGGACGGCCGGGCGACGTTCGGGCACCTTTACTCAAGAAGCGGGCGGCGGCGGGGCTTAGTTCCAGGCCGAACGCGCGGCGGAGATTGCCGAAGGGCCTGAAGTGCTGTTGGGAAGCCTCCCTCCGCTATCTCCTTCCTTGGAAATTGTTGGCGGTGGGGGAGAGAAGCAGAAAGGGGGGACCTTCGTGAGGCGATTTGGAAGGTGGGATGGCCGCCAACCAATACAACCGTCCTGCAGACTCGTCCCTTTGCTGATATTTGAAGCATGGTCCGTCCTCCTGCTCCTCCGCCACCAAAGGCTCCCCGAGCGGCTTACAAAGACCAATAATAAAAGAGTCTCTGCCCTCAGGCTTAACGTCTGAAAGACGCGGCATAAAAGAATAAGGGATTGGGAGGAAGGGAAAAAAGCGAACTCGGGCACTAGTTCTTAGTTCAAAATGACCCTTATTATTTTATGTTTGAGTGTGACGAGGCCTACTACAAAGCGCTGCCAAAATAGTATCGCCATTTGTTGATGGACTGTCATCAAAATCGGGGCGGGGGGCGGGGCGGGGAAGCAGCTGAGAAAAATAAAACCAATAATAGTAATAAAAAAAGCAATTGAAGTTTTTGCATGCCTGCCTAATCGTGGTGGTTGAATGCCAGCCCAAAGAGCTCTCCTGGAAATTATAGAGGTTCAGATTTTGATGGGTCTCTCTGGCAGGGGACCTCCAGTCCACTTGGGTTCTTAATTTTGCCCTCCGGGCTTCCCAAGATGGCCACACCACTCCCCACTGACCACCAGTTCTTTGGGGGATTTCCTGGAATTTGTGCAGTTGCTCCTCTTTCTAAAATGAGTGGTCAGAAGATAGATCACCAGATGTTTTAGAGTCGCTCCCAGAAGACCCTACCAACATAGCCAATGGTCAGGAATGTTGGGAGTTAAAGCCCAAAGCATCTGGAGATGTACTTCCTGTCCACCCATGCTCTAAAATGTTGAAATGCGTCTCCTAAATTTGGTTTACTGTCAGAGCTTTCATCTGTTTTTGGCCCTGCCCGTCACTGGAATGTGGCCCTTGAGAGCTTCTCTGATATGGAATTGTACAAAGGCTTCTGAAGTACCCGAGACACACAGGACTAAGGTCTTTATGGCTCTAAAAATCAGCACCTTGAATTGTACTCAAAAGATCAGTCTCTTTAAAATATGCAGTGGAATCCTGAGCCATGGATGTCATTTCTTTTTATTTTGCTTTCTCATGTTATGTTTATGAAGGTTAGGCAATCTTAATCTCAGTTTAGGGCAGCTCATTTCAAAGTTTGTGCATTCCTAATTTATTTGATTGGCTTCTGTAGCAGGATAAAGAATTTTCATTAATTGAGAAATTGGTATATTGCCTAACCTTTTCAGACAATGGGGCACCTTTAATTCAAACCTCCAACGTGGGATTAACTTTCTTTTTATCATACCTGACTTTTTTCCTCTCTCTCTCTTGTATTTCTCCTTCTCTTGAAACCAGGAGGAAGAGAATTTACAAGGCAGAAGTGTTTGTATATGCATGTTCAGGGCTGGCATCCTTAGATAGCTGCTGGGGCCCAAATGACTGTGCAGGCCCCACCACTTATGCCTACCCTGGGCTTCCTTTATTTTTTTAAAACTTGAAGCTCTGAGTGGCTGGGTCTGGCTGCCAAGGTAGTATCACTCTGGGGCACTGTGGGAAATTAAAATGGCTGCCCCCAGCAACTTGGTGCTGCTTGGAGCACTGCTGATGCCATCATCTGCTACTCTTGGCAGGTAATGCTACCAGGGCCCATCATTGACAGAGAACTTTGCAGTGGGCCACCCAGGGCTGGTGCCAGACTATTTTATGTAACACTGGCCCTAGGGCCCCTCAAATGTATTGCTAAACCTGTGTGTCCTTGTGCCCTTCCTTCCCTATTGATTCCCTTCTGCAACTCCTCTCTCTGGTCAGCTTTTCCCAGGTAAGGCTCCCCAATGTATATTTGTTTCATTAACTTGGGTAATTGTGGGCAGGAGAAGTATTAAGCTTCTCCACTACAAATGCTGCCCCTGATGCTGCCATTCTGCAGTGAAAAAGCATTTTCCAGCCACATCTTTACTGTCAAACACATAATTTTATCGACCACAACTTATTAACTCAGGTAGTTTTAAAAGGAAAATCACATTACCTTACTGAGGCTTTGCTTCATGCTTTTCTTGTGCAATTGTAATGGGCTGCGTTACATAGGCAGAGAGAGGTGACCACATGGTCTATGATGGAAAACTTCCCCTCCTCTTGGTGAATGCCCTGAATGGGACAGCACCCTCTAGTGGGTGCTTTGTAGTGCAACCTCCCTTGCACATGGTAGTAAATCCCAAGATAATTCAGCAGAATCAGGATATCTAGGTTTTTTTTTAAAGAATGGAATTATCAGGGGAAGGCACGGGATGTGCAGGAGGTTGACAACCTTGTCAAAAGGACCTGCGAACTTCCATGAGTGACCAGTCACGAGCGTGCCTTATTTTGCTCATGCCAAGAAGCTTACCCAATGCTCTCATGGTCATGGGGTGTTTGAACTGAGTTTTAGATCATCCTATTTAGCATGCTAGATTTCTAGAAACCCTTCCATTTTGTTCTCAGTTCTGGGGTGGCTAAGAGATACAGGCTAGTTAACTATTCAGTCCTTGGAGGTAGATCAGACTATCCTGGGTTGAGATAGGCTAAACTGATTGCATTTTCTGTTAAACTGATTGGATTTTCTGTATCTTCAAAGAACATGAGGGATGGGGTTATAAAATTGTATGAAGTGAAGCTAAAAAATAAATGAACGTTCAAAAGCAATTGTTGCATTGGATAGTAGTAGGGTTTGTTTGTTATCAATGGACTGTTATGTTTAGGAATTACAACTTATTTTAAAAGAGTTCTTTCAGAACATGGTGGTTCTATTAAGATTCTTTGTTTTTAAAAGATTTCAAAACTCCTTGGCTTGAAACACTGTGAAACACTGTAATTCCACATTGCCACCCCTTCCCCTTACCACACACACTTTAGAAAATTGTTTTGGTAGTCCTCATATGGATACACTGCCATCAGCATTGGGAAAGTGAAAGAGGTTTGAGGTTGTGGGGAAAATCAGTTGCCGTGCACGTGAAGTTTCCTGGAAAGTGACTCTTCAGTTGTGCTAATGTGCTTTCTCTTCTCCTTTGCAGCTGACTAGAATATTGTTTGGGATATAGTAGCAGTTTCTCATGGCAGAGTGCCCTCTTAGTCAAGCATTTTCTAAAGGGCGACTGATTGAGAATAGTGCTGAGGGCACTTAAAATTGGCAGCTGGCCTTCTGTGAGGATTCTGTGGGAAACACTGGTGAGTATTGTCAATGGTCCAATCTACCACAGTCCGGCTCCAATATGGTAGGCTTGCTTTATAAAGAGGAACTGCTGCTTTAGAATAGGAGATGATAGTTGAGGCATTGAGAGCAGTACTAATCCCTAGTGTTCAAAACATTTCATATACATTATACTTCTCCTGTTGACCTACAAAGCTTTTCACTGTCTAGCTCCTTCCTATCTCTCCTCTCCCATCTCACACTATTGCCCCGCTTGTGCTCTTCGCTCCTCTGATGCCATGTTTCTCGCCTGCCCTTGCTCGGCTTCGTCCATTTTCTTCTGCTGCCCCTTATGCCTGGAACGCTCTTCCAGAACATTTGAGAACTACAAGTTCAACCGCAGCTTTTAAAGCTCAGCTAAAAACTTTTCTTTTTCCTAAAGCTTTTAAAACTTGATTTTGTTCTGACTTTATACTGTTAGTTTTACCCTACCCAGTGCCTGTTTACCCTACCCTGTGCCTGTTTGCTTTCTCTTCCCCTCCTTATTGTTTTATTATGGTTTTATTAGAATGTAAGCCTATGCGGCAGAGTCTCGCTATTTACTGTTTTACTCTGTACAGCACCATGTACATTGATGGTGCTATATAAATAAATAAATAAATAAATAAATAATAATAATAATAATAATAATACATTATCTCAGTAAACCCACTTCTACTGGTTTTATTGCATTTACTAATATTTTGTTATTTTAAATAATGTAAGTTGCCTTGAGAATCAAAGATTAAAAGGCAGGATAGAAATATTTTAAATAAACACTGTAAGTCCATATGAACCCATATATTTCAGATTGGGGTGGGTATGGTGCTGTGAGTTAATGGCAGAAGTCTTTCTGGCTCTGCTCATACTCGTTCCCTCTCTGATATTGATTATATGTATATCCATTCTATGTATGATCTAGTACTAAAAGCAGAATATTTCATTACCAACATTGCACCAAGCTTTTTCTAAGGGAATGATGACAGCATGTGTCTGGCCATTTCCCCCTCCCTTAGTGATGTCATTACACTTTACAGATTTCTTACCTGGAGGAAGAAATGGAACAAAAAGAAAGTTTGCCATAGTATACAAAGTGTGGCGTAAGTCTTTTTCATTTTCTTATTTTCTTTTTAGCACTGCCATTATCAAGCAGCAGTTGCATGTATGAATTCTTGACAAAAAAGACCGTTCACCTTCTGCCTTGTTTTCCTAAACAGAGGTGGTCTTTATGCATGAAACGTGTAATGCGAGAAACAGCATTGACATCCAAGTACAGGACAGTAAAAGTAAACAAAGTAGGGTGAACAGAATGGTTATTTCAGTTTTGTACAGGATTGGGGGGACTGAGAAAGTCTTGTCCAAGGTCCCCTAGTAAAGCATAGTGGAGGTTAAATTTGAATCCAGAGGTTCCTGTTTCAAATTCTGTACTTACTACAGGGGGAATACCACAAAATGTAGTGATGATTTTAAAATGTGATTAGTCAAATAAGAATATCAATGGCTACTAGTCCTGATGGCTATATGCTACCTCCGGTATCAGAATCAGTATGCCTGTATACACCAGTTGCTAGGAAACATGAGTGGGAGGGTGTTACTGTATTCATGTTCTACTTGTGGGTTTCCCACAGTCAGCTGGTTGGCCACTGTGAACAGAATGCTAGATGAGATGGATCCTTGGTCTGGTCCAGCATTGCTCTTTATGTTCTCATGAGAATGTCAGCTTTAAAATGAAGGACTTTGCATCTTTAATATTCCATTTTAGTCTACAAGGCAGATTAAAATAATAGAATGAGAAGCCTATGTTAACTCTCAGCTGGTAATGTGAAAAGCCATATGCAACTGGCATAAGAAAGGATAAGAAAATAAGTAAGTTCAGGCAACTTGAATTATAAACTGTGCTGCGGGTTTTGGTATGTGTATTTTTACTAATGGTTGCCACAGATGTCTAAATTTGCCTGATCCCACAGGCCTCATATTTTTACATTATTAAATGCTTTTGTTTAACATAGAAATCTTTTCTGTTTGACAATGTGCTGTAAAACGTGCTATTTTTAACACTGAAATAAGCTCTTGCCTACCAAGAGAAACATGGTGTTTATTATTAAATGTATCAGGCAGGTTTCTGTATAGAAGCTACATCTCACTTTGGGGGGCAGGGGGAAATCCTGAGAATTTTAGCTAATAAGGAAATAAGCCTGAATAGTTTTATTTTACAGAAAATGTTGTACATTCACTGCTGTGCAAATTCCTGATTGCCTTAATTATTGTATTCACCATTTAAAAAAAAAAACAGTGTATGCCTTTCTGTCATTTTATTTGTTTGAAATAATAGAACTATATACTTTGGATGGGATCTAAAAAGTAGCTTTAGGCACACTTGAGGCATGGGGCCCAGGTTTGTTTGTTTTTTATTTATTTATTCAGAATATTTTTATCCCACTCATCATCCAAAAAGTCCTGTACAGTGGCTTACAAATAATAAAGAAGAAACTCCCTGCCCACAGCCTTACAGTCTAAAAGGAATAGGGAAGGAAGTGGGTGGGATTAATTCTTTCAGCAGGGCTGGTGGAATTATACTGCTTTCCACACTCATCTCTCTCAGCATAGCCTACTGGAATGGGTGCTGGAGATGACAGTTGAGAGAAAAGTAGCTTTGTTTTTTGTTTTACTTCTCTCTTAGCACTAGACTCAACCCCCACGCCTCTGCCCCCACTGCCATATCCCAAACTGTTTTTGAAAGTTCTGTTTCAAAAGTGCCTTGCCATGCAGCAGGGTGAGGGAGGGAGCTATTCAATAAACATGTAAGTGGTTGTACTGTTCCTTGAATCTTACTTTTGAAAATATACTAGCAAATAAAAAGCCCAAATTGATCTTCCCCACTCCACTGGTTGTTAGCATAGACTTTATGACAACCTGGGCATTTCCCACTGAAGTAACTCCCTAAATTATTAGGAAGAAATGACCCACAAATTCCAGACACTCCATTCCATGACCACCTCCTTGATCTTCTGTTTTTTACTCCAAGTCAGTCAGCATTCTATGACTACTGATCATGCTCAGTTCTCATTGAGCTGTTTTGGACTCCACTGCCTCCATGTTTCTTTATTCTAAAGTTGTTTTGTACTCCTGCAAACCCTGGAGTTACCTCAAGCCTCCTGATAACTTCCTCGTGAGTGTGAATGGTGTTTCAGCAACATAAGGACTGAAATTCAGAAAACTGACATTTTCAGAGAATCGACATTGTGTATATACAGGTGGTCCCTGTCTAAAACAGAATGGGGGTGGGGGTGGGGGGACTCTTTAAAACTCTTCCTTCACAGGCAGGAGGCGGCCCAGAGCAAGTGAACAGGTTGATGCCTTTGCGCAAGAGAGAGCAAACGGTGTTTTTATATCAATGTGTCTCTTTCCTCACCCTCCTTTTCCAGCCACTCCATTCTATTCTATCTCTTCTCCCCCAAGTTTTCCTCCAACAGCTAGCATTCTGTGGCCACTGAGCGTGCACAGACCTCATTGGGCTTTGGGGGGGGGTCCCTTGTGGGGTTCCAAAGATTTTTTGTTACCCTGATTCTGCTGATTCCATTGCCATTTTGGCTACATAAGCAATGGCACCTGGATAACTGAATCAAAATTAGAAGATAGTATTTCATTTTTTGAAATCTTCCCCTAGTTTTGCCTCCTCTAGTATTTGCAGCAAGAGATCTTTGCAGCATCCACATAATGCCAACCCATAGTTAACCTATGGTTTGTTGCCCTACCTAGGGTTTGCCTGGCAGATGATTCAACAAACTACAGTTTAATGTCTCGATCATTGGGTTGTTTGTTTCCCTCTTCCTTCCCTGTATCTGAAACACCTTTAAGACATTGTAGTACTGGCAAGTAAAGAGACTTTGATTGCTATTATCTGCCGCCTCTGTAGCCTGGCAAAACAACCCATGAACAACCCACTCTTCTGTGTTTATACATAACTCATGGTTTAAACAACCCAGCGTTCACAATACAACAACAAACCATGGTTTCTCTTTCTGAGTTGTTCATGGTTAACAGCAAATTAACTCATGTGGGAAGAGTCAGTTTTGTTCAAAAGAGCCTTTCTCAAAAAGATTTGTGAAAGACATTGAAAGTAGATGAGAACAAGTCTCTGAAATATATAAAAGCTCACCTAATCTTTTATTACCTTAAATATTTTGCTTTCACTCAAAAGTTAAGCTACAATTAGATTCACAACTGCATCTAAGTTACTACAGCTGCAGTTCTATATACGTACCTGAGCTCATTTGGGTTACATCTGAGTAGACATGTATAGGATTGCACTGTAAGGTTGTAATTCTCCACCCACTTACCTAGGAGTAGGCCCTGTTGAACTTAATGGATCTTACCTCTGAGTAGACAAGTATAGGGCTGTGTGCTTAACTGCCTCTAATTTTGTTCATAATTCCAAATACAATAGCCTGAAACTTGAACTATTTCTAGGATTCAGAGACTTACTTTTCAGCCTCTCTGGCGTCGATGTTCTTGGTTTTTTTAGTTGCCACAGTTTGTGCATTCTACAGCATGCACATTTGATCAAGTATGACAAATTGTAGGCACATGATGATATAATTGATTATTATAAATAGTAGGAACAAAGGTCACAAAACAGTTTTTATATTTCAGTTAAGTTTTAGAGAAGATTTAGTAGTGTGGATTTGCCATATTAATAACAATCTAGCTCCTTTCACTCCTTCACATGAATACATGCTTGCTTTCCTTCACTTTTCTTTTCACACACCCAGAAATAGTGATGATAAAGTATCACAAATTAAATGTTCACCTTAAAAATCACAGCAAAGCAGTTAAATAAAGTTAACACATGATTTAAAGCCTTAAACAATAGTTCCTGTTGCATGCCGCAGCCACAGGAAGCTCAGCTGTGCTTCTCTTACAATTAATTGCTTCCGCTGTATATAAAATTGAAAGTATTGGGTACTCTGGTGCGGAAAAAGGATATCCTCATACACTGCTCCTATTTCCTTACCAAAGGCTATTACTGAACCTTTCACCATTAATTCATTTATAATCAATTATATCATGATGACAAAAGAGACGCTGAAAGCAGAAGCCCAACTATTCTCAGGAAAGTTTTGCATCTTCATTCTCGTTTATGTTTGGATTATGTTTACATAATGCATTTCTGGTGAAGATGTTTAGGTTTTATTTTTAGAGAAAGGTTTTACTATATTCAATCCTCAATAATTGCCCTCACACATACACACAAGTATGGAATCCAGGGCCCTCTGCTCAAAATGGTCCCACAAAGCTATTTTTCTTTACCAAAAGGGCGTGATCAGTAGTTTGTCCGTTAACCTGATTTTGGCATCCTCAGTGCAAATGGGTTGAAGGGAGGTCTCCATGCCATGTAACCCCTCATAGAATTGCAGGGTTCAAAGGGATCCCAGTATAGGAAATTTACTACAGCACCCGATAGGTAGCAATCCAGCCTTTGGTTAAAAACCTCTAGATATAGTGCCTCTGAAGGTGGATCTAATATCATGGCTAGAAAGTGGAAGGCAAAAGGAAGAGGGGCCGACCACGGGCAAGATGGATGGATGATATCCTGGAGGTGACAGACTTGACCTTGGGGGAGCTGGGGGTAGTAACGGCCGACAGAAAGCTCTGGCGTGGGCTGGTCCATGAAGTCACGAAGAGTCGGAAGCGACTGAACGAATAAACAACAACATTTAGTTGACAGACCTACCTTCTATAAATGTGCAAGGGAGAAGGGGTGGTTGCAAGTTTTCCCACTTCCGTGGTCGTCGCTCACGGGGCACACGAGGGGGAAGTTTCCCACAAGGACAGCCATTGCAGGAGAACGTGTGTCCCCTGACGGCGTTTCCGCATGTGGATCGGGAGAAGTGGGCAGGCAGATGACATATATGAATGAATTGGGAGGGATGCACAAGAACACAAAATCACAGCTATGTGTGGGGTGCATAGGCGGTCTAGCAATTATGCGATGCTGTGCAGAGATATGTATGTTAAAAAAAATACACACAGTTGGTGCCACAACACGCCTATAACCAATCAAAAAATGTGCTGAAAATGGCGGACAGGTCCACTCCCACACACCTCTGAAACTGCTGGACACAGCCCTGACAGCAGGTTGGCTGTTCGCCCGAGCTGGGAGCTCGCACCGAACAGCAACAGCTTCACCCAGGGTGGGGTGGAGGGAACAAAAGCCATGGGCTTCAGGATTGTACCAAGATTGGCAGAAAAACCGTGACAAATCCAGTTAGCAATATTCCTGAATAATGGAGTGGTGGACTTGAGAACACAGCGGGATGAGCTGTGCGTCATGTGGCCTGTTAGGGACAACTTCAATATTATTGAGGAATAAACGGCTGGTATAGACACGGCCTAAATCTCATCTTGTCCTGGTCTACTGATATTCAAGAGGTTTCTTACAGGCCTTGCTAACCTGTAGTTTCCTTCTTTAGCCCACGCTCAGTGATGGCACACAGACTGCAATCCTATACATACACCTGGCAACAAGTCCTATTCAACTAACTGGGGCTTACACTGGAGTAGATGTATAAAGGATTGCACTGTAAATCTCTATGTGACAGAGCCAGGTTCAAGACCCCACTGCAGGTGCAAATCCTGACCACAAAGACAGCAAATAATGATTTTTTCTCTCCTTCTGATAGTTCAGCTAATAGAAGACAGTATTTGTTTGAGATATGTATTCCCAGCTCTTGAAGCATACCTGATCCATCGTCTTTCCTTCCCCACAAAGATCAGAAAGAATTTTCACAGGTTTCTGGTGGGTTTTTTTGGTAGAATATTTTATTTGTGTTGACACAGATAATCCATGCAAGGTATATTCACTCACGAATCACACATTACACTGAGCATCTGAAATAAAAACCTAGGTGATCAAATTCCAACCCTATGTAAAATTAAGGTCACTTGTGGTTTCAAATCAATATTTCCATACATTTTAAAAAGCAAGATGCCTAGCGTGATTGTTGCAGAGAACAAATCACTCCGTTGCAAATATTAATAACTTCATTTTTTGTATTATTATTTTTTACAAAGTATTAGCATCTACTACCTGGTTTTCCTAACTGACATTACATGGCTCAGCAGCAGGTGCTAATTTGTAGTTAGTGCTGTAGCATTGACATTATTGACTACTGAGAGAGCTTTGAATTAAATGTTTCATTGAAGCTACTGACCGCTGAAGGACCAAACGCATGCAATTGTGCTTGTGTGTACTGTTTTTATTTTTGTAAACTCGACTATTTTGAGTCTATAAATTGTTTTTGATGAAACTCTTCTCAATTATTGTGAGTTATGCAAAACTTATTGTCCTTGAGGCAAATAGAAAGATTAAAAGCCTACTACAAAGAGGGTGCAATCTGGAGCCATTAAAATAAATCAGAGTTTTGCCATAGAGTTCAATAGAATGTGGATTGCACCCAGAATGTTTTAAACAGATATTTGTAAGTTTCAGCTTTAAAGGAAAGAATAGTAGCAATGTTTAGCTATGTATATTTATAATTGATATCAAATTCACTGAAAAGTGTTAACATAACTTTTATCATTTGGTCATTCACAGGTACAGTATTTGACTTTTAGGAAGAAAAAAAGGCAGAAATCACCACCACTCTTTCTGGTGAAGCAAAACAGTAATAAGATTACTTTAGCATTTACATAGGTAATTGTTAAGGACCACAAAGACAGCACACAGCCAAACCTGCCAAGTGTGTTTCCCCTCCCTCCCCTTACATGGGTTTTTTCACTACTTAACTAAAGGGCTCTATTCATGCACATCATTCTTTTTCTTAAAGGAGTGGTCTTGATCCAAGTATTGGACAGTAAGAACCACTGCAGATGTCATTCCGGAGGGGCTTGTGTGTAAAAATAAAACAGTTCATGCAAATGGTTGACTTGCATAAGCAGTGGACATGGAAGGAAGGGACTCACGGAAATTCTGTGGTTGTCTAATCATAGACTAACCACAATCTCCTATGAGAGCCTTCCTTCTGCATTATTCTACTCATCCAAATAGAGCACTCACACCTTGCAGTTATTTCTGCAAGGAAGCTGGCTACAATAGCATGTAATAAGCCATGGTGGCTTATTTAAATTGCAATATGTGCTGGGCGTAATTTCCATAATCACTGCCCAGGCACTGCTTGTTGTATCAGTTGAACCCAGGCAGCATGGCTTGTTGGATGGGAAAGCAAGCTTTCAATAACGGTGGCTTATTTTGATCATGCAAACCGGCCCAATGAGTAATGACAGCACTTTCACAGTGCAGTCAATCCATGAGCTATTGAATGGTTTTATTGCTGTTCTGATGTAAAACAACAAACGGGGCTCATTATTGTATTATTGGTGGAAGGTTCCAGCCATAGAGCACTCCGATAGTTGAGACTTGTTTGTGCACTGTTGACTTTTCAGCTCATAGACAGCTTCACTCCCACTAGCTACTCTAATTTTCACAAGCTAAGCTACAAGCTCAAAAAATGTAAAGAGAAAACCAGCAAGTCCCTTAAAAAAAACCAAAAAGTTTGACTAAAGCACTATAGGTTCTTTTTAAGAATAATAATCCCCACAGTTCTGCTGTCCTTGTTAAAACGTCAAGATCAATAAGAATTAAAGTGCTGTACTTACATATATAGTGGAGGTCAGATATGCTTTATCCAAAATATGGTTTGAGTAGAAGGAGCAAAATGTTGTGTACTAGAAACTTGAATGTTTTGGTATGTTCTCCAATCTCAGTAAAAAACAACAGGGCTGGTCCAGCCAAAGTTAAGCACTTTTAAATCCAGTTAATTTCTACTAGGTAGTAAAGGATATTCTGAACCCACTGAAATCAGAAGGGTCTTAAAAGAGCTTCCCATTGCTTATTTCTTAAAATAAGGCATATTGTTTTGAGAGAGAGGCAACATTTACCATACAGCAGGATTTTTTTGCCACTGTATTGTTAATTATAAAACCCACTTAGCTAGGTGTATCAATTAATAGCGTTCATACAGTAAACACTCTTAAAATCAAATTCTGTTTTTTTGTTTCTTTCCTTTTTGGGGTGGGTAATGAATGGTAAATATATGTTGGTATAAATAAGAGGGCAGAGGCTTCAGTGTGGAAGCTACATTAATGGAAAATATAAAATATTCCCATTATTAGAGTAAACAGCTTCAGCATGGCCATTTTGTTCACTCAAATGAATACTGACATAGGATGGATCTTTCCATGCCTAAATCACAGATTAGAATGTTCATCTGAGTAGACATACACCACTCTCTTATTGTATAAAACAATTACCCGATACTAACTGCTTAATTATCCAAACCTATAGCTAGAATAAATACATGCAGCCAGTTACAACAATACAAAAGCTTCAAGAAGTACTTGGTGAGATATTAAATAAGATTTGTTCAAAAATGGGAAAAAATATGTGGCACTAATATAGCCTCCCACAACCTGGTGCCCTTCTGAGGAGTTGCACTACAAATCCCACCATGGGCATGCTGGTTAATTGTTGTCCAGCACCTCTGGAGAGCACCAGGAGGTTGTAGTCCAGGACCTCTGGAGGGCACTAAGTTGGGGGAAGCTGCACTAATACTACTCTAAGCTCCAAATGCTTTATTTCCTTGTAGCTGCAAACTCAATCACACGTCAGAGATGCCATATTTAAAGGGTCAAATCACAGTTAAAACTCGGTACGCCTGTTGTTTAGGGCTGCCCTGTGAATGGTATCAATTTTAGCAAAATCAAAGTTCCTCAGTCCCAAAGGTATGGAAATAAGGATGGAATTCTCCCCTGGTGATCTCTATCCCATTGTCCTTTGGGGGCTGATTTTCTACCAGATCAGCTTTCCCCAACCTGTTGGAGCTAAATTTTCATCATTCCCAGCCACTCAATGGACATGCAGGCTGGGGTTGATGTGAGTTGTAGTCTAACGTGTCTGAAGGACACCAGGTTGGGGAAGATCATACTAGATATTTCCCCTAAACTATGAGATGAGAGAACAAAAAAAGGAAACTTTAGAGGAAAAGTGACTCAAGAACAGGGCATGTTTAGCCTGGATAAGAGAAGACTGAGAGGAGACATGATAGCACTCTTCAAATACTTGAAGGGTTGTCACACAGAGGAGGGCCAGGATCTCTTCTCGATCCTCCCAGAGTGCAGGACACGGAATAATGGGCTCAAGTTAAAGGAAGCCAGATTCCGGCTGGACATCAGGAAAAACTTCCTGACTGTTAGAGCAGTACGACAATGGAATCAGTTACCTAGGGAGGTTGTGGGCTCTCCCACACTAGAGGCTTTCAAGAGGCAGCTGGACAACCATCTGTCAGGGATGCTTTGAGCAGGGGGTTGGAGTTGATGGCCTTATAGGCTCCTTCCAACTCTACTATTCTATGATTCTATGATACACAGGGAACTACAGCATGGAACCTTTCCAGCCCTTCCTCTTGCCTCATGTAGCAACAAACTGGGGAAAATTGGTTCCTCTGAATGAGGTAATTCACTACAACTCTATGAGTTCACTATGAATTCACTACAACCCTATTTCTTTGTTTTTACCCACAATAATTAATGTCAGCCAACTTATGTATTTTTCTCATCCTTTCTTACAACCACCAAACAAACAGGTCCCTTTGCATACACCCAGAGCCTTGCAGGGGTCACGGCCCCATGGCTTTATTCCACAGGGCTGCAGGACCTATAATATATTCACATACCACAAGTATTTAGGCAGAGCTGCTTGTATGGGTGTTCCTTATCGCCATCCAATTGCCACTCTTTTCTGGCAGGAAAACGCATGGAATGGGCCTTGCCTTGCAATAATCACATGCGTATCGTAGCCTCATGGGATAGCCTCATGGGGAATCAGCTCTGGGTGTGTGCAAATATGGCTGCACTTATCTCTAATTCTTCCATACTACAGCCAGTTCACACCAACAGCAGTGTCTGCTGAGCTGCTTCCCCAGGATGGTCTTGTATTGCTCCAATAATACAAGTATGAAAAGTCACGTGTGGCGAACCAATGATGTGATTCGTTTCACCACGAACATTTGCCTGCTGGGAGACAGCAATATTCATGTAGGAAAGAAGCATGCCATTAGTCCCACCTGTTCCCCTATATACAGCTTACCAGGATGCTGTGGAACTGTCCATGCCACAAAGAAGCCGGTCCCATGTCACTGTGGGAAAATGTGAGTGGCCCTTTCGTCATGTTTGTATTCAAGCCTTGATTGGGTAAACCAGTGGGGTGCTTTCAGTTAATTCTATATTATGTATAAAAGTCATTGTAAAAACTTTACAATGCCTGGTATACAAAAGATGAATAATCGTGGTATAAATAATGGAATATAATTCTGTCTCTTTGTGAGGAACACTTAATCAACTTATCATTTATAGACTGACTTGAAGTTATGCTATTTTGGCACTTTTGAGTTGTATTATAATACTAAGAATGGTTTCTATTAATGTTTAAAAGCACGATTGTGTAGTATTAGCCTAAATTTTGCTCTGGTGAACACACTGTTACAATATTTGTAATTTTATATATTAGTTTTAGAAATTATTTTATTCTTTTTGTTCATTTTGCTCAAACCTTTGCAGCAATATTTCATTGTCAAGTTTTGAGTATTCATTCACTTTTTTGTATGAAGTATGCAAGATTAAGCTCTGCACATAGAAAAGCAACTGCATTCAACTTCAGAAGTGATCATAATCCATTATCTCCTCTGCTTCCTCCCTGCCATTTCATTTGTTAAACCAACTCCTCCTAATCTTCTCACTTTCTCATTAGCGCCAGCTCTTCCTTTAAACATTGATGGCATGCGCGTGCTTCTTGCATAGTGGCTTATCCTTCTTTGAATAAAATGGCTGCCCTTCCAAATTCACATGGCACACCTGAAAATTAAGAATACATGCATGTTAGATGTAATCAAAGAAGGTAAGAGTCTGATTCACTAGGTGGCATTAAGCTCCCCGAGTTCAACAAAATGGCCCAGTGCTACCATTAGAGTAGGCTTGTCTAGGTTCTCACTCACACTCACACACTCACACAAAGAAGGAATGAATCCAGGAAATGAGAGAGAGAGAGAGAGAGGGAGAGAGTCAAAGATATACAGAACTGAATACTGTTTACCAAATGGCCCAATACATTTCACATTGAATCATCTTCTTTAGGGGTAGAAGAAGATTCCTTAGGAAGAGTCTTTAATTTATTTGGCATTAAATGCATCATAAACAGTACTGGCTTTTTGCACCTTTTGAGTCTTTCTCTGCCCTTTGTTTCTACAGTAACCCACTAAACTGACCACAGATCACCAGCTATGTGTGTCTTATGTCTGGAAAAATATCAATCAATCAATCATCACACTTTAGCGTGACAAAGAAACAGAACTCAGATGGGGATATACAGATGAAGGAACAAGGCTTGATTCTCAGTAACTGGGCACCAAGGGCTGTGAGCAGGCTTAGCAACCACCACTGTGGGTTGTATCCAATGTTATAATAAATGCATTGAAATGAATGGGACTAAAGTTAGATTAACATTAGCTACAAACCAATGTGCCGCAGTACATGACTTTCCATTGTTCCATATAAGTTAATAAATCCTATTTACTCCTATAAGGGAATCTAAAGTGCTGCACTTAGGGTCACGTTTGTTCGGTGGTGGGAAGACGGTGCCTGAAAGAATCTGTGAGGCTTTTCTGCCACTCACACTCATTCCCACCCACCCCCCACACTATAAGCAGTGCATTTTTTGAATGTGCAGGCACCTGCCTTCCACCTCATCCACACCAAGTGAAAAATCCCTTGTGGATTGAAAATATAGCACATTGGGAAGAAGACGGAGCTACAGCCCTTCTTGAAGCGCAGGGACTGTCTTCACATGGAGAAGCATTCAAAGGTGTGAACTCTGCACCCCCACCTCCACCCTGCAGTCAGAATGGCATAGCCCAGAAGAGACTGAGCTGCACAACTCTGCTGCACATGTAGGTCAGCTATGAGGTTTGGAAGCCCTGGTCCGTTTTGGTGAAGAAACCTACGGCACAAATGAAGCAGGTGTCATGCCAAGTGTGTCCAAGGGCTTCGATGAACTTGTCCCCTGCTTCAACAGGGAAGTCACATCCGTGACATTTGGTGCTGAACAAGGCAACGTAATCTAGAAGTTGATCAAAACAAAACAAAACAATGAGATGTGCTCATTTCCCTTTTCAATCAATACACTTGAATGCAGGGCTAGCATGGGATAGTGGTTAGAGTGCTAGAGTGGGATCAGGGAGAAACTGCCTTCAAATCCCTGCTCAGCCACTATGGTTATTGGGTGAAGTTGGGCCAGCCGGTATCTCTCTGCCTAATCTATCTCACAGGGTTGCTCTGAATATAAAATTGGGTGGGTGAGTGGAAAGAACTAGGGAGGTCGTGGGCTCTCCCACGCTAGAGGCATTCAAGAGGCAGCTGGACAAACATCTGTCAAGTATGCTGTAGGGTGGATTCCTGCATTGAGCAGGGGGTTGGACTCGATGGCCTTTTAGGCTCTTTCCAACTCTACTATTCTATGATTCTATGATTCTATATATGCCACCATGAGCTCCTTGGAGGAAGGACAGGATAAAAAAGCAACATGGCATACTCTAAAGTAACATTAGGGCCAAGACTGCAAATGCAACAAGACAAGGAATTGTCTGTTATATTTTAAAAGTTCACTCCAATGCTGTCTGCTTATATGGGTCCCCCTCAGCTTCCCACAAACTGATCACAGTTTATCTTTTAGAGAAACAGATATCAATCGATTGGAGAGGTGGGCAAGAAAATTATTATTATTATTATTATTATTATTATTATTATTATTATTATTATTATTATATTTGAGAAACCAGTTTGCAATATGGGACCCAGCTTTATATTGATGATGATGATGATTTTCTTACCCGCCTCTCCCTTTTAATCCTATATGATTGCTTTCTTCCCTCTCCAACCCTTGTCTTTTAGGAACATCGTGAAGCTGCCCCTATATCAGCTGATACGATTTGTCCATCCAGCCTGATATTGTCCACTCCCAACTGGCAGGGGCTCTCTTGGGCCCCAGGGCACAGGTCTTTCCCATCACCTACTGTAGTCTGTTTGTTTTCTAAAGTTAGGCAACAACAGAAAAGTGACTGAGTGAGAAGGGGATCCAATTAGCATTTGTTATCATTTGCAAAGAGTGGGCACAAATTAAAATGGGAGGGTTAGTGAAGAGAATGGGCACCGTGCCAAACAGTGCTATTCTCTTAGGCAACTGTTTTCTTGGGCGCAGAGACTTTTGAAAGAGCAACAGGCGACCGGCCTAACGTGTAACAGGCGACCGGCCTAACGCTCGGCGGACTTCAGGGGCGTTAACTGTGTGCAATACCTTTCTCGCAGTAGGGCTCTCCATCCTCCATGTGAAAGAGGCTATTCCCAAATGGCTTCCTGCAGGCAGCACAGACAAAGCAAGTTGTGTGCCAAGTCTGCCTAAGGGCATGCATCACTTCCTGAAAGGCAAACAGAACAGATGAATTGTGCAGCAGTGCCGGAACATGTTCGCTGCAAGCCAGGCAGTGAAGGGTGAAAAAACCTGGATGTCCCAGCCTCAGCTGGGGAGGAGGGAGGTGGTTTAACCCTTCCCATGCCGTGGGGTTTTCTCCCACAAATCCCCCAGCCAGCTATGCTTTACAGCAACTTCAGCAGCAAACGGCAACAAGATGGGAGGGGCTTTTGGCAGGGATCCAGGGGCATGGGGTTCCGATCTGGATCAGGCCACTGCATGGCTGCTTTTCCTTCAAAATAAAAGCGGTCATCTTTAGTATACTTTAAAAAAACCGTGGTTAAGGGGTGGTGGTGCATTTTGGCCCTTGGACTGAAATGATCAGAGAAAATAAAGAGTGAGTGTATTTGGAGTAATGAATGCACCAGTTGCAGGTCTGGCCGCAGCTAATTACCTATGAGGCAACTGTTTAAAAGCTCAGATGGTGCTATGGGAAATGCTTCCTCTTTCCAGATTTTTAATTCATACTTACAGATATTATGTAATTTAATCTGACGTTCTGCCCTTTTTTGCCTGCAGTTAACAGCTCTGCATCAGTTATGGTAGCAGCCTGTCTCATTAGTGAGTCATCGTCAGCAAGTTTAATTAACTTTAATGAATTAAGTTAAATGAATGTTTGCAAAACAACCTGGTAGATAAGCTTATGGAGTTATGGAGTTCACGGAGAAACAATGTTCAGGGCTGCAAACTGAGGCAGGTTCCTCAGTGCTTTATAGACATATCTATCAAAGTAAAAGGACAGTGTGTCCTGCCTACAACCTGATTGGCAGGGCTGATTCCCAGGATCCAGAAACAACACATTCTCTGGTGCTGACTGAGTCACAATCCATCTTTCAAGCACTTTCAAACATCTCTTCCAGGAGTTGTTGGACTCCCATGAAGCTTGACCATTGGTGATAATGGCTGGGACTGATGGAGGTTGTAGTCTAACAAGCTCTGGAGGGCCACCGGTTCTCCACCCATGACTTAGACCCTCCCCCTCATAGGCCTATCTCTGCCTGAACGCTGTCACTGTCCTTTTCTGGCATTCTGCAGTGTTTGCTTGTGGGACTTACCCCCATGATCTTGGTATGACATCTGGCACATGTCGGAGCAAAGAACTGCTCGTAGCAGTGCTCACAGTATACACTGTTCTGTTCCTCAACAAAGCCCACATCAGCCAGGGATGCCTTGCAGTAGGCACAGTAGAATTCCTCTGGATGCCAAGAGCGACCCATGGCTACCAGGAAAGGGCCCCTAGAAAATGGTACCAGCATTTAATTACAGAACCAGATTGCCCCAAGGTTGCAAATACAAAGGACAGATCTCTGCTACAAGCTTGTATTGGTTTTATAGCAATTGAACTTTTGCAGGTTCTCTCAACGAATCCAGGAAATAGTTATTGTCTGAAAAAGATTCTGAGAATAGTCTACCACAGGGGTAGCCAATGTTTATTTGTTGCAGCAAAAACAAAGAAGAGCCTTGTGACATTTTAAAGACTAATGAATGTATTATGGCACGAACTTTAATGGACTACAGCCCACTTCATCAGCTGCATAAAGTGTAGTCTTCATGTGAATAGACATGCATGTGCACATACAAAGGTATGAAGGAGGGATATATTAAACAGTGGAGTCACTTAAAGCTGCAATCCTATGCACACTTTCCTGGGAGTAGGTCCCATTGAACATAATGGGACTTATCTCTGAGTAAACGTGTATAGGATTGCATTGTTAATCTAACAAATCTGGCGTGGTTGTGTTATCACCAATTCGTGCTGTTTAGAATCATCACTGTGCCTTTTCTGCATATATTTCAAGCTTTATTTGAATGATCAGACTACTTTTTACATTGTAAGACCAACTGACCCCACTGCTTACAATGCCTTCCACCCCCTATACCCATCTGTATATATACAGTATCTGCCAACTGAGGACTACAACTGTGGATTCTAATGCATGAAAGCCTAATGCCATGCTAAATGTGCTAGTCTTTGTTGAGAATAGTTGTTTACAGCCATTCCCCTGAATTACTATTCCCAATTATTGTTTCTTACAAAGAAGGAGTGCCATTTAAATCAGTTCAGCTCCATAGTGTAGAGATTCCCAAAGACTACTGAGCTGTAAGATAGGAATAATGCCGACCTACTGAGAAAAAAAATGAAATAAACTCAGTTAATACGTTGCTTCTAAAATTAAGTCTTTGGGAAAGAGCACCCTATCAACCTAACTAAAAAAAAGAGGAATATCACCTTGGGATGCAATTGAATGCCCAATTCCATGTGCATTAAGTTCTACTGCTTTGAATGGGACTTAAACCCATGTAATTAAGGACTGAATTAAGATTTACTTGCATGTATTCCAGCTCCAAAGAGTTAAATAGAATAGGGTAGTACAGCCTTCACAACCTGGCCACTCCAGATGTGTTTGGACTACAACTCCCAGCCAGAAGACTGGCTGTGGATGATGGGAATTGTAGTCCAACACGTCCGGAGGGTACTAGGTTAAGAAGGCCGTGGTAAAAGGTGAGACATTCCTACTGAGTGGACAGTGTACGTGTGCTGTTATTCCCCACTCTCAAAGGCACTAATGTGATCCATCTAGTTCTATGACGAAGACCTTCTCATTTTCTTTCTTTTTACACTGACAATATAATCCTGATGTTATTTCCTAAAATACCTTATGATAAGAGGCAGGGACTATGATAGGAAAAATAGGCCACAGAATCCCTAAAGCAAAAACAATAATCTTATGATTGAAAATAAAATAAAGTAAGGGAGCCTTTGGGGAGAACTGAAATATTGCTGTGAGAAACAGTCCAGTCCAGGGCCCAAACGGAGACATTTTCCCGCATGGAATCTTCTGGGAACTTTTTGCATATTGGCTCACCTGTTGAGGAATGTCTGCACATTGGCCAGTGAATGGCACTAACAACATAAGAAGAGCCCTGCCAGAGCAGAGCAAGAATCTGTCTTGCCAGCATTTTGTTCCCACAGTAGCCAACTAGTTCTCTGGGAAACCCACAACTCACGGAGGATAAGGCTATCAATGGTTATTAGTCCTAATCGCTATATGCTACCCCCAATATCTGAAGCAGTCTACCTATGCACACCAGTTGCTGGGGAACATGGGCAGGATGCCCTCATGTCCTGCTTGTCGGTTTCCATTTGGACAGCTGGTTGGCAACTCTGTGAACAGCATACTGGACTAGATGGATCTTAGTCTGATACAGCACGGCTCTTGTTATGTAGGATATGGGCACAACAGCACACTGCTTCCACTTTACTGAACACTTTGGGACATATTAAACCACACACTTCATTCATTGCTGTCCAACATGAACCAAAAGTGTGCCCAAGAACACAGCTAGCACTCTCCAGTGCCTGAACATTAACGGCAGAGATTGGCCAATTATCCTCTAGGGAAGCTTGTCCATCATTCATCTTTTTATGGTCAAACTCCTCCTTAGCTTCTGAGGGACCTCAGAATACCATTTGGAAATGACCAGTCTACCGGTTCTGCGATGGGATACTTTCTCATGCCCCCTCCCTCGGAAAAGTCCCATGGCCTTACCTGATTATGCTATTACAGTGTCCACAGAGTGGAGTTCGGCTGCTGGCTGGGAAGCGCTCAGCCCTTTGAATGGTTCCCCGGGCCACAGCAGGAGCCTGAGGGGAGGCGTGAATCGAAGGAGGGGCAAACGCTGGCGCTGATGTGGGCGGTGGTGGCACCGGAGCACCCCGTGGCAGGATATGCTTCGTGACAGTGGTTGTGCTTTTTCCAGGAGCAAATTTCTGGGAGAATGAGTCATCTGTTACCCAGGGAGGACGGCTTGATGGCTCAGCTTGGCTGGGAGTGTAAGTATGTGCAGACACTGGTGCCGGTGCCGGAGCTATTGCAAGGAAAGAAAACCACCTTTCATTTAGCAATCTTTATTTTTGCTGCAGCAAACCACAGCATTTACCAGAATCATTTCCTTCAAGCCACTAGTGCCTCAGATGACCCTAATTACTGCCTAGTCCATTATCACAAATCAAATGCTACAGCAGATCCAAGGATATCAGATAATCTCCTGCCTTTGGAGCCAAGCAAACTATAAAAGCCACCGTCTAGCCTCTGTTTTGCTGTTTCTCAAGGTCACCTACAATCACAATGCAGCAACTAAGTTTCATTCAGGAAAAAACAAACGCATTTGTAGAAATGCGGCACATGGAATGTTATCACATACATGGATATGTGTGCACTCTTTTGAAGAACTGCCATTAATTGCCCCTCATGTTCAGAATGTAGTGGCAAGATATGGAAGGGCTTTGGGACATAGTGCAGTTCTGCTTGAGGCTTTTATCCCACACCTTTACTGGGACTTCTGCTTCCGGATTTTTTGAGGGATTAAGATCAGCTCCTTTATACGTGCTTTTTTTTTCTGGGGGTGGGTGGGGTTCTTTCTCTGCTTTTTTGTATGTTTCATTATTCAATCTCTAGATGGTGCTGTGGTATAGCAGAATTGTGCAATTACATGGAGGGTTTCATGGTACCATCCTCGCTATAAATATATGCAATAATGGTTGCAAAGCATGGGTGAGGCCCTGGAGGATGACGACATTATGGAAGGACCTGCAAACTATCCTGAGTGAGCAATCACAAGCATACATTATGAGCCTTTCACACAGAAAGGCTCATAATGTCCTAAAAAAATTAAAATGTCTCTCTGGGTGTGCATATTATGTCTGCGTATTATTTGACAATTAGTAATTGAAAAAAAACAAACTGTACATGGCTTCATTTCAGTTTGATTTCCCCTTCCTCTCTTAACAGGGCTTAGGATTTGTGTTCAACTGCAACAAAACCGTGAATTTTTCCAGAAAGGAACATGTCAAGGCAAATTCCCAAGCCAGCCAGGCCTGCGGCTCACGTGCATCTCACTGCATAGTTCTTTCGAAATGATGGAATGGAAAATATTTCATCTCCGCTATTACGCTGCTTCCTGACTCCCCTGTAATGTCCCCTTTCTTCTATTAAAAACTTTGGGATTTGCTTCCTGAAATGCCAGTGCCTCCACCCCAACCCCACCGACTTGCTCCTGGTTCCCTTCCAAGATGGCTTGTTTCTCCCCACAGAGTTAGTTTGATCTGATCTTGTGGCAGCAATTAAATTCCCTAGTACTGCTTGACAGAACAGCTGTGGTATTGTTTGATGGCTTACTGACCTCTCCTCCCATTTTTTACTGATCCATAGGGTAGCTATACGGTCCCTCCTGAAATTCAGCTGCTTTCTGAGAATGCCACCATTGTCCTGGGCTCTAATATTATGCACCACCATCCTTATAATACCTCCATTCACAAACAGCTGTTATGCCCAGGGTGAAATAGCCACTAGCAATTAACCCTTTGCAGACACCAAATAATCAGGGACCCCTTCCTTCCTTCCTTCTTTCCACTCCATCTCTTTCTCTCCTGATCAGCAGTCCTTTCGTTCTCCTTGCATTCTAGTCAGATAGGCTTGTGTTTGAAAAGGAGCATTTCAACTACAGTCAGAGAAATTAAATTGTGTTCAGACAAGTTCCCCATACTGCTGGCTATGTAACTTAGAGCCATGCTATATGATCAGCAGACAGATGTGATGCCATTTGTTACTGGACACAGAACCAGCCCTACCATTAGGCAGAGTGAGGCAGCTGCATTTTGGCTCCCCCCAGCCATTCCTTTTGAGTCCTCTAGCCATTTCCCTTTGTGCTTCCTAAGCTAGTCTGGTGCCCTCCGGTGCGGTGTTGGACACTGTTCTATACAGTCACTGTTGATGTAAGATCCAACTGCCAATCCCACTGACTTCTGTATCCTTTGTTTCAGGCAGAAAAATGTCTTGGGCTGTTCCTCACTGGACTGTACCACTTCAGCAAGCAAGTGGTGGTTGGAGGAATTGTCTCATAAAATGAGCATGACAGCAGCAACTCTCCACCACTGGCTGTCCCCAGTGCTTGTTATTCAAAGATATGTTGCCTCTGAATGTGGAGGTTCCATTTTAGCCATTGTGGCTAATCAATGTTAAGATGAGAGCCAGTGTGGTGTAGTGGCTAAGGTGTTGGACTGGGAGTCAGGAGATCCGGGTTCTAGCCCCCACTCGGCCATGGAAACCCACTGGGTGACTTTGGACCAGTCACATACTCTCAGCCCAACCTATCTCACAGGGTTGTTGTTGTGAGGATAACATGGAGAGGAGGAGGATTATGTACGCAGCCTTGAGTTCCTTGGAGGAAAGAAGGTGGGATATAAATGTAATAAATTAATAGTAAATAAACAAATAAGATGGACCTATGCCTCCAAACACATGAGGTTGTGGATCTTCTTTGCTGGAGGTTTTTAGGCAGAGATTGGACAGCCATCTCTCAGGGATATTGTAGTGGCATCCTACATTGAGCAAGGGGTTAGACTAGATGACTTCCAAGGTCCCTTCCAACTCTGGAATTCTATGGTTGCATGATACTTAGGCTAGCAACAGCACAGACCAGATTTCTAAATTTGAGACTGCAGATTATTTAATTTGACTTTCCTCTACCAATAACAGCCTTCTTTTAGACACCCATTCTTGTTGATGAAAGGTGCCTGATAGGCACCAAATTAAAATGTGAAAAATTCTTCAACAATTTATTTCAGAATATTTATATCCCGCTTTTCAACTAATTCCTCAAAGTAGCTTGCAATATTTATAAAATACAACAGATACAGCAACAACCACATGCTTTAAAAAAATGTTCTTCCCTGTATTCTGTATTAAAAACAAAACCTTTTCGTGTGTGTTTTGTTTTGTTGTCCTTTGTACACAGCAGCTCCTACAGCATCATTGCATCATAAACAGACATCTTCCACCTTAGCTCCGGGCTTCTTTTTTCATACAGAAATGGTAAACAGAGTTTAAAGATTTCAGAACCAAGTTCCCCCCACCCCTTGCAATCACTTTAAGCCTCAGGGTGCTGCTATTTCTGTCTTATGGTATTTATTGTCAGTCAAAATTAGAGGGCAATATTTCATCTCTAATTGTCAAGTTCAAAAGCCTCCCACCTCTGACACTCTGTAATTAAACAAGGTGATTTCTTGAGTTCGTTGAGTTCCTTCTTTTCTGTCTTTCTTTTTAACCTACCCAAGAACCAACACTTGCTTATTTAAACAAGAAATTATCACCCTATCTCACGAAATTATTCTTTACACGTGCTAGGGCCTGGAGCCCCTTCCACACATTCTATGAATGCACATATTGGAGTGGGGAGCAGGATCATGCCCAACCTATACATGTGCATTTCAAAGCCATGAATACAATTCCTATGCTGTGTGTGTAGGATTCTCTCTGAACAATCACAAAACCTGAAAAAGCAGGGCTCCTGATCGTGTGAAGAGAGCCCTACACGCATACAGTTTAGGTGTGGGGGCTCTATTCATATCTTTGAAGTGAACACATATACAGCAGAGGTGGGGATTGCACTGTGATTCTGCACCCCACCCCACCCCCATGACAAATGTTCACTGAGGCCATGGCCAGACGAGGGGGTCGGAGGGCGATGAACTCGCAATTCTATGGTCACGAGATCGTTGACCTCGTTTACAAGTGGCGCGCGACATCACAGCTGCCATTTTGGATTTGGTTTTTGAAAGGAGAAGGAGCTCACGACGTCTCCACAATTCAAGAAGGACGCAGACAAGCTGGAGTGTGTTCAGAGGAGGGCAACCAGGATGATAAGGGGTCTGGAAACAAAGCCCTATGAAGAGAGACTAAAAGAGCTGGGCATGTTTAGCCTGGAGAAGAGAAGATTGAGGGGAGACATGATAGCACTCTTCAAATACTTAAAAGGCTGTCACACAGAGGAGGGCCAGGATCTCTTCTCGATCCTCCCAGAGTGCAGGACAAGGAATAACGGGCTCAAGTTAAAGGAAGCCAGATTCCAGCTGGACATCAGGAAAAACTTCCTAACTATTAGAGCAGTATGACAATGGAATCAGTTACCTAGGGAGGTTGTGGGCTCTCCCACACTAGAGGCATTCAAGAAGAAGCTGGACAACCATCTCTCAGGGATGCTTTAGGGTGGATTCCTGCATTGAGCAGGGGGTTGGACTCGATGGCCTTATAGGCCCCTTCCAACTCTGCTATTCTATGATTCTATGAATGAGTTGGACCATTGTCATTCATATAGCATTTCCAAGTGTTCAAAGGGTGTGTATTGTCTAGTTGTAATCCTTACAACAACCTTGTTAGGTAAGTCAGTATTATTGCACCTCATATTGCTGATGGGCAGAGGGAACTGAGAGAGAGAGGGAGAGAGGTAAGCTGAGCTGTGAGGCTCACCTGCTTGATAGGTCACTTGCCCACATTAAAAGCATGCCTCTTTAAAAAGACAGAAGAATCGTGTTCAGAGCATTTACACCTTCCATCTTTCTTTTTTTTAAAAAAAGCTGGCTATCTGCAGAAAGAAAAAAAGACGGAACCAGTACTGGGAAAACACGGGAGGATTGCAAATGGGTGGTGATGTCACGTGGATCCCTGGTATTTATTTATTTATTTATTACATTTCTATACCGCCCAATAGCCGGAGCTCTCTGGGCGGTTCACAAAGTAAATAGGAACCTATTGATAGAGAGGGGTGTCACTGCCAATCTCACTGATGGGCGGAGGGAATGATGAAGATTTCAGTGGTGGGGCAAGATTCAAAGTTGGAGGGAGGGCAAAGTGAATGTAGAAAGAGCCCTGCTGAATCAGATCCAAGGCCTATCTAGTCTAGCATTCTGTTTTTCACCGTGATCAATCAGCTGCCTATGGAATGCCCACAAGCAGGACATGGGTGCAATAGCTCTCTCCTGCTCATGCCCCCCAGCAAGTGGTATTCAGAGGCATACTACCACTTCCGACACAGGAGATAATATGTAGCCATCATGACTAGCAGCTATTGATAACCTTACCACCCCCACGAGTTTGTGTAAAGTTCTTGGATATATCCAAAAAATAAATAAATTAGGATTTTAAAACTACTTTACCTGCATTTGTTGTGGTTAATTTTTATGCCTCTTCATAAGTGAAGAAAATAGCAAGAATACAGCCATGATTGTCTGTCTACTTAACCTGATACGGTAATTTACAGGGCTATGCATTCAGTAGCTCAGTGAAGAGTCTAGCAGCAGCTTGTAACAACTTTGCTTCATTAGCTTTTTACACAGGGAATAATATTAGGGTGACCATATGAAAAGGAGGACAGGGCTCCTGTATCTTTAACAGTTGTATTGAAAAGGAAGTTTCAGCAGGGGTCATTTGTGTATATGGAGAACCTGGTGAAATTTCCTCTTCATCACAATAGTTAAAGCTGCAGGTGTCCTGCCCTCTTTCAAATCTGGTCACAGTATAGCTCCTGCAGCTTTAACTGTTGTGCTGAAGAGGGAATTTCACCAGGTTCTCCATAGATACAAATGACACCTGCTGAAATTTCCTTTTCAATACAGCTCTTAAAGATACAAGAGCCCTGTCCTCCTTTTCATAGGGTCACCCTAAATAATATAGCTTAACCACAAGTTGCAGAAATACGAAAGGCCAAACCACAAACAGCAATGACCTTTAAGTGCTATGTTTCCAAGTCTCATGCAACTCGGAAAGTACCTGGCACAGTGCCAAAGACTTATGGTCCTTATAGCAATGTATTGGAGGTTGTGGAAATTTACTCGCATTTGTACCCTGTACCCTGCTTATGCATCACGTTTGGAATGATCTATTAAAAGACCCGATCAGCAATCTATCGGGGCTGTGTTTCTGTTTGGGGACAGACAGCCTTCACATGCATGGAAAATAAACCCGGGTTGAAGCCTTACCCTCGTGTCTGTACGCTGCTCTGAGATCTTAATGTTAGGACGGGATACAAATGTTTTAAATAAATAAATAATAATAAATATCTCTGATTGACTAGGTGGCTAGGCATGGACCTAAAACACCCTGAGCTTACCGTGGTTTACCACATAAGGACATACAGATATATGTGCTCCGAAGGAACAATCCCATGGGGCCTGAAAGACTGGATGGTAGGGACGGGGAGCTATGTAAACGGCGCTCTAAATGTTGCTGGGGAACCCAGCTGCCCGGCCTGCCCATGACAAACGCAGCTACTTCGTAGCCTCACCACAGTCATCCAGGCCTTAGTAACATCCTGGTTAGATTACAGTAATGGATTGTTTATGGATCTAGCTGTCCCTGAAGCGTGTCTAGAAAACTACAGCTGGTACAAAATGTGAAGTGGCCAAACTGTAAACCGGGACTGACCACTGTGAACACCTTATGCCAGTATGGCATGTCTTTAGGGGCTGCCTGTCAGTTTCCAGGCTCAATTCACATTACTGGTTTTGGCCTTGAAAGCTGATGTATCTGAAAGAGTGTCTTCTCCCACACAAACCTGTGTGTCAATTTAGGCCGCAATCCTATGCATGTATAGACAGAAAAAAGGCACTGCCTGGGGAATGCTGGGAGTTGTAGGCCTTCTTTCTGTCTAATCATGTATATTATTATTTATTATTTATTTATTTATATAGCACCATCAATGTACATGGTGCTGTACAGAGTAAAACAGTAAATAGCAAGACCCTGCCGCATAGGCTTACATTCTAATAAAATCATAATAAAACAATAAGGAGGGGAAGAGAATGCAAACAGGCACAGGGTAGGGTAAACAGGCACAGGGTAGGGTAAAACTAACAGTATAAAGTCAGAACAAAATCAAGTTTTAAAAGCTATAGGAAAAAGAAAAGTTTTTAGCTGAGCTTTAAAAGCTGCGGTTGAACTTGTAGTTCTCAAATGTTCTGGAAGAGCGTTCCAGGCATAAGGGGCAGCAGAAGAAAATGGACGAAGCCGAGCAAGGGAAGTAGAGACCCTTGGGCAGGTGAGAAACATGGCATCAGAGGAGCGAAGAGCACGAGCGGGGCAATAGTGTGAGATGAGAGAGGAGAGATAGGAAGGAGCTAGACAGTGAAAAGCTTTGTAGGTCAACAGGAGAAGTTTATATTGGATTCTGAAGTGAATTGGAAGCCAATGAAGAGATTTCAGAAGTGGAGTTACATGGTCAGAGCGGCGAGCCAAGAAGATGATCTTAGCAGCAGAGTGGTGAACAGAAACCAACGGACTGATGTGAGAAGAAGGAAGGCCAGTGAGAAGAAGGTTGCAGTAGTCCAACCGAGAAATAACCAATGCATGAACAAGAGTCTTGGCAGAAGAGACAGACAAAAATGATCGAATCCTGGCAATATTATACAGGATGTGCCTGAAGATCTTCTCTGAAAGTCCTCAGATATCTACCTGAGAGAGGGCCCTCTTGCTGGTGGCCCCCAAATGATAGACAAACACACACCCCTGGCCATGATTTCTCAGCACTTTTAAAAATATTCTTAGGTGCCAGGTGAAGCCAGCCCTGATCACTTGGAATTTTAATGGCATTTCAGAACTGTTCCTACTCTAATGGATTGACTAGTGCTGCTTTATGGATTTTTAGCTGCTGTCTCACTCTTGCATTTTCATCTGTTGTTTTATTTATTACTTGGAAGTGTTTGTTTGTTTTAAAAATGTTTTTATCATGATGTGATTTTTTTTGTTAGCTGCCTTGAGACTTACATAACACTGGGCTACAAATGCAAGAAAGAAAGACACCCAGAAATAAAGAGGCAATATGGGTGGTTCAAAGTCAGAATAAGGAGAGAAGCCATTCTGGGGATGTTCTGCTGTTACAAGAAGGTTGCTGAGGTCAGTACTGGAGATCAGTACTGGAGTCCAGCCCTATGGAAGTTAAGAGTTGTGTCATCTGCTACCTTTAACCTAGCTTGCATTGTTGCCATGCCCCTGTTCCAGTGGTTGGGGTGAAGACAACATTTCTTTAAAACATGGGAAACGATATTCTTCAAGAAGCCATGTGAGGAGCTGCCTGCAGTGCTCACCATAGTGAGTGAGCAGCTCATTGCATTGAGGCAGATGCCCACAAACCTCAGAGTCCCTAATTCTTCCTGGTGTGCTGCCCCATTGAAACAAACTAGAGCTTGGGACATCTTCCTGGCAGTGAAATACTCTCAGGTGCCCAGCTGGGCCTTGAGCCCTCCTGCACAGGAAGAGCTAGGGGTGACCCTATGGAAAGGAGGACAGGGCTCCTGAATCTTAAACAGTTGAATACAAAAGGGAATTTCAGCTGGTGTCATTTGTATGCATGCAGCACCGGGTGAAATTCCCTCTTCATCACAACAGTTAAAGCAGTAGGAGCTCTACTAGAGTGTCCAGATACAAAAGAGGGCAGGGCTCCTGCAGCTTTAACTGTTGTGATGAAGTGGGAATATTCACTGGGTGCTGCATGCATACAAATGACACCTGATGAAATTCCCTTTTCTATACAGCTGTTAAGGATACAGGAGCTCCTGTATCCTTAACAGCTGTATAGAAAAGGGAATTTCATCAGGTGTCATTTGTATGCATGCAGCACCCAGTGAATATTCCCACTTTTCATATGGCCTCCCTAGGAAGAGCTCTAAAGGGTTCCCTGTTTGGTTTGGGGCGCTGACTGAGCAGCAAGAGCTGCCCTCAGATGTTTTCCTCGAAACATGCAAACAGATGTGCGAGGAGTGTCATGTGCACTCGCCCAACCCTACTTCCCATTGGCCCCACCCCTGACCATCCTAGGATGAGGCCAAAGATCTCAAGGAGGATTCTCCGTGTGAAGGCCAGGAGTGAAGCAGACGGGGAGAACTGGGATGGACCTAAAGAATGTGGCCCTGCTCCCTCTCCATGCCTTGCTTTGAACGTGTGGAGGCAAACCTCTGAAAGGAAGCTACGGTCTTCCTGGCTCTGGTGTGTTTCTGTATTCCCCAGCTCACCTCCAACAACTGCCAATATGGCCGAGCCTTGACAGGTTTTCACACTGTGAACCAGGACACCAGATTCCGTGACAGAAGTTCCTGGTTTCTGGTTAATGTTTTAACATGGAGAATAGTGTTTGCTCTTGTCTGTGACAAATGACTTTTGTTCTCCGAGTGTTCCAGGGGCCAGCAGCCTAAACGTGGCTACACATGAATCTGCAAGAGGAACATTCCTGTATGATAGGGTGACCCTATGAAAAGGAGGACAGGGCTCCTGTATCTTTAACTGTATCTGTACTGAAAAGGGAATTTCAGCAGGTGTCATTTGTATATATCGAGAACGTGGTGAAATTTCCTCTTCATTACAACAGTTAAAGCTGCAGGAGCCCTGCCCTCTTTTAAATCTGGTCACTCTAGTATAGCTCCTGCAGCTTTAACTGTTGTGATGAAGAGGGAATTTCACCAGGTGACACCTGCTGAAATTCCCTTTTCTATACAACTGTTAAAGATACAAGAGCCCTGTCCTCCATTCCCTATGATCACCCTATGCCAAACTTGTTCTGTACTTTGTTCCTTTTCTACTTTCAGGGACTTATTTGCTTCTTAAACTCAAATTCTAATATGTGAGAACATTAAACGAATTGATTCCTACTTACAGTTTTAAGTGAAGTCTATTCCAGGATTCTTCTGCCTCTCATTGCCCTCTTATCCTGATGCAAGCAAGTACAGACTAGGATTATGCATCAAGTCGAAGGAGCCCTGCCCATTTCTAAGTTGGCATGGTAACCTGAGAGGGCTGTGCCACTTGAGGGCCTGTGTGCTCCTTATCCTGCTCGCTGGGAGCTCAAATAGCTGCCTGTACATTGTCCTCAGGACTCTGAGAACACTACAAAATACCTAGGGCATCCTGCCACCTAGTGACTGGATGGGAAATCTGAGTTCTGGGAGTGAAAAGATGGTTCCAAAAGCATGAGCGTACAAATACGCTTTAAACGTAGACAAAAGGAAATCAAACACCGACTATGCAGTTAAAGACAGGTATTTCACACAACCAAGGACGGGACCATTTTAATGGTTTGGAACGAAGCATTTGATTAACAGTCTTTGTATTTCAATGTAGTCCTTTAGCTGTTGCTTGTAGAGAGACCGCTTCCCCCTATTAGTGTATAGATGGGCAGGACCCCCTAAAGCATTAGGAAACTCCTTTTGTTGTTGTTTTCAAAAAATGCGCTACTCCCACTCTGAACCATGCCAAACTGTCCTCAAGCAGCCAGAAAATGTATCTCACATTCACACATTACATGCTGAGGCATATAATTTAGGGTGACCCTATGGAAAGGAGGACAGGGCTCCTGCATCTTTAACAGTTGCATAGAAAAGGGAATTTCAGCAGGTGTCATTTGTATGCATGCAGCACCTGGTGAAATTGCATCTTCATCACAACAGTTAAAGCTGCAGGAGCCCTCCTCTCTTTTGTATCTGTTCACTCTAGTATAGTTCTTGCAGCTAGGAGCTTTCTTCACAGCGCTGAGTTGATGCTGCCTCCCTTCCAAACCCCGTGGTTTTCATCTCCCGGGGTGGTGTTGGGTAATCCTGACGATGAGGAGGGAGCGTGGGCTTTCCTGTGGCCATCCGGGTACCGGAGCCGCCACCCCCCTCTTCCTGGTGGAAAACAACCAATCGCTGTTCGCCTTCCACCATAGATCGCCCCTGATTGGCCCCAGAGTGACGTCAGGCAGCGGAAGAGCCATGCTAATGTCGCTCCCATTGAAAAAGTCAGGGTATGTTCCAGTTTTTTTCAATGCACAGCTTCGCGGCAAAGCCCTGCGGTTGCTGCGAAACTGCCTCTGCGTTGTATAACTAATGCAGCACAGATCCACACCCACCATAGGGCTTTCCCCTTGTATAAACAGCCCACTGGTCTCCAGTCATAGACACACAGTGGATTTTTTCTTAAAGTGAGTTTTTTTGGTTTGTTTGCTTTACTCTGCCCTAGTTGGTGTAGTAAAGAACCGTCCCGTTAGCCAATTGAAGTCTCCTTACCTGGCTGATAGACTGAAGGCCTGATGCTGGCAGTGGTGACAACTCTGGGTTTGGGGGGCGGAGCCGGGGCTTCGCTGTAGCCTGTGTAAGGAGCTGGGCCGTGGAAAGCCGGCGCTGACGTATAAGTTTGGCCTGGACCTCTAAAACCAAAGCAAAGCAATGAGCAATTCACCAGAGGATTGATCAAACAACTGGAGAACGATGACGTCCGTATCATGTTGCGAGATACTACCTGGAAGCCCCAGAAGAAGAGATTATAAACTAAAAACCAGGCCCAACTGATGCGTACTTCTAGGACTTGCGTTGTACAGAGTGGGTTAGAAACAAACATTTAATCAAGGAGAAATAAGTTAGGTTGCAGTTAGCGTATCTGTAAAACATTAATAATATCAAATCACTCAGGGGTTGTAAAGCGACCCCATAGAGAAGATGAGAGCCCAATGGGAAGAGGCTTATGGCTTCAGATTCCAGGGAAGATACATAAAATGGGTGGCATTTGGCCTGGAGACTGTTCTCACCTGTCCACTGATGTAAATAGGAGAAAAACCACACCTGAGGCACGCAGAACAGGAATGCAGAACCTCAGGCCCAGGGGCTCAATCCAGGGCTCCCTGAGGGCCAAACCTCCTTCCCTTGACCACGGATCATTTGGTGGTTCCCTGACTTTTCTGCCATTTTCTTCCCCCTTCTCAAAGTCTGAAATCCCTCTCCTAAGGTTTAGCTAATGGCAGCAAGAGCTTTAAGCTAAAATATGTGGGTATATGTGTGTTATGGCCCTGCCCATTTTGCCATTGGCTTTGTCCACCACTGGTGTCCCCCACCCCACCCCTCCCAGAGCTTCTCCAAAATGGAATCCAGCCCTCGAGTTGAAAAAGGTTCAACACCCCTGATGTAGAAGATAGAGATTTACAGTCACTATAAGAGGGGGCCTCTAAAATGCATTT
This sequence comes from Elgaria multicarinata webbii, assembly GCF_023053635.1. NCBI lineage: Eukaryota > Metazoa > Chordata > Lepidosauria > Squamata > Anguidae > Elgaria > Elgaria multicarinata. Next base: position 101,859,372 of record NC_086178.1, on the reverse strand, counting down.
CAACTGAACTGTCTTTAGTGGGAGCTATCAGGGCTGTTTCTATCACGGAACACGGTGAGGCACCTGCATCAGGTGGCAGAGCGGTGAATTGCAGTGCTCCCCTGGCGAGAAGTCCCCTGCCGCCTCCACCTCTGGCAGGTGCTCTGGGGAGCCTTGCTTGCTGCTCTCCTGCAGTGGCATCTGGGTCAGCCTCCTGCCCTCTGTTTCTCTTGTCATGTGCCTTCACCTTTGCTGCCTCCGTGGCTCTATGAAAAGCCGTGTGGTCAGAAGCAACAGCCACGGGGCTCTTGCGAGAGCTCACTGGCGTCTCTTGAGGGCCCTGCCATCAGATGAACTGATGTGGCAGTGGCAGCTAAGGTAAGGGGAATGGGGGGCAATGGGGGTGGGGGAGCAATGCAGCCGTGTCGGGTGGGTGGGTGGAGGGCCACAATGCGTGGTGACAGGTATTCTCTCCCACCTCAGGCGGTGGGAGACCTTGGCCCAGGGCTGGAAGTAATGAATCCGCGGAGCAAAGGAAAACATCTAGATCTCATAGAAGTGGTTCCACTGGATGGCATTTTGGCGAAAGCCCCCTCCAACCTTAAGTATGATCAAGGTCTTACACGTTACAGAATCTAAAAAGAGATGTGACATTTATGTGTGGCCGAGCACTGTCTTTGACAACTTTTGAAAGTCATAGGCTTTTCCTTCGATTAAAACTGTAGGCATTCCTTCGATTAAAACTGTAGACAGATTTTTGTGTGTGTGAGCCCTTGCGGCGTTACCCACATTTCTATTCCCTTAGGTATGTCAGAGTGAGTATGTCCAGAGAGTGCGGAATGTTGGACTGAGTGGGTGTGGCTAGTGATGCTGTAGAAAGGGGGAGGAGTGTATATACAGGGGAGCTGAGTGGTCTGAGGGGTTCAGTTGGTGATTGGGTTTGGAGGGTAGATGTGTTTAGCTGAGCGATTTCTTGTCAGGAGTTGTGTGAGGAGTGAGTGAAAATAAGATCATAGGGACTAAGGAATGTTATTATTAGATTGGTTACTACCAGTATTATTAAGAATAGGCAGGATTGGAATATAATTCAAAGGAACTAAGAACTGTAAACTACAATAAACATTTTCTTTATTTTGCTACCTTAAAACAACGTGTCAGTTTGGCTCTGTCTCCTGCTCTATTAGTTCACAAATAAACACATTACATTAAACCTTCAGCCTGCTATATTCACAGAAAAGCCTTTTCAAAATCTCCTTACCTTTTCCCTCTGCTATAAGGGAAAGGTTATACCTTTTCTTTTTACCCTTCCTCAGCTATTTAAGTGGTAGTGCTTAGCCCGAGGGAGGTGTGCATGTCAAAGCCTTGTGTGTGAGGGGGTGACGTCACAGTCCTCATCAGACCCCAAGACTATCCCTGGTATAAAAAATCAGCCTGAATTTGAAATGCTGTTAATTTCTTGAATCTGTTCTAGTCACAAATACCTTCCCTAAATCAACCTAATGTTATTGCAAAACTTGGGAGTAAAATCATAGCTGTGGATACTACCCTAAAGATAAATTAATATGTGTCATTTATTTGTTTAAGAATTTCTTGGCCACTTTTCATAGCATAGCTCTTACAAGGGATTGTACACAATAAAATGAGATGCATTAAGGTACATAAAAATGATCAGATCACAGTACACAATTTAAGGTTTCTTTAAAAAAAATTTCATAATAATAAATCAGTTTGTAATGTACCGTTTTTCTAGGAAATATCAATCTACTAAAGAAAATCTCAAGGGAGAAAAGCAATACTATATTAACACGCACACACACACCCATTATCACAGTTCAGATAATAAAATGAGAACATCTGGCAAAAAAGCCAAAGTAGAAATGCATATTAGAATTTATAGGGGGAGGATAGAAGGAAAGGCTCCTGAAAGAGAGAAAAAGCACACGACTTCATTAATAAAAGGTTTTAGCAAAGCTAGGTCAGCTGTGGAAAGATATCAGTCAGAATTTCTGCAGTAGAAAGTGAAACGGTCGATGAGGCTTGGGAAGAAAAGAGCCTAGGAACTGAAGATGATTTAAAAGAAGAGCTCAAAAACACCGAAAGCAGCCATGATTACATCGGTGACAGATATCAGCGGATCCAAATGGCAAGTAGGTTTTAAAACTATTAGTTATCGGAAAAAGAAAAGCCACTGCTTGTAACTGTTTAGATTAAAGCTTTGCTAACCATCAGCTGGCAAAGGGAAAGCAACACACTTAACCATTAGCAACTAACATAGGAGCAATTTATACCTCTTTTTGGACTGGTAGGTGATGGAAGTAGAAGGATGTCGGTTGAGGCTAAAAGAGACAAAAGTTGATGGAGTGGTTTTGTTTTGTTTTTTAATACAAAACAAAAAAAACATTGAAATTTAGCATAATCTGCCATGAGGCAACTGCTTGCACGTAGCTTCGGAATAAAAATAAGAATACAGTTTGGTAAGTGTAGCAATATGGTAAAACACATCAATGTATCTGAAATTCATTACATTCTTCCACAGGTATGCATTTATTTGACACTGAATCAAAAATTACCTAGTATGTGTAAGTTAGGAGGTCCAATGAAGCACTGCATTTAAAATCAATGGATCATTGTATTTCTTTAGTTTTAGGAGTCCAAGTATTGACAGGTGGTAAATGCCAGCAAATGTATACACTGGCATGTTCAGATGTCACAATGAACCATGGTTTATTGTGATAGGAATGAAAGTACTATCACCTGGTTCCCCTTCCACTTTCCTTCTCCAGTGCGGTTATCAGGAGACCGGAAGCTCTAACTTCCATTTTAGATTAGTCAAATTTTAGTTGGTTGTCCAAACCCTGAAGTGTAGTCAATTGTAACTATGGTTTGCTGAAACAATCCAGCTTCATAAACCATTATATGAAGTTGGCTTATTTTTTAAAAAATCGTATCTTAATCGCATTTTGTCAGGTTTGGATGACACAAAAAGTGACAGTTACTCAAAAACAGAAGCAAACCCTTCTGAAGTCCTTGTGGGCACAGTGGAAGAGGAGATGGGAGCACATGAGCCTGGGAAGAGGCTAGACTTGTTCCTGTCATGATAAACCATGGTTTAGTGTGACATCTTGGCAGAGTTATTGGTTTGTTACCATGGCTGAACACCTGACAGCACAAACAACAATAGCAACCATCATGCTAGATGTTAGATATGTTCTAGACTACAGGAAAGCCCCAGACAAAATTAGGATTTCTGCTACAATACTATTTTCAATCAGGTCTTGGGGTTTTTATTGTTGATTGTTAAAATTGTTTGTGTGTGTCTGCTGTCTGTTTATACGTTTGTATATAAACTGTTTTTATATTATGTACAACTGCTGTGTTTTTTTAAAAGTTTGTAATCTCTGTAAATATATAAGAAATGAAATCGGGCCTTCATAAAAAATTTTTTAGCAACTCAGAATATAACGGCTGTTCTCTTACGACAGGGAAGCAGAATTCATGTTTCCACCTCTTCAATTGGACTAAAAATGTTCTCGTGATGAGTGGTGAATACAAGTAGTGTTCTCAAGTCTCCATCTAGAAGTGGCAACAAACATCTGGAGATTTACCTTCTGTCCACCCCTGATTTATGCCACATTGGTTTGTTGTCAGTACCATCCGCACACAGTCTGCAACTGCTTGTGTCTGCCCTTTTGCCAGCAGGGAAAATGCAGGGTTCTTCCTATGTTCTGTATCCTGGAAAGGCTCAAACAACCTCCGAATGTAAGACCAGTTGCCAATAGACAAGGTGGGCGTGTTGGTATTGCAGGGACTATATTGGAAAAGGTTCAAGAGAAGCAACACAGTTCACCTTTCCAAGCATATTCCATAAGGAGTTTGAATCAGTGGCTGTTTGTTGTTGTTTTTAAAGTCAAGTGGTTTTTTTGTAATATAATTAAGGGATACATCCACATATGAAGAAAAAGAAGAAAAAGAAGTAGCATTTCCCTTAGGAGGGGGAAACTCACTAAATCTGAAGCTGCTTGAGCACAGTCAACCTCCCATGTCCTTTGAATTCCATGACCAGTGATTTATAGGGTTTGAAGACCAAAAAAAAATAGCTGCCCATTCCAACTTCCTGCCCAAGCAAGACCACCTTTCCTCCTCCCCACTTTCCCTCCCCACAGATCAGGCTGTTACAATCCAGACCACAAACATATCAGAAGTGAAGATCAGCTGCACCGCAGGAGTTGTTCTCAGAGCAATGGCTCCAGATGACTTCTGGCAAAAGAATCAAACTGCACTCTGCAAAGGAAGGCAATCTATAACGTGCATCTGAATTGAACAGCTACATTCCCAGATCTATCCATTGACTCTTTTTGATGTTATATGCTGCTTTTGAGAATAGGTTTAAAAAAGAAAAGAAAAAAGATTTCCTTAGTGTCACTTGTGAAATAAATAATGATGCTTAGCTTAGTCCTTTATGTACACCATTTCTGGAAATCTTGCAACAACCCTTAGGCAAATAGGGGGTGAGATGAGCAGGCAGGCAGGTTTTGCCTAAGGCTAGACCTAGTGTGTATGTGGCTGAGGTAAGATCTGAAAGCACACGGCTATCATTCAGAGCCGCGGTACTACACCACCAGCTCTCTAAAGTGTTCTAAGTAAATGTATTCTATTGACATTTAATAAGATACATATGCCTGAAGTTTAAAGCCCGATGATGATGATGACCAAATTGCATCTTGAGAGGGGATGAAGTGTGCCTTGGAAGAAGTAAGCCACTGTTGGATTTACCCTGCCCACTGCTCTATGAGCCTGGAATTGCAGCCCTGATGCCCACTGCCAATAGATGGGTAGTGACATCTCCCCCAGGGAGTAAGGATGCACTGGAATTCCTGGACTCAGCCCACCCTGGAGGAGACAGTTGGGCTGAAGTGTCACAATTGCCCAGAAAACATTCCCTGGCCTGGACTGACCAAACCAACAGGACTCCAGGAAGCATATTAAGAATGCTATCCCACAATTACCGGGAAGACACTTGTCCATTGTTCAGAGAAGCTCCCGAGGGCCACGTACCAGTGGTGGGCGGGGCCAAAATGACCAGCATATTTTATGGTGATTGCAAGTAACTAAGCCTAAGGAAAGGCAATGCAACCTTTCAGAATGCAGGAGAAGCCTGTGCAAAACCTGGCAAACTACCAAACAACCATGGCTGAGGGAAATGGAAAAGGGGTTTGGCTATCTGGGGAATCCTGGAGGGCCAGATTGAGACCTCAGGTAGGCCAGATTTGGCCCATGGGCTTAAGGTTTAACACCTCTATTCTAAGAGATGACTGTGTGTGTGTTTTGATACCTAAAGGCTAATATACCTAGCCTCTAGGTATCAAAAGTTTGAAAGCACTGGCTTATCCACTCGAGCATCGTCATGTTACCAGGGCGACAAGAGGAAATCTACGTACTCACATTCCTTGTAGCCACTGGCTGCTTTTGCGTTAAGAATTTACTGCTGGAACTACCACCAGATGTGCCCCTCATACCTTGAAATGACAGGAATTTGGGGGGGGGGAAAGAAACAAAAGGAAAATGGATTGATTACACTTCTATCTCACTCTTCCACGAGTCCCCTCTCCAGGTTACTGGGCAAGTCTGTATCCACTTTGCTTCAACAGCTCTGCAGAATCAGGTGCTCCCAGACCATTTGCTGAACGTGGGGAGGAGGGAGAGATCCTGTTTCATTTTGTTGGCTTGGATGGTTGGTTCCATTGCACACCCACAGTACAGTAAGTGCAAGAAGAGCAGCCCTTTGCGGTCATTTCCCCCTGATGTCCTCTGAGAGCTATTTCTTTTTCTCACTCCCCTTCTTTTACATTCACTTTCCTGCACACATCAAAGCAAATGGATGAAGCAAACAAGCACAGAGTATTACCTTTGGCAAGAGGATGAGATGGAGTCGTGCACCACTGAAATGGCTGCGGCTGACGGCAGGGTCATCTGATGGACAGCGCTGTGAGCGGCAGTAGCGGGCTGATGGGCTGAAGCAGGCGGCATAGCAGAAGGGGCGCAGCTGGTAGACACTGGCGCATGCTCAACAGGGGTACTGATTAAAGTTAAATTGAATAAAACAAGGGTGCATCTTTAAAAGCGGTGTGTTGACCAGGTAAGACCGTTTTGTCTGGGCACCAAAAAACTACACACGGAGAGGCAAGCAAAATTACTTTCATAATTTTGAAGCACCACTTAAAGTGCAACGATGAGGGACAAACGTTGACGGTGTTAGGCGTTGGCTACAGTTAGAGCAGCTCAGGAATGGGTCCCATTGCTGAATTTCTGCAGACAATTGTGTATGGGTGCGTAAACAATTCCACGAAGAAAGGTTAGCGTGACTATGATGGTACATGTGACAAATCAGTAGCCATCTTTCCTCGGAAACATAATATTAGGGAAAAGAATCACCAAAAGGATTTTCTGGGGCCAGAACAAAATATTACCAAGTTCTCCCCTCTCCCTGTCCTCTTTGCAGATCTGGCTCCATCTGGGGATAAACAACCTGAGGCCAGTTAGATGTTTTTGACTGCAATTCCCATAAGCATGGCCAATGACCAGGAATTGTGAGAATTTAAAATATCTGGAAGGGACCAAGTTGTGTATCCCTGGATGGATACTCTGAGGTCTTGGAGGAAGGATAGAATACAAAGGGTACCATGTTGTGGAAGTGATATTGGGCTGGGGGTGAGGAGGCATTAACGTGCATGAACAGCTGCTGCTGTATAGACAAATAGATCAGAGCCTGAGCAGCTTTCAAACTTCCTCCTTCCATCACTCTTCTGTGATGCTGCTGCATCCCTGTAGCCACCCCACACCAAAAAGACCCACTCACAGACACAGGGGCCTGCTTGCCGTGTGGAACTCTGTGTAAGGGACTTCATTTTTTGCACATCCAGTGTTAAATTTAAATCAGGCTCTAAAAGAGACACTGGACATGGAAGAATCACTTGCAGCCTGGTCCTGATCCTACGCATGTTTACTCAGAAGAAAGTCTCCCTGTATTCAATGGGACCTCCTCCCAAGAGAGTAGGGATTATGGCCTTACCCATGCTGAACACCGGTGTTCTCTTGTAAATATGGTTTGGACATGTGCAGGATCAACACACCATGGATCCATGGCCTGGGTGTGTGCACCACAGCTAACCATGAGATTAATAGGGGTGGGTGAACGAGTAATGTTCAACTCACCAAGACTTTCTGAACATCAGTTCACTGCTCGTCTCTCCTCAATTTGTGCTTGTTGTGCCTTGAGGAGCTTCCAACCCATGCCCCTTCCCTCCTCTCTGCTACTGCTGCCCCACAGTAGCCAGGTGGAAGTAGTGGGCCACAAATTGTGGCTGCCCACTCAGTTCCTGAGGTAACACGCCCACTTGGGCCTGCACTGAGATGGGTATTGGTTTAATTTGTGTATCATTTAATTCATAGTAAGCTTTCTCTACATAGCTGTGAACCTGCAAATCTAATTTGTGTGAACGGCTGTATTCAGAAAACACCTTAAACCACAGCTTTAACCACAGTGAATAAGGTTGTTGTTTTTTGCTTTATTCACCTTGGTTAAAGCCATGGCTTAAGGTGTCTTCTGAACACAACCAACATGACCTTGGCTGGGTATAGCTGAAACCTCACTCCTCATGCCATGGTTGTTGCCTGGGCTCTCTGAAGAGCTGCTCTTGCCGATCTTGATGGGACAGAGTCCAACAACATCTGGCAGACTACACCCCTCCCCCCAATCTTAGATGGTTTGAGAGTCTCCCTCAATTTCAGAGGAACATCTCAGCCATCAGCTGAGAAGTGTATTCCTTTCCTGCATGTCTTTATTTTATGCATTTTATGAAGCTGAGAGAATCGACCTTGCATAATAGTAAAGTTGTGCTAACAGTGAAAATGGTCATGAAGGCAGACAATAATGATAAAACCATAATGGAATATCAAATAGATAAGAACACCTGGTTATACTTAACTGATGAGATTAGTCTCAAAGGGCTAATAGGGAAAAAAGGATAAAATGAGCAGTTGGAAGAAAGAGGAAATAAAGAAAAAGAGGGAAGGAAGAGGAGGAGAGGAAAAAACAGAGAGGAAATCAGAGTGGAAGATCAGAAATTGTTTTTAAGTAGCTCCAATAGTTCTAAAGGTGTTGAGATATTATTCCAGGAGATCACAACACTCTCTGGACAGATACTGAATAAATTTAGCCTCAGCAGATTCATTGACCTCATTTCTATGCTCTCCTTAGTCGTGCTGAATAATTACTTTGTGTATGAAGCATCTATTGTATTATCTCCAGAGGAATATTCCAGAAAAGGTGAACAATAAAAAAGCTGCACAATATAAGGATGTTATTTAACAACTCTCCACATTTCAAAGAAAAGGCAATGATTATCAGCCACCCAATATTTCCATCTTAAAAGTAACAGGCGATTGTTTACAAACAAGATGTAAGGCACAGGTAGTCTACAGAATTCTAAATTTGAAGATGCAGCCAAGGGCAGAACTCTATAGCTGGCTGAGCATCAGAAAACAGTATCATCAGAGCTCATCAGTAATAGGCTATCTGAGGTTACCAACATGTAGCAATATAAACAATGCAAAACTACTCTTTTGGCAGCCCTTCATGAGGCAATTGATGTACCATAATTTGTATGAGGCATTAGATACTCTTCACAACACTTTATGGAATAATTGCATATTGTACATGCCAGAGCTAAACGTTTGTACTGTCTTTCAGTAGCAGCCTCTTACTTCCATAACAAAACCTTTGGTTCAGTCCACTGGATGCTTATTTATCGATTCCTCGATTTGCTTCTACCTATACGTAGGTTGGATCATCCATGCACATCCATTGGATTGCATCCAGTGGTGTCATTCCTCTAATGGAAGCTTCTCTCAGTTGCAGAAACTCCGTTTTTATCTTTGCACAAGTTTCAGATCCATAACTTGGATTCTGTTTGCAAAAGCCGTTGTACAATCTATTGCACAAACTGATGGACATTGTATTTTGCAAGCTGTTACACATTGCACAACCCATTCCACAAATCGTTGCACAAGGCATTGCGCAGCTATCTGCAGGTCACTGCACAAGGTGTTGTATGATTCATTTCAACTTCATTAAACTAGGTATTGCTTGTGCTAGTTCTGATATTGGTTGTGAAACTGCTAGCAGAACGACGCTAAACCTTGTCATTTTCCCACTAGTGTAATGATCATGATTATGATCATGATCATGATCATGATCATCTTATCTGCCTCTCTCTCTGGATCGAGGCAGGGAACAACATCAGATACAAATACATAAAATACATAAAACTGATTAAAACATATATAAAACTAATACAATATTAAAATAAAAGAACTAGCACAATGAATGCAAGTGACACTTAGTTTAATGAAGTCGTAATGGGTTGTGCAATGTCTTGTGCAAGCAGAATTAGGGTTTCCGGAAGCAGTAGAAGCTTTGTGCTAGTGGAATGACATCCGTGGATACACCCCAGTCCTTGACCACTGCAACATTAGTTGATAACCTGCATGCATGTATGAGGCATCACAGATCTAATGCCACAGACTATTCACCAAACCATCCCTCATAAAGACGTTTCAGTGGAATCCGTTCACACAGTCAGCTGCAAGCCATCAAGTATTGAGTACCTGAGCAATGAGAAATGCATGTGCACACCACTTTGGATTACCCTTTCCATTCAATCAGTCTTGATTGAATTCCATATTTATAAGGGGAAATTAAAAGAAAATCTACGTTTTCAAACATACAGTACACAACAGGGTAGCACCATACAGATGAAATACAGATGCACACAATTGGTTGGCAGCTTTGATATTTTCTCTTAAAACAGCCTTCCTTAATCTGGTACCTCCCAGATGAGTTGGACTACAGCTCCCAGCAACCTCACCCCCCTCTCAATGTCAACATGGCTGGCTGGGGATATTGAGAATTGCAATCTGACACATCTAGAGGGCACCGGGTTGAGGAAAGCTGTCCTGAGGTGTTAGGCAGTCCAGCAATGTTAAGATGGCAAACATGGTTTTCAAACTGTATTAAAACACACAAAAATCACACTAAAAACGTAAGCAATAATTACAAAGCACAGCGCTTACATGGAGAACAATAACTGATCAGACTCTGGTTCTTTGCCAAAGAAAGAACGTATGATCAAAAGCGGTGGTTATTCTCCTTTAGAAAATGCACAAAGTTAAGTTTGCACCAGATCCTCAAGTAAAAAATGTAAAAAAATGTTGAACTTAGTAAAAGCTGGCACACAATAATGGGTGGCTACATAGAGATTAGGATCACATTGATTAGGCGCTAATATGGGAATGTTCCTAATCTTTATAGCTTAATTCTCTTAATGTTTACTCAAAAGTAAATCCCACTGATTTCCAGCAGCACCTGGACTCGAACAAATCCACAACTTGATGGGCCAAATTGGTTGCACATCCAATATGCAGTCATTCATCTCACATAAATTGCTATTTCGCTAGCGCTTTTCACTCTGATTCAGTCATTTCTTGCAGGTGTGGGAGTTGCAATGCATACATGGAGCTCTCCCCCAACCATTACTTTACTGGAAGAAAGTGTTCCAATCACGGATGTAACCCTTTCTGTTCATCATGGAGCTGTGCCCTCCACTGAAGTGAATGGGGAATCTTACACAGGAGCTGCATGTATGTATCAGAGCAGATGTGGAATTCTGGGACTGAATTGTCTCTGTAGCTAATGCCTGTGTCTGGCTAGACTTCCAGGAAAAAATATTTAGGGCAACTGAACTTATCATTCAATAATCTGAATGTGTGTATCATAGAATTGGAGGGGGGGCCTTGTTCAACCCCCTGCTCAACGCAGGAAGTCCAGAGCTAGAGAATCCCCAACAGACAGCTGACTATCCTCTGCTTGAAGACCTCCAAGGAGAGAGAATCTCAAGCCGTGGAGGCTGGTGGCTCCGATGTCAGTGGGGCAATGAATCTGTTCCAGGCTTCAGTCAGAACACCAGAGGAGCTATCCAACTATCCAAGTTGTGAAACCCAGCATGGAGTCACCGCCCCACTGACATCGGAGCCACCAGCCTTCACTGGTCCCAAGTGATAGTTCTATTGTCGAATTCCTTTTACTGACAAATAAATCCTCCTAATGTATAACCCAAACCTGCGCTCCTGTAACTTAAGCCCATCACATCTAATTCTGGAAGCAGAGAATAGGTCTTTGCTCTCTTCTGTGCGATATAGCACTTTAGATATTCGAAGAGTGCTATCGTGCCTCAGTCTTCTCTTCTCCAAGATAAACCTTCTCCAGCTCTAATCATTCATCACAATTACTGACAAGGAAGTAAGGTGTGATAATCATGCATAAGCTCATCCATACCCCCAGCTACTTTAGGGCTATCATACTGAATATGTAAAGCCCCTTTACGTAAAGGTTTGTTGATTAAATATATACTATATGTGTACATCTGTAGGTATGTATGTGTGTGTGAATGTGTGCATACGCATTGGGTCGTTCCATTAGAAGTTAGAAGATGTTATTAGAAACCCATAGCAAAGATCCAAACAAGGTCAGTCATGGAGTTATATGGAGCAATGTACCTTTGATTACTTGATGAAGCCAGAGGGACTGTCTGGCTAGAACTGATGTAGCTGGCTTCCCTCTGACTTGTACCTGTTCCAAATCTCACGGAACCTTTGGAGGCCATTGCTTTAGCTTTGTCAGTGTTGGCATCAGTATTAGGATGATGCCAAACACTTGATGTCACATACTGTGGTTCACGAGCTGTACCTGCAGGCCTGAGCAATAGAGATTACAAGGGTGTGTGTGCAGGAGTGATTTATACTCTTATAACTTTAAACACTATCATGGTCCTGGTGGTGTTGGTCAAGTAACAAAATCTAGCCAAGAAAGTAGCTGGCATTTCAAGAACATAGATCTACATGTGCACCATGTAAATCTGCCGTAAGATTTTGCAACGTTCTTGGCTTGCATTCCATTGTAATTGTACACATTCCATTTGCCCTGATCCTGCTAGGGGAAGACACACATAGAAGCAGGATTCAGCATGTGCAGGCAATGCAGATGCGGCGTGAATCTCAATGTATGTCAATATCACAATGCTCATCCATGTCCCACTAAAATGGCTAGATGCATCTTTTGATTTGAATGTCTATCCACATCCCGGGCCACTAGTTCTTGAGTATAATTCATTAGATGTGAATAGACCTGTATCAGGAACATTATTTATTTATTACATTTTTATACTGCCCAATAGCCGAAGCTCTCTGGGCGGCTCACAAAAATAACACATTATTTTTCATGTGTTAAGAACAGTGTTTGAGGATGTAATCCACCAAGCTCTATCTCCATATAATGTCTGTTAATTTAATGTGTGTATAGAAAGAGAGTGCAATGAATCACTCCTTAAAATGGAAAATAAAAAATGCCAGGTCACAATATTCGGTGTCCAAGTGAAGCTGCTGTGTTGCATAATGAAATGTGATCCCCCGCCCCTGACTTGCATTGCCAGAGAAAAAAATCACAGAAGCAAATCTCCAATGGTCTCCTCTGTAAATCTATCACAGAGTCAATTTTGTTACCATTGTGGATTCACATGCCATAACACCTGAGAATATGCCATCCTTCAATGGTACATAAGTTCTACTGGTTGGATCCAAAGGACTGGAAGGAGAAAGAAAATATCAGCTAGCACAATTCCAAAGCACTCCTACAAGAGTCCACACAGTGCTATAGTAGGAAGGTTCTACAGCAGTTCTTATGCTTCCACTTGCTCAAGAAGTTGTGGTCTTGAGCAAACTCTTGTGCAAACAGAAGAACATTTTTGGATTTAAGTTTCCATTTTCTGTGGAAGCAGCCCTTCCATGAGGAGATGCCCTCTGCTTGTGGAAGCATACCATTGGATCCAACCCATTGCCTAGGAGTGGCTTTGGAGAAGTGAAAGATCTAAAAACTTGTTATAGCTTTCTTTACTCTTCAGCTAAAATGGCAGGTCCACATACTGAAAAGCAGAGGTTATGTTACAGAAAAAAAAGTGAGACAGGAATGGAGGAGATGCACGTTGAATATGGTCGAAATCCACAGTGGCAGCCAAACCGATCTCACTTCGGCAACAATACTTACAGTCTAACAAAATGTGAAATGGGGAAATGGGTGCAGCTTGCAGACAATGCTATTAAGGTGTGTGTGTCTAGTTGAGAAATTTTAGAACAGAAATATAGAGCTTTAATGCTAGAGGAGAACCATTCTTCTACCTGGAAAAAATATAAATTAAAAATGTAGAAGTAGATATAGAGCAGGGCTGTTGAACCTCTTTTAGGCCAAGGGTCAAATTTAATTTTGGAGAAGCAGTGATGGGCAGGGTCAAAAGGGCAGAGTCAAAATACCAGCATATTGTAGCTGAAAGCTCTTACTGCCAATAACTATGACTTGGGAGAGGCATTCCAACCTCTTAGAATGGGGGGGGGGGACACACACAAATGCCAGGAAACCAATGGACAATCATTGATCATTGGTGGGCAGTGGGGAGAAGCAGGAGCCGTCTGGTAAGATGGAGAAGAGGGCATGGGCCTCTGGGGAAACTCTGAGGGCCAGATGTGGCTCCCAGGCTTAGGGGTCAACACTTTTGATCTAGAGGAAGGTTTCTGAGGAACAGACACCTTTATATCTATCTACACAGTTGTACACACAACCAAACGTACATGCAAGATAAAATGTCAAGTTAATTAAACCAACAACAATAACCGTAAGCATGTATTTCATCTATTCAAGCCGTTCATTATCCCGGTGGCCAGAAATCCAGGACAAAGTTAGGAGCGTTTAAACCCCACTGATCAGTGGAACATGAATACTCATAACTCTTCACTGGGTGTGGTCACTCTGTGTTTGAGGCTGGAAAATGTCTGAAGGAATCATCTGTAACGGATAGGCGGTCAAGTATATGACACACATTACCTGTTTTCGGGTGTTTCAGCAACATTTTTCTTGCCACTGTGGAAGGAGGGGAATACAGTGTGAATAATATCAGTGAATGCTCCCATGGTGAGGGAAGTATTGATTAGTGCAAGAAGGCAAAGAAGGCAAAGGTACAAAGCAGAGCACTTGCTGGGGTCCGGGCGCAGGTGAAGGACCGACCCACTGTGAATGTCAGGGGAAGCAAGTTAAAACACAGCACTTAATGTGTGCACACACAAACGCGGGCCTAGTTCTTACTGAGGTGGCATACCTGTACCTGGGCTGTCCCACTTCAGCGGGAAGTAGAGAGCTCGCATGATTCAATGCTTCTCCATACAAACGAACAAATAAATATATCTTATTCAGTCAGAAAACAAATGTGTCAGGGAGAAAGCTAGGGTAAGCTAGCTCCCTCCTGCTTCACATCTAGTTCCCCATGGGGAGAGTTCAGGTTTCTTTTTTGTATGAAGGAGCATTCAGTCATGTTTTTATTTATTTATTTTATTTATTATTGCATTTATATCCCGCCTTTTTTTCCTTCAAGGAACCCAAGGCGGTGTACATCATCCTCCACCTCTCCATGTTATCCTCACAACGACAACCCTGTGAGGTAGGTCGGGCTGAGAGTCTGTGACTGGCCCAAAGTCACCCAGTGGGTTTCCATGGCTGAGTGGGGGACTAGAACCCGGATCTCCCGACTCCCAGTCTGAATGGACAGCAACTGAAATTTAGAGCAATCTAATGGGGAAGGAGAAAGGGACGTGGTAGATGAACCAACATTTCCTAAGCCTTACTGCACTCACAGCAGCAGGGTGGAAAGGGGGGGGTCCCATTTGCCAGGAGGGGGGTGGTTTCACACAGACTTTTTTAAAGTGTTTCCCTCCCATTGTTCCCAATGAAAGGCAAATAAACTACACCAGCTTCAGGGCTGGCATATATTTGAGGTGGATATTGGGGGGGAAACGTTTCCAGATTGCCCTTGGCATGCCCCCTTTTTGCTTTCTCTGACCACAAAGAAGTAACAACAGCAGGCCTTTCCGTGGTTGCTGGGAGAAGACTTCCAAGGGCGGACCTCCCACGTAGCCTGCAGAACAGGAGATCCACAGAACCCTATGTCCCTAAGATACCATCCCAAGGACCACAAGATTGTGCTCTGGTCTGAGGTACATTTAAATGTAAACTTGGCCGAAGGCACCCTGTCTTCTTGTTGCTTAAAAACATTCAAGGTCTCTTGCCAGAAGTCTTCCTAAACCTGAAGCTTGTACTGTTTGAGTAAAAATCAGAGTTGCAATATTTATAGTGCAAACCTATGCATGTAGTGAGTCAGAAGTAAGTTTCATTGGCTCAGTTCAGACAACACATTTCTCAATGGTGCTTTTAGAACTCCACTGCGGAGTTTTTACACCACTGTTGAGAAATGTGTTGACTCACAGTGGAGGTTTTTGTTGTTTTTGTTGTTTTGAAAACACTCCACACTGAATATCCACACTGTGCAGAGGAGAGTTCCTGCACAACCATTGTGTTGTGTGGTGGGCTCCATGGAGTTTTCCATTGAGTTGACTTTTCCCACTAACTGCAGAGTTCCCCGGCAAAAGCAGCAAAAGGAGTGAGTGTTGCTCTAGGAGAGAAGCCAGGATTGGTTTTTTGCAGCAATGGCTGTAGGGATACCATCGGAAGGACTGGGGAAGAGAGAGGGCAAAGGAATTGCCAATCAAACATCACAATGGATTTCACTAGGCTGACCATATATGAAAAGGAGGACAGGGCTCCTGTATCTTTAACAGTTGCATAGAAAAGGGAATTTCAGCAGGTGCCATTTGTACATAAGGAGAACCTGGTGAAATTCCCTCTTCATCAAAACAGTTAAAGCTGCAGGTGCCCTGGCCTCTTTTAAATCTGGTCACTCTAGTCTAGCTCCTGCAGCTTTAACTGCTGTGATGAAAAGGGAATTTCACCAGGTTCTCCATATATACAAATGATACCAGCTGAAATTCCCTTTTCTATGTGACTGTTAAAGATACAGAAGCCCTGTCCTCCTTTTCATATGGTCACCCTAATTTCACTCAACTCCATGGTAGCCCACAGTCACACAACAGTGGAGTTAGAAGACGTTGTGTGGGAAGTATCCCCTAAATACTCAACCACTGAGTGGAGTTTTCACACTGCATTGACTAATGTGTTGTCTGAACTGAGCCATTGTGTTTAGTGGAGTTTACCCCCAGGTAAGCGTCCATAGGATTGCAGTCCTAGTCAATAATTAATTAATCAATGAAAAACCTTTTCATCAATTAAAAAGGTGCTCCCAATTCCCCAAACAGGGAGGCACTTTTTTTAGAAGAAAAAACTGTTTTTGTTTTTTTAAAAATATAAACTGCAGATGGTAAGCACTGTCTTAGAAGAGGCATTCTATCATGCTTCTTCTAATGGAATGCCTCTTCTAAGATCATGCCTGCTGCAAAACAGATGTACATCATGTAAATCTAAGCAACATTTTCCCCTTCAATACTATTGTTATACTGATATGCAAATGTTTATAGTTTTAATTGATCAATTGTACGAGCTTTAATCGATTACTGATTAAAACCTCTTTAACGAGGAGTTGAAAAGCTGCTACAGCCCAAACAATAAGCCTTTGGACTATTCTTTGTGATACTATTCTGTCTCTGATCACTCAAGTAAACAGAAGTGTCTATAAATCATGTGCTTCCCAGGTATAAATGTAACACTTTAATTTTTTCACATGTAAATCTTTAGTGTCAACCGTTTCCAGAAAGGTAGCCGTGTTAGTCTGTTGCAACAAAAACAGCAAAGGGTCTTGTGGCATCTTAAAGACCGACAAATGTAGTATGGCATAGGTTTTCCTGCACAGCATCCACAAAAGCTTACATTTTGTGAACCACCCAGAGAGCTTCGGCTATTGGGCGGTATAAAAATGTAATAAATAAATAAAATGAAATTATAATACATTTCTTAGTCTTTAAGGTGCCATAATTCTCTTTGCTGTTTAGTTCCAACCATTGTCATTCTTTTTTTAAACAGAACTCACTTTTTAAAAAGAAGAAGAAAGAGGAGGAGGAGGAAGAAATACCCTTCTGTAAACCTCAGGTTGTTCCAACACATGGACTGAAAACAATTCTTGAACTACTGAGGGAGCAGCCAACACTCAACAAAAATGCCCATCTTATGCAAAGCACTTAGTGGCTGTGAGAGGCTCCACACAGAATTCAGAGGGAGTTGTGTCCAATTCTCCACGTAATCGCCATTACAAATCATAGCTATGGTTTCCAGTTCTCAGAACTTTTCCATATGTGGAGTACTTTACGTTTGTGGTCTCTCCAAAACCAGGCACTTAAGGATTAAAGCTTCTCCTTGGTTAATCGGATGCATGAGGACAAATGCAGGTGAGTGGCATATCTCATATATATATATATATATATATATATGAGGAGCTGCAATCTGTGACTGTTTAATCTTCCTCCCACTTTCAAGCACTTCCCATTTTTGGCACACTCCGACCAAAGTTAAGTAGGCCAACCATTAGGCCAAGGATGGGGGATGTGTGACCCTCCAGATATTGTTGGACTGCAACTCCCAACCCAGGTTTGACTACTGCAATGCTCTCTACTTGAGGCTGCCTTTGAAGATGGTTTGGAAACTTCAGTTGGTGCAAAATGCAGCTCCCCAGATGTTGGAGAGGCCTGGACGGTCTGCTCATATGACACCAACACCCATGCCAGCTGCATTGGTTGCCAGTGTGTTTTCGGACCCAATTTAAAGTGCCGGTTTTAACATTTAAAGTGTTAAGTGGTTTGGGCCCAAGTTAGTTGAAGGACCGTCTTCTCCCATGCAGCCATACCAGCTTGCCTGCACTCTGAGAACATCAACAGAGGCTATTCCTACTTGCTCACCACCAAGGTCAGTTAGGTTGGCGAGTACAAGGAAGAAGGCCTTTTCAGTGGTGGCCCCACACCACTGGATTCAGCTACCATCAGGTTCCTTCTGTGCAGTTCTTCAGGAAGGCTCTGAAGACCCACCTGTTTTTGTTTATCTTTAAAGGTGGCCTAAACATAATTTTTAATAAAATGAAATAAATAAAATCAGCCCTCACTACTATAGCCAATGATGGCTGGGGCTTATGTTGTCCAAAATGTCTGGAGATCTACCACCTGCTCACCTCTGTT